>NC_058372.1:7732500-8082000 GCF_018350175.1 Felis catus | reverse complement strand
GGATCCTCGTCTCAGGGTGCGGGTGGCCTGGCCTGCCTCACCAGGTACATCAAATGGGAAGGTCTCCAGACCTGGCAGGCAGGTAGCAAAATACCCACACACAGACTTTCTCCAGATAATAACTTGGGTGATGAACCTGTCTGGACACTTGCAGCAAATCCTGGAAGACTGCCCGGTTCCACCCGAGGAGAAGGAAGGGCAGAAGAGGATGCAGCTCTGGGCCTATGGAACAGGCAGAGAGAGGCATCATGTTTTCTAAAATCCTTAGGAACCAGAGACAGGTATTCACTTGCAAGAGTAATTCCCAGAAGGTTAACAGAGCACTGAAACGTCTGGGTGACACTCGCAAACATTTCATCCTTTGGCCCCCGTGGTGGGCGAGCTGGGGTTTGGGACCGCTGGGTCTCCACTCTTCGATGGTCCGGAGCACTCAGGGCGGCCAGCGTTCCGAAAATCCATCTCAACAACTCTCTGGAGCTCGGCCCCCTCCACTCAGCTGCCCGGTGTTCACAGACCAGGCACGCCAACAGCCGAGCTAAAAGCCGGGAGCCGTTCCTGGGAGGAAGAATGTTCTCCACTCAGTAGGTGGGTGCGTAAGTGTGATAAGAGCCTTACCACCAGGAGCTAGATTGTGGCCGTATCGCTACAGCCCGTTTCTGGTCTTCACAGTCTCGAGCTGCTAACAGCATCTGGCATCCACGGCTCTTGGCTGAGGAACGCTTGCGGGGCTATTTGTGGAGCCTGTCTCGGAGAGCACACTTAAGACACCTCGTGCATCCCTAGCCTTGCTCCCCACCACGTGCTGCCCTTCTGTTTATGGCAGGGAGGGACGAAATGTTTGGGAGAGTCACCGTGACATTTCAGTGCTCTGTTAATCTTTCGAGAATTGCTCTGACGAGTGACTACTTACAGCTGGTCCCTAAGGATTTTGGAAACTCATAGAAACAGAGGGTAAAAAAAAAAAAATCATCGTAACTCGGGGGCACCCTAGCTGATTATCGTTCTGCCTGTTTTACCCTGCAGACCAGTCAACTTCCCTTAGTGATTTGAAGGCAAGTGGACCTCCCCCGCTCAGGCTCCAAGACCCTCTACAATCTTGGGAGCATGTTGTTGTTCATGACTCTCTGGTCTTTTGCTGGGGGCAGGTGGCTGAATCCCTGTCCCGCAGTATTCCACCTCCCCCTCCTCTCCCCGTCTTCATATTGCCACCCTCCTGTTCGCCAAGCCCGTCTGCATGGAGCCTGTTCTCAGAACTCTGAGAACCTGAGCTCTACACTGTATTTCACATTGAATTAGATGCTATTAGTTAGGGCCCACTGAAAACATATAAATATATACACTCTCTTCCCTCTAAGAAGAACATTAGCTTCTCGAAGGCAGGGACCGTCTACGTCACTTGAACCTGCCCCACTGATCCCAAGTCGTAGCTGGAATACGGTAGTTCATCAGTAAACGCGGTTGGAAATGAGAAATTATGAAGATAGGTTTTGAGGGGGTCTTTCTGTCTACAACATTTAGGCAGGGGGCGGGGGGCGAGGGGGAAGACATGTTTCAGAGGAAAAAAAGCAGAAGTTCTAGCTGGAGAGCGTTAGCCGTGTTCATTCTAGGACTCAGATGCATCTGGAAGGCCAGGGGTGGGCCCGCCAAGGTCCATTTGCATTTGACCCAAGGAGCCGGTGTCTTGGGAAGGAACTCATCCTCAGGGAACAGAGGGTAAAGGGTCATGATACTCGGACAAGGCCTCTAGGCCCGTGAAAGACGGAGGGGTTTGTCTCCTTTGCTGCCTAGAGCAAAGTATCACAGAGTGGGATGTGTGAAACGACAGAAATTGGTTTCCTTACAGCCCGAAGTCCAAAGTCAAGATGTCGGCAGGTCTGTGCTCCCTCTGAATCCTTCAGGATCCTCCCCTGCCTCTTGTAGCTTCTGGTAGCACCAAGCATTCTTGGCCTGTGGCTCCATTACTCCCAGCTCTGTCCCTGTCTTCACATACCCTTCTCTCTCTCAGAAACATACCAGTCATATTGGATTAAGGGCCCAGCCTAGGGGCGCCTGGATGGCTCAGTCAGTTAAGCGTCCGACTTCAGCTCAGGTCATGATCTCACAGTCCGTGAGTTCGAGCCCCGCGTCAGGCTCTGTGCTGACAGCTCAGAGCCTGGAGTCCGCTTCACATTGTGGGTCTCCCCCTCTCTCTGCCCCTTCCCTGCTCATGCTCTTTCTGTCTCTCAAAAATAAACACTAAAAAAAAAGGGGGGCCCAGCCCAATGACCTCATCTTAACTCAATCACGTCCACAAAGACCCTACTTCCAAATAAGGTCACATTCACGAGTACAGGCATTAGAACATCAGCACATCTTTTTTAGGAACACAGCTCAACCCATAACAAAGGCATCTTTAATAGAGACGTATGTGTCAGTCTTCAATATCATTCTTTGCTTTAGGCACTGAGCTAAATAAAGCCCCTGAAAAGAAAAGTCAATAGAAGTAGACTTTTTTAAAATAAAACATTGGTTTATATGCTTTGATTGTATATACATTTGTTATCTATATGTGCTTATCTGGATGCGTTTATTATCTCTATGTGCTTATAATACTGTTTTGGGACTGTAAGTGAAGTACAAGAAGCTGATGGAGATTTTCTCCCTGGAGCCCAGAGCCTGATCGAACCCAGCCTACAGCCCAGTCTGAGTAGAGGTAGGCCCATCTACACCTGGGGCGAGACGACAGCAGGAGCGGGGGCTTGAACAGGGAAGAGAGGCCAAGGTGACCGTTCCTAAGTACCCAGAGGGAAGTCAGACCTCAGTGGGGACTGTAAGGGGCTCCTCCCTCCCTTCCTACCCGCTTTGGGGGCTCTCCTCCACCCCCAAACCCCCGGCACTTTGTTCTGCAGAACAGCTTCCTTGTTGCTTCAGTATCCCACCTCCCCCCCCCTTCCTTGTTCCAGGAGCTGGCCGGCTCATTTTATTTAAGAGGGAAAAGAGGATTTTCTGTGTCTGTGCAGGGATGCATGGCTCTGCTCCCCTCCATACTCAGGGCATTTGTGAATCTGCCCCACCAGGGCATCCTGTTGTGGCTGTGGGTGGAAGAGGAATCCCTCCTGCCCTCGGGCTCTCCCCCTCCCGCTAAGGAGTGGAGGGTAGAGAGTCTGCGATGCTTCCAGGTGGCACTGATGCCCTCTGGCTGCAACAGCTCTGCACCACTGTCCAGAACTGTGTCCATCAGAGCCATAGGCACCTGCCTCTGCCTGAGCGAATGTTTCCATAGCCCCACTGAGGGGCGCCTGGGCGGCTCAGCCGGTTAAGCATCTGACTCTTGATTTCAGCTCAGGCCATGGAGTTTGAGCGTCACGTCGGGCTCTGCACTGATGTCACAGAGTCTGCTTGGGTCTCTCTCTCTCTCTCTCTCTCTCTCTCTCTCTCTCTCTCTTCTCTCTCTGCCCCTCCCCCACTCTTGGCCTGCATGAGCTCACTCTCTCTCCCTCTCAAAATAAATAAACATTAAAAGATTCTTTTAAATACATACCCCCACTGAGCAATCACCTCCCTTTTTTATTTGGTACGAGCATCATCTTTTCCACCATGAAATAGGAATTAGACTAATATCTGCCTCTCAGTCTTTACACCCTAATATGGGCCTTGGGGAAAAACGGGGGGGGGTGTAGAATGCTGTCTCTGGTGACGGGGACCCGCCGACCCTGGGGCACCTGCCCGGGGTGCGGTCCTAAGGGAAGCCTGGTTACAAGGCAAGGACACAGGTGCAGCAGGCACAGCCCCAGAAGATGATGCACAGGGGGCCCCGGGGGGGAGGGGGGGGCTTCGGGCCGGGCATGAGGCCTTCGCCGGGCTTGCAGGCTTGTGAGGAGAGGGCAGAGGGAGCAGGGAAGGCGTGAGCTCCCCCTGCCCCTCCCTGGCCGGCCGCCTCGGCGCTGTGCCCTGGCTCACCCCTTGTCAGCCAGGCCCTCAGCAGGCGGCGCTGACAGGGCGGAAGGATGCTGCGGTCATGGGCCTGCCCGCCAGACCCCACTTGACACTTTTTGCGGAGTGTGTAATCAGGGCATCAGAGGGAACTTGAACGGAAAGCACAAAGTCCTGAGTTTTGGGCCAGTTTTTCGGAACTGGAAAATCTTTGTTAACACGAGAGTGTCTACGGATGATGTGTTCCTGCATATGTTAGTGCTTACACGTCTACTTACAGGGGCTTGATCATTAAATCATGTTATCCCCTAAAGATGTTCTCAGCAGCAACAAATCTCTGGCATGACATATCACAGCAATAAAAAACTACTCGTGACAGGCAGGATGCTTCTGGAGCGCAAAAGAAATTTTTTAAAAACTAGGTTAAAACAGTAGGAGGCATGATAGTCAAGCAGAAATAGAAATGACAGGCTGAGATTGCCAAATCCCGATCTTCTGTTCCTGAATAATCGATGAACTATTTTTAGCTCTTATTTTGTTAGTGTGTAAAGGTGCTAACGGGGCGTTTTCCCCCGTTTCCTGCCCAGACCCTCTCCATCGTTCTCAAGTCAGGAATCAATATAATCTCAAAACAACAACAACAAATAAACAAAAAAAAAGAAGAAACAAAACAAGGGGGTTCATTAATTGGTAGATTGATAAACTGATTCGAGAAACTGGGTTCAGAATAAATGACGGGAATGAGGGAGGAGGAAGGTGGCAATGAGGGATATAAGACACGATTTCATGTCCTTAAAGAGTTTCTTGGGGCGTCTGGGTGGCTCAGTCGGTTGAGCGTCTCTTGACTTCGACTCAGGTCATGATCTCACGGTTCGTGGGATCGAGCCCTGCATCAGTCTCTGCGCTGACAGCCTGGAGGCTGCCTGGGATTTTCTCTCTCCCTCTCTCCCTCTCAAAATAAACTAAAAAAGACAGAGTTTCTTGTCACATGACATCAGCGATGATTTTTTCGCCTGAGGTCAGTTAGTCAAGATTAATAACGATGATTTTTTTTGCCTGAGGTCACTTAGTCAAGCTTAATAACAGTATTCAAAATTTGAGTGGCTGCAATGTCTGTGGCAGCATTATATGGGCTCTCTTTCATCAGCTACCCGATCACATCATCTCCCTGTTTTACAGACGAGGAAATAGGGGCCCCCAAAGACTAGGTGGCTTGCCCGAGGTCACGTGACCGGTGGCTGTGGACATTGGCCGAGATCCCATGAAATGAGCCCGCGGAAGCATCATGTGTCTCAATGCCGATGTCCTGCCTTGAGTGTTCTGTGGGCTGCTTGGCTATCTTCTGTCTTTACCACCTCCCTCCCCCAAGTAACCCCCAAAGCCTGGCTGCTAACCCAAGCCCATGGGACTGAACAAATAGACTTGTCCTGCAGGCAAATCTGGAGACCAGGACATTAGATCAGCATGGCCAATGGAGCCACCAGTGGTCCAGTTGCCCAAAGGCCTTCATCTTGGCTGCTCTTCCTTCACAGAGGCAGATCAGAAGTGGGACAGAAGGATTGCTGTGGGGCCAGGCTGGCACCAGCTTTCCTCATTCCACAAGCATAGCATGAGATCTACAGACGTGGGTGTTCAATCTCTACTATGGAGTGGGTAGTATGTACTTTGGGCAAGAACACCCGCCCAGAGGTGGTTCCCGGCCGTCTGTTGTCCTGTCCCGCATCCACATGTAGCTCCTTCGCTTCACTTCTTGGCTGTCTCCAGCAGCAGCAGCTTTGCGACCTGGCACAGGAGATGCGAGAACGCGTTTGTCATTGTCAAGCCAAGTGATGTTCCAGATGCCCGGGGCCGGCTGGCAACAGTGTCCTGGCACCTCTGTCCCCGTACAGACAGGCATTAAGGATGAGGCAAGCCCGGTCACTTATACTCTTGGAATGTCATCTAGGTTGGCCCTGATTCTATTACCTGGTACCCACTGACAAGGAAACGTGGGCTCAGAGGAGGTCAGCGTGCACACCTTGCTTCTCCTCTGCCTTCGTGACATCACACGGCAGCTTGACGTCCACCACGAAAATGAATAGTGCCACCAATCAGGGCTTTTTCTTTCCTGTGGGAAGGCTGGTTGGCACACATTTACCTGCACACCGCTGCCTCCAGCCTCTGGAGGTGTGTAGGGAGTGGCCAAATTGATCTAAGAGAGTTTGCTGTATCCTTAAAATAAGTCAACCTTCTCACCCCTATTTTTAGTCCCTATCGATGCGCAAGAAAGCTTTTAATTTGTCTTAAAAGAACCCTAGGATTTTTTTTTCGTTTTCTTTTGTTTAATGTCTGTCTGTTTTTGAGACGGGGGAGGAGCAGAGAGAGAGGGAGACACAGAATCCAAAGCAGGCTCCAGGCTCTGAGCGGTCAGCATAGAGCCTGACACGGGGCTTGAACCCACAAGCCATGAGATCATGACCTGAGCCGAAGTCGGATGCTTAACTGGCTAAGCCACCCAGGCGCCCCTAGAATTTGTCAATATATGTGTATTTATTTACAAACAAGGTCTAAAAATGATAAAAGCAACACATATTTATTATGGGATATTAAGATACTACAGAGAAGCAAAAAAAAAAAAAAAAAGCTGGGGCTTCTAGGTGGCTCCGTCGGTTAAGCATCTGACTTTGGCTCAGGTCATGATCTCATGGTTCATAAGTTCAAGCCTCGCATCGGGCTCTGTGCTGACAGCTCGGAGCCTGGATCCTGCTTTGGATTCTGTGTCTCCCTCTCTCTCTGCTCCTTCTCCACTCACACTCTGTCCTTCTCTATCTCAAAAATAAATAAATGCTAACAATTTTTTTAAAAAAAAGATGAAAATGTTATTTCCTTTTTTTCTATCCTCCAAAGATGATCATTTTTACTTTCTTAATAATTTTTTAAATGTTTATTTTTGAAAGAGAGAGAGAGGAAAGAGAGCATGAGTGGGGGAGGGGCAGAGAGCCAGAGGGACAGAGGATCCGAAGCAGACTGTGTGCTGACAGCAGAGAGCCTGATGCGGGGCTCAGACTCACAAACTGTGAGATCGTGACCTGAGCCGAAGTCAGACGCTTAACCCACTGAACCACCCAGGCGCCCTAAAGATGATAATTTTTACAATTTTACAAAGTTGCTTGGCCAAACTTTATTTTTTTTATTAATTGCTTTTTTTTTTAATTTTAATTCAAGTTAGTTAACATACAGTGTCGTCTTGGCTTCAGGAATAGAACCCAGTGATTCATCTCTTACACATGACAACCAGTGCTCATTCCAACAAGTCTCCTCCTTGATGTCCATCCCCATCTGGCCCATCCCCCCCACCCAGCTCCCCTCCAGCAATCCTCAGCTTGCTGTCTGTATTTAAGAGTGATCAAGCTTTATTTTTAAGAGAGCAAGCAACAAAAGCGAAGCTCCTCCTGATTATGTTAAAATGACCCTCATTCACTGTGGAAAAGGCCCCTTGGAAAGGTTAATTTCCATTCTTTCGTGGTCACTTAAATGAGCCCTGATTCCGGAAACAAACTTAATACAAGTAGCAGTTGCTCTCCTGTTGTCCTGGATTCCAGTGTCCAAAAAATTACGATTATTTTCCGGCTTAGTGTGTTAGCAGGAAGTTTAGGGTTACAAATACGCTGAACCGTCCTCAGAATTCTCAGTTTGTTATCCATGAGCTCCCTGAGAAAGCGTCCTCTCAAACGAGTTCAGTCTTCGGAATCATTTGGCAACCAAGGCCTCTCCCAGTCGCACAGTGGGAAAGTCAGCAATAGCTGTGGTGTGTTCGAGACTCCTCAGAGAGTGACTGTCGGAGCCTGGTCGGGGTTCAGAGGCACGCATCAGGGCACGTTAACTGAGATGCGTTTGCTTTGGAACGAAGACTGTTTTAGAAATCAGCTGAGGATCCAGATGTAATCGAAGAAGCAAGGACCAGGCTCTCTCTTCTTTCTCAACAACACTTTAAACTTGTTACCCACATCTTAATGCTGTCACACTGCGGGTGTGAATTGAACAGCCCGCACCGGGCCCTGCCCGAGTATCAGTGGATTCTTCTGGCTCACCGTATAATCTAACCGTATAGGGCGCCACAGACGCCCTTGTCCTGACAGCTCACGCGAATGGTGTCATGGAAACAGCCCCTGAGGGCTTGTCTAATAAAGTCATTCCTGTGACAGTTCTAGAACTTTAAGATTGGTTCATTTTTCTGTTCCAGAACTTTAAGGTCAGTTTGTAGCAATAGCTATGCAGGATGTTGAAGGCAGTTGGAATTAGACCGAAGTTAGGGTTAAGGTCACTGCCCTTAGGTTGTCTGGCCTCTGATGGGGGATACAAGATTAGTTCATAAGACCTAGCAGTTCATAAGTTCATTAGTTCATAAAACCTAGCGGAGCCCAAATCACAGAGCAGGTATCATAAAACCCTTTGCCAAAAATGCTTCCGTTCACCAAGAGCAAGCCTCATGTCAACTATGGACTCTGGATAGCAATTCTGTATCAGTGTGGATCCATCACTTAAGAAATGTACCCCTCTGGTGTGGGATGTTGATAGTGGTAGAGGCTGTGCCTATGTGGGGCAGGGGATATGTAAGAACTCTCTGTGCTTTTCACTTAATGTTGCTGTGAACTGCTGTGAAAAACAGTCTGTTGGGGGAAGAAACAAACAAACAAACTTACAGGTTCTCAGGAAACCATTCCCATTGTGGGGAGAGTCAACTTCCAAAGCCAAAGCTATAGCGTTCCTGATGGGTACCATGAACCAATGAACTTATGAAGTATGCATTTGGGGATGCTCTGGACCTTGGGTTATTAGAAATGACTTTTTAGAAAGGTAAGAAAGAAAGAAAGGAAAGGAAGAAAAAAATTCATTTGAAAGGCTTTTCAAACACATTAAATGTTGATTTGTAAAAGTTTTCTGTTAAAAGCAATGAGAGGGAGATACCACATTTTCATTATGGTTCCTTCGAGAGCACTGTTTTTAGAAGATTTATTCTTCTCTTTTTTTTTTTAATTTAAGTTTTAGTTAACATACAATGAGATTCTGGTTTCAGGAGAAGGATTCAGTGATTCATCACTTACATACAATGCCCGGTGCTCATCCCAACAGGTGCCCTCCTTAATACCCATCTCCCATCTAGCCCGTTTCCCAACGACATCCTCCCATCAATCCTCAGTTCTCTATCTTTAAGAGTCTCTTATGGTTTATTTCCCTCTCTTTTCTAACCCTTGCTTCCCCTATGTTCATCTGGTTTGTTTCTTAAATTCCACATATAAGTGAAATCGTATGGTATTTGTCTTTCTCTGACTGACTTATTTTGCTCAGCCTAATACATTCTAGCTCCATCCACATCATTGCAAATGACAAGATCTCATTCTTTTTGATGGCTAGGTAATATTCCATTGTATATATATACCACATCTTCTTTATCTGTTCATTGGTCAGTGGACTTTTGGGGTCTCTCCATAGTTTGGCTATTGTTGCTAATGCTGCTATAAGCATTGGGGTGCAGGTACCCCTTCAAATCTGTATCTTTGTATCCTTTGGGTAAATACCTAATAATGCAATTGCTGGATCTTAGGGCAGTTCTGTTTTTAGTTTCTTGAGGAACCTCCATACTGTTCTCAAGAGTGGCTGTGCCAATTTGCATTCCCACCAACAGGGCAAGAGGGTTACCCTTTCTCTGCATCCTCACTAACACCTGTTGTTTCTTTTGTTAATTTTAGTCACTCTGACTGGTATTGTGGTTTTGATTTGCATTTCTCTGATGATGAGTGATGTTGAGCATCTTTTCATGTGTCTCTTAGACATCTGGATGTCTTCTTTGGGAAGGTGTCTATTCCTGTCTCCTGCCCATTTCTTAACTGGGTTATTTGGGTTTTTTTGGGTGTTGAGTCTGTAAGTTCCTTATAGATTTTGGATATTAACCCTTTATCAGATCTTTTCAGTGTGGTGCAATAGAGAAGAGAAATAAAGGCAGAGCAAATGAGATAGTCAAAGGCCAGGTGGTCTGCAGGGTGACTACTTCCTGCAAATCCACAAATCTCCAGTAAGATCTGTAGAGAAAAAACCATCATAAAGTGCCCCCTTTAAGTGGATTTATTAAAGTAATGGGAGAGCAGGCTAAGTTTCGTGTTCTGGGAGTCTTAGGGTGTAACAGGGACAACTCTTGAAGGTTTAAGAGAATGAAATCAAGAGAGAAGCATGAGCGGGAGTATGATTGTCAAGGGAAAAATAATTCTATTAGTGCTGGTTTTCTTAACTGCAATGGTCAATTTGGGGAATATCGATACAGCCAGAAGGATCCCTCTGACGGATATATTCTACCCCTAACCTAGGAAGTGCTGACATCAACACTAAAAACAGATGGTGGTTTCTATACTGGTTGAATAATAGAACCCAGAATTATCACACAAAGGAACTTCAACTACTAAACCATTTTAATCTAAAATGATGCCCAGAAGGTAAGACGGTAAAAGTCAGAATGGTTCCAGTTATGTGCGAAAGTATCCACAATCTGTTAATCCTGGAAGATTATTGTAGAAACAGAGAAATCACCTGGGGATTGACTGTGTTTATTGTCAGAGGGTAGACTGAGCCACCCGAGGAGGAAGTCATGCCGTCTTTGAACTTGACCAGGAAATTATATATCTCTTCTCAATGACTGCCTTCTGCAAGATGGCTTTGATAGGACTTAGTGCTTCTCAAGGTATTCATAATCAGACAAGAAAGAAGGTGGCAAGATTTTAATACAACACTCAAAGATATTTTTGGAAGAAATATACATGTGGTAACTTTCCTTCCTGCTAGGTATGGAGCAGATCTGAAATATCCTTGTGTTGGATGCATGGAGACTGGGAAGGATGATGGGGGAATGCAGGTACTTCTGGAGGTAGACAATTGAGCTCAGGCACATTCAGGGCCTCTGAGGTGGCAGGACCTTGGGAGTATGGGGGTTTAACTGGAGACTAGAGTACCATGATCCCTACTGACAAACCTGGCACTGAGGGAGTGGAGCCAACAGCCAAGCCACTTGACGTTAAAGGAATTGTGTGTGTAGACCTGGGGAACAATAGCCAGGTGATTGCCACGTGATGACCACAGACTGAGGATCCGGCTTTCTTTTATTTTCCTTGGCCCCAACATGTTTTATAACCAGGTTAGTTACAGTTGCTTGAGCATCTATATCAAGTTCTACTTTCATCTACTTTTCCCACTCTGTTTCCAGCCAGGTAGGATCTATTCTTGTTCTTACGTAGGATTAAGCTCTCATTGTCCATGACATGAGACCACTATGTGCCCCAGCTTGCCTTTTTAAGAAATCTTTAGCGTAATGCTTTTCAATTCTACCTATTTTAAGTATTTTTTTTTTCTGCCTATTTTAAACATAAAAATACCCATGCTCCAAATTTGAACTCAGTTGGTATGGGGAATGGTTGGGTATTTAATTTGGAGTCAAACATAGCCCTGTTGATTCTAATGTTTAGCCAGAGCTGAGAATCAATGCTCACCTGAATCTACATCTGGGTTCTCTGTAGGGTTAACCTTATACTTTTGTTGTATTGACTTCTATTGAGTTGGCCTTGTGCTGACTCTCCAGTCTGCCTGGGTTTTAACCTTTGGTAACTATCTTCTCTCCCAACTTACTGCCTACTTGGCCTCTGAAACTTGCATTTTCCTATGCAAGCCTTCTTGGATATGGCTTTTCCTAGAGAAAAACCCAATCGTGTCGAAAGCATGTTAGTGGAACTTTTGATTCTAGTGACCAGGATGTGGTTTTCTGGTTCCTCCTTTAGTTTCTGGCTGTGATACATTAAACAAAGAGGACATGTGGTCATGGGGAGCATCTGGGATCACAACCCCAAGGCTGTAAAAACATGTATTCAGGGTTCTTGCTGTCCTCATGACTTCTTGAGCTTAAGACCTGGGAGGAAGCTGGAAGGTGGTGTTTGTAAGGGGTCTCCAACGAGACAGTAACCAGACGTAGAACTCCTTGCCCCTTTGAACAGGTGGATAGATGGTGTGACCACAGTTCACACTTTGCCTTAGTAAATTGTACTGCCTTATGGGACAGATTTTCCACATGAGGCAAAAAAAACAAAAAACAAAAAAAAAAAAAAAACAAAAAAAAACAAAACACCGAGCCTCTACCGTGGGATTCCTGTGTGTTGTCTAAAATTCCTCATTTGACTATTGAGAAAACAGAAAGGACAACGTATGGCTTCTAGAATTTAGAAGTAAGGTAGAACACTTGTACGCTTTTATTAGGACTTAGTCACTTTGCATCTATCCTGTATTATCCTGAGGGATGGGGTCTCCAGTGTGGCTGTTAAAGAAAAAAAAAAAAGTGAGAACTTCCCAGATCTCAGCAGCTTTGGTTAAAACCTCCAGGAGTCCTGGTCTCTTGCAAGTGAGAGGTTAAAAAAAAAATGTTTGCAAGTTGTGAGCTCTTCCTTTGAAATTTTCATTTTCCTTTGAACCTACTCTTTTGCCTTAAAGAAGAGAGTCACCTGTGTCACCCGAAGCCAGAGCTAATTGGAAGAGATATTCAGTTCTGCAAAGCTGACTTGGTGTTTCATAGGATTATTTCTTTGGTCTTAAGTATATTTTTGACTTTATGCTTTCAAGTGATGGTTTTCCTGAGCTCAGATTCTGTGATCTGACTCACCACCCCTGGATTATCAATCTGCAATATAGCTTTAAAAACCTGCAGAAGGATGGTGGTATTTAAAACAAAAACAAAACCCAGCTCTCAAATAGACTTATAAGTTAAGTTGTCCTCAAAAGGTATTGAATCATATATTTGCTAAGTTAGGCAGAGATACTGTTTCAAGCATCTTTATTCATTAAATTACTCTTTGTTCATTATGTGAAGGACCCATAAAATTTAACAGCAGTTTTCTGAGGCTAGCCTTGCTTTGAGTTACATGTAAGTAGTGGTGTTAATTTTTCAAGAAACTGGAATGGGGATTTAAAATAAAATATGGGTGTAGGCTGCCTAGTGAAATTTAGTGAAAGCAACAGCAAGCGCCTGTATTTGCATACTTAGCATTGGAACTAAGGACAAGTCAACACACACACATTTCCCTGTAATGACAGTCCAAGATGTGCTTCTTAATGGGAGATACTCAACTGCACTGCAAATTTAATGAACTCTTATTTTGAAATGCAAACCGAATCCAATATCCCACAGAAAATTAACCTAGTCAATAATCTAATTTGAAGTTTTAAGCTGTGAGAACATTCCAGGGCACTGACCACATCTGCCTTTTCAGATGCTTTTGCCTTAGAGAGGAGAGTCACCGATATCACCCAAAGCCAGAGCTAATTGGAACCACAGAGCTGGTTCACCACCAGTCCCTGCATATCATACTACTGGCGAAATGCTACCACTCTTATTCTCAAGGAGGGTGCTATGGAACTTCTAGTGACCACCCGTGAAATGTTAGCCTGCGTAAGACTGTGGAAAGAACAAAACAAACCCCAAACTCGCCTGACCTCCTTCATATAAACGAAGGAAAGAGAAGCTCCTTTCCAGCCAGGCGCAGCCCCCGTCCCATGTGGCATCCTCTCCTCTGCCCCTCTTTGTCCCTCACTCCTCCATCAAGCCTTGGGGAGCTTCTCTCACTTTGCTTGAACCACAGAGACTCTCCCCTGGCCCCTCCGTCTCAGAAAATGGGGCTGTTTGCCCCACATCTACTCTTCAAAGTAGAGCTCCCGTCCGTGAGTCCATGGTCTTTTATCCTTCAAAGGCCCCTGGAAAAAGGCCACCTGCAGAGCAGTCTTCTTTCCAGTGTAAAACCACTTCCTGTGATTACAGGGTGCTTCGGCTCCTGTCATGCCTTTTTAGGAATGGCCTGCAGTCCGTGGGTCCAAGGTGTTTTTCTGGGTCTTTTGATGAAGCACCCTTGTGCCAGGTGGGGCGGGCAGTTGAATATGTAGGTCTGGAACTTAGGAGAGAGACCACAGCTGGAGACAGGGGTTTCGGTCATCCCCTCAGAGCTATTAGTTGGCAGCATGGCAGAGGGTAAGATTGTCAGCCACGGGCCTGGAAAATGGAAACAGGATCCCACGGCACCCTGAATCCTCTAGAAGGTGTAGAAAAGCTCCATGGGGCCTGGTCTCCTGCACCTGAGAGAAAGAAAAGACAGAGAAGAAAGTATAGCAATTGGGAAGCTGTACCATGTAGAGAATGACTATGGCACAGAAAACGGATGCTGTGCCATTTTGTGCCGCTTTTCCTAAGTTAACGAGGAATGTAAGTTATTAAGCCTTTGGAGGCTTACAAACAAAGGCAAACAAAGCCTTCTGTAGAAGTTAATTTATAACGATTTATAGACTTGGTGCTGAAGAACCGTACTTAGAGGAAATGCATCAGGGAGATGAAGAGTTGGCGGTAAGGGCCTGGGGACAGTAAGGGGCCGCCATAGTGCAGTTGCTGTGGTTTGTGGTTCACAAGCCACATGTGGTGTGCACGGTAGCACGAAGACTGGAGATCAAGGGGGACTATTTCCGAAGCTGCATCATGTTAAAGGTTACCCTCCTCCTGCCCCCTGGTTCCTTAGAGGAAACAGGATCGGAGGCATGTGTGAACCCCACTGTGTACACTTTGTAGTTGATTTTGTACAAGTAATCACAGGGATGCATTGTAAACTGAATCCGCGTTGCCAGATTTCACAAATAAAAATACAGGATGCCTAGCTAAATGTGAATTTCAGATCCGCAGTGAATAACTGTTTCGTGTGCATCTGTCCTGTGCAGTATCTACCCTGTATCTTGCAGGACAAGTGTAAACTGAGCCTAATTCTCATTAGAGAGTCATCCTATTCAACATTCTCAACCAAATCTGCTGTTTTCCTCATAAGGACTTGAGTTCAAGGCCGTCCAGGTATTTCTGTGGTCCTCTGAACTGACTTAATGTCCTCAATAGCTTCGCCACATGTTTCTCCAATTTCTCTGTAAAATCTCATTCCCTTGAATCCCGGTGGCTGCAAGAAACACTCCCAGATTCCCGCCTTCCAAACCCGCTGGGTCCTTCAGGTGGTTTTCTATTCTTAACCTTTTCTTCTAGTTTTTTCCTCTTCCTTCTACCCACTCTTCCACCATTTGGCTTTTCAGATGGTTTCTTGCTTCCCAAGGCGACCCCTTCCTGTCATCTGTAGATTCCCTCTGCTTCCCAACCCACAGCTGGGAGCCAGCCTTGCCTCCTTGCAAGTAGCAGCTGACTTGGGATTGAGGCCTGGATGGTTCTCTGCACCCTTCTCTGCTAATACCCCTAATAGCAAGACAGATCTGCTAGATCCTGCCTAAAGTATTCACGTCAAGAATGTCGTGCCCACAGTGGCCGAGCCGAGGAGAGAAGTCCCTCTTACGGTGAGCCTCTCTAAGGCTGAGTTCTACAAGGTGCTCAGTGATGGATGCTCAGACAGGCCCTGTGGGGAGTGAGGAGTGAGCTCTTTAGCATCATGTGGTTAAGGCAGAGGCACATCTGAGAGCATGTTTACACTGTTTTATGTTATAATACAGTACTAGGATTGGGGGGTGGGGTGGGGTGGGGTGTCGCATAATTTCCTCAGGAGCTCTAGACTCAAGCTCAAAGCCTAATTCCAAAGAGCACTTTGATATTTATTCACCCTGAAATAAAAAAGATTTTAATTCGAGCTGACAATCTCGACATTTCATTAGCACCAAAATCATGTAAAATCAATTCATGTCACCCGGATTGTTTATTACAGAGAATGGATAAAAATACATATATAACTGAACAGTGGCAGATTTCACCCAATGATTACGGGAGGGAGAAGATGCCTTTCTTGGCCGCAGAGGTACTGGGTTCCACCGGGTCCTCTGAAACTGGGCTCCCCGGTTACATCTCTGTGGTGACATCCGAGCATTTCTCGTGACCGAGAGCTGTCCTCAGAGTTCTCTTCCTGGTCCCCGAGTCATCTTCACCCCTGCCCAGGCTGGCAGTGGTGTCTCTCTCTACCAGAATTTCTGCCGGACAATCTCTACCAGCTCGGTTCCTGAGGATAGTTTCTGCGATGACCCAGGGTGCATTAGATCTGGGCAGAATTGGGGCAAGCTCCAGGAGCCACTCCCAGCTAGTTAAAACATTATTTCCATGTGAGCTAATGCCATTCCTACAGCTTTTTATGGCAACAGCTCAGCATCTGGAATGACTCTCCCCCTTTTCCCCTCAAAGCGTGAACAACTCTCAGAGACTTTCACTTCGTGGGACTATTTGCCCTGTAAATGTGATTCTCGTCGTGGCTGCATTCATCCACATGGACAAATGAGTTGGTACACCGTAAGAATCTTTGAGGCCGAAGCCGAAAAAGGTCCCTTTCAGAAACACAGACCTTTGCTGCCCTTCATGCCTCCTAGCTCACAGCTATTTTTACAGCAGCACTAGAGTCTGGAGTTTTGGGAACAAGCCAGATGTGTTGGGCGTGTCTGTGCAGACTCCAAGATCTTTGGGGGGGGGGGGGAATAGCCGCGAAAGAAAACAGTTTTCTTCCTTTCCTTGGTTTCTAAGCATTTCTGTTCATCTGCATCATGTATGTGCATGGTATGCTAAACTGTTTTCCATTTGGGGGAGTAAGACTGTACTTTAATGCTCTCTGTGATCTTGCTTTTTGGTCCCTCCCGAACTCTTTATTCTCCTGCCAAATCACTGACCTGTCTAACCCTCTGTTGCAGGGATCCACCCTGACCTTCATGGAAATTCCAACCAACTCAGGAAAGGAAAACTTTAGCTCCAGCCAGGCCTAGAATCTTGCAACGAAGGGAAACCAAAGTGAGATTTTTATTTGGAATATGCATGGTTGTTACTCCAAATGATAGTTTTAAAGAATTTCTTTTGTTAAAAACTTGGTCCCAGTAGTATTATTTTGAAATACGTAGCTTTAGATGGTGCCTGGAGTTGGGCTGTAAAAAAATTAAAAAATTCAATGTCTTTTTTTTTATAGTGTATAGTGTCCCAAATTCAAATCCTAACACTTTATAACAATTGCTACAGCTCTTAATAGCAGTAATATGAAAAACTACTTCTTGAATTATTTAGTCCTTTTCCCTGTCTTCCCATGTCCTTTCCTGATTCTGAAGGGTGTTTTCAGTCGCCAGATACATTGTGATACTGCTTTTCTAAGCCTTTAATTCTATAGGCCATGGAGGGTTAATTAAAATGAGGGTGATTGCAAGTGCCATTAAGCAAGCATTCCCTTTTCTGAAGAGGGTGTGGTGGACACCATCAAGTCATACTCTTACACTTACTTGGCAAAGTGTTGTTTGATTTCTAGAAAGAATTTACAGTCAGTCTGAGGTCCAAGTGTCTTTAGCCAATAGAAAAGATGCAATAGACGTCTGTGGTACTGGGGCACCTGGGTGGCTCAGTCGGTTGAGCGTCCAACTTCAACTCAGGTCGTGATCTCGCGGTTTGTGAGGTTGAGCCGACCTCGGGCTTGCTGCTGTCAGCACAAAGCCCACTTCAGATCCTCTGTCCCCCCCTCTCTGTCCTCCCCCGCTTGCACTCTCCCCAAAATAAATAAATATTTAAAAAAGAAGTCTGTGGTACTTGAATTCAAACTAAAGCGAAGGTTCAGGGTAAAGTCTGCTACTGGTACAGGGACGGTAGAACCAACCCCCGGAAGAGCACAATCCTTCCATCCCAAGTCCGAGGGGCTCTGGGACATGGGGCAGAAATCACCATTCGCTGGCTGATAAAATAAGGGTCAATAGGTTAAATGCTGTTAGCGTGAGGCCCCCCGCCCAGCCATTCTCTTACTAACATCTCATGACCCCTCTTTTCTCCATCAAAAGCAGGGGAAACAATGATGCACACATCCATTTGGGGCACCTGTTATACGCTGTGAGGTATTTCCAAAGGGAAAGAGTGGCTTCCTACCTTGCCACCCAGCCCCACTGGAAAACGAAGGCACTTTCTCATGAACTCAGCCTGGCAAGAGCACGTCTACCTTCCAACAGAGAGGTTGGTGATAGTTATGCTCTGGAGTAGGACATCACGACGGTGACCGTCTCCTGGGAAGCTTATTAAAAAGTCCCTTGCACTTCACCCCCCGAGATTCTGATGTAGTTAGTGAGATTCAGGGCCCAGGAATATGCATTCTCATGAGCACCCATGGTTTCTGGATGCAACCAATCAAAGCTGTCATTTATACCAGGCTTCATCTGTTTAAAAACTGTTAGGCAGGAAAGACGGGCCCCAGCTAAGAAGATTCTCTCACACCCCATGCACTGAAAGATAGCCTCAGAGATACACACACACACACACACACACACACACACACACACACACACGTACACACACATATACACACATACATATACACAATACATATACACACTCTCATACATGCACACATACACATACATGCATGCATATATACACACATACATATATACACATATATGCACATATACATATACACACATATACATATATATTATACACTCTCATACATGTACACATACATACATATACACGTATATACGCAGACATACACATATACACACATACATATACACACATGCACACATACATACACACACACATAATATATACACATACATATACATATATACATACATATATATTACTCATACATATACACATATATACACACACACATACATATACACATATATATGTAGATATATACACACATACATGTACACATATACACACACATACATATACACATATCCTCATATACACACGCACACATGTATACACATACATAGGTATACACACAAGTACACACCCATACACACTGACATATATACACATACATACATGTACACATATACACATGCATATGCACACTCACATATATACACATACATACACGGACACACATACATATACACATATACGTATACATACACATATATACACACATACATATATACATGCATGTGTATATTTTATGTACCTAATATTTACACTTTAAATATACATATACACATGTCTGTATGAATAAAATTAAGGTACATACAGATACAATTTTCACTTAAGGCTGGAAAATATTAATGCTCCTTAGTAAAGAGTATTTTTGTATCACATGAGAATTATTTTTGGAAAAAAAATGCAGCATGGGGCTGTTCCACAAACTCTTTTAGCTGGATTCTAAAAATCACTCAAATCTGTTGTGAAGGCTTCTTGTGGCTGAACGTCCCTGTGTTATATAAGGAAATTGTGTGCAGATAGGGGATATATATTGGTTGTATGCATATAAGGGAGAGGAGAGGGAGCAGAGCTCTGAATAGTTTTAATTGGCCATTTGCTCCTCCAACGGTGCATGAAATATAATTGTTATAACTGAATGTGGGGAGAAGTTAAAACCCCTGAAAGAAGGGTGTCACATTCGTGACGCCAACAGCTCATTTCAAAAGCTCAGCGACAGAACTATTTTCAGAATTTCTAAACTGGCACAGATTTGAGGTGCCAGCTACTGAGAGCAGAATATATGAATAAACTCAGGTGCTGTGACCCAAAGGCAGTGAGACTTCAACATTATTAATAAGACCCCTGGTTTTCAAAATATGCCCCCCACACATCTCCAGCCTCCCACACCCTCCATGCTAATTGGCCATGAATCCCCAACCCCCATAGCGCCTTCCACTAAAAAATCCCTGACATATGTTAGCACGTGAACAAAAGTGCATGCTAAGTGCAAGAAACAGCCCTCCGAGCACAGTCCCTGATATCCTTATTCCGTGGGTCTGGGTGAGGCCGAGAGTTTGCCACTTGATAAGTACCCAAGGGCTTCCTGATGGGGGTGCCACATGGACTCCGGCATGGGCCATTCTGCATCCAGCTGTGTGTGGCCCGAGTCCGATCCTTTCTCCAGAAGAAGAGGGGTGCTGGGCAGGTACACGGCAGTAGGGCAGGGGACATGCGTGCACGGTCCATGACAATACCTCCTTCGCGCTCTCCTTAGGGTTAGCCCTTGAGCGTCATAGGTACTAGGCAGACATGTAAAATATACAGTAAGACCTTGGATTGTGAGTAACTCGTCCTGTGAATGTTCTGCACGATGAGCAAACATTTCTAACAAATTTTAACTTGATAAACGAGCAATGTCTTGCACGACGAGTCGTATGTGAAGCCGAATGTCACCCGATCACAACTGAGCTGATGGTTCTTGGAATGCACTTTGATATACAAGTGCTTTGGATTACGAACATATTTCCGGAATGAATTATGCTCTCAAACCAAGGTTTTACTGTAGAAACAAATGCCAGGGAGTAGAAAAATCATTTTGCCTTTTTTATTATTTTTTTAATGTTTTTTTCTTTTGAGAGAGGCGGGGGGAGACAGAGAATTTCAAGCGGGCTCTGCACTGCCAGTACAGAGCCTGATGCAGGGCTTGAACTCACAAACTGTGAGATCATGACCTGAGCTGAAACCGAGAGAGTTGGATGCCTAACTGACTGAGCCCCCCAGGAGCCCCTATTCGCCTTCTTAAGTACAGTATATATAGGCTCCTAGTCTGGGACGGCTGTTTGCTGGGATAGAGGGTTCAAAGCCTTTCCATTTGCAAGTCAGTGAGCAGATGTCTGCAGCATTGGATCTGGAGAGCATTCACCTGAATAACCTTCAGGATGGCTGGGGGCCACGCGCCCTCGCATCCGTCCTTCAGCAGGGTCATGTACCCCGGGAGGTCTGGGGCACAGACGCTCCGCGGTGAGGAACAGTAGGACTGAAAATGTGACCAAGGGGTTGGGAAGTCTGCCCAGGAGACCCATTGGGAACCAGATTTGTTCGCAATCAGGCTTTCCTGGGGCAGCGAGGGCCTCGGAAAGACTGAGTATGTGGAGATGGGAGCAGCCCTGGGTCAGCACAGGCCTCCATGGCTGAGCTGAGGAGCCCGGGAAGAACTGAAAGGTGACTGACCACCAGCGAGGAGCCACCTGGGAGAAGATGTGGGTTTTCCCTGAAAAGCAGACAGGACACCTCAGCCAGAAGGGCCACGAGCCCAGGCAAAGGAGCCTGTCTGCTCTGCGCGGGACATGGGCTGACGCTCATAAATGTTCCTCGTTGCCTGGTGCCTCAAGTCGAGCGAAATTTACTCCCGACCCTGAGTGGCCGGTGGTTTGTATGATGCATAGGTTAGAGTTCTAGTCATGTCCAATGTCTGCTTAAAATCTGCCTGTGCTTCCCTGTTTCTCTGAGGATGAAATTCTAAGCATGCCAGGACCTGCGGGCCCGGTGCGACCTGAACCCTGTGTACCTCGCTACCCTGACGTATCCCTCTCCTCACCCCAATATCCTCACCCCTGCCACACAGGCCTTCCCAGGTCCCCCAGTGCGCCGGGCGCATTCCCTCCCCGGGGATTTTGCACACGCTGTTCCCTGTGAACAGCCCCACTCATCCTTCTTAGGCTGTTTGGCGAAGTGGTCTCCCTCTGCCTTCGTCAGCCCGAGTCACAGCCTCTGGCCGTTTCCTTTTTTTCTTTATTTTTTTTTATTTTTTTTTATTTTTTTTTATATATGAAATTTATTGACAAATTGGTTTCCATACAACACCCAGTGCTCATCCCAAAAGGTGCCCTCCTCAATACCCATCACCCACCCTTTCCTCCCTCCCACCCCCCATCAACCCTCAGTTTGTTCTCAGTTTTTAACAGTCTCTTATGCTTTGGCTCTCTCCCACTCTAACCTGTTTTTTTTTCCTTCCCCTCCCCCATGGGTTCCTGTTAATTTCTCAGGATCCACATAACAGTGAAACCATATGGTATCTGTCTTTCTCTGTATGGCTTATTTCACTTAGCATCACACTCTCCAGTTCCATCCACGTTGCTACAAAAGGCCATATTTCATTTTTTCTCATTGCCACGTAATATTCCATTGTGTATATAAACCACAATTTCTTTATCCATTCATCAGTTGATGGACATTTAGGCTCTTTCCATAATTTGGCTATTGTTGAGAGTGCTGCTATGAACATTGGGGTACAAGTGGCCCTATGCATCAGTACTCCTGTATCCCTTGGATAAATTCCTAGCAGTGCTATTGCTGGGTCATAGGGTAGGTCTATTTTTAATTTTCTGAGGAACCTCCACACTGCTTTCCAGAGCGGCTGCACCAATTTGCATTCCCACCAACAGTGCAAGAGGGTTCCCGTTTCTCCACATCCTCTCCAGCATCTATAGTCTCCTGATTTGTTCATTTTGGCCACTCTGACTGGCGTGAGGTGATACCTGAGTGTGGTTTTGATTTGTATTTCCCTGATGAGGAGCGACGCTGAACATCTTTTCATGTGCCTGTTGGCCATCCGGATGTCTTCTTTAGAGAAGTGTCTATTCATGTTTTCTGCCCATTTCTTCACTGGGTTATTTGTTTTTCGGGTGTGGAGTTTGGTGAGCTCTTTATAGATTTTGGATACTAGCCCTTTGTCCGATATGTCATTTGCGAATATCTTTTCCCATTCCGTTGGTTGCCTTTTAGTTTTGTTGGTTGTTTCCTTTGCTGTGCAGAAGCTTTTTATCTTCATAAGGTCCCAGTAATTCACTTTTGCTTTTAATTCCCTTGCCTTTGGGGATGTGTCGAGTAAGAGATTGCTACGGCTGAGGTCAGAGAGGTCTTTTCCTGCTTTCTCCTCTAAGGTTTTGATGGTTTCCTGTCTCACATTCAGGTCCTTTATCCATTTTGAGTTTATTTTTGTGAATGGTGTGAGAAAGCGGTCTAGTTTCAACCTTCTGCATGTTGCTGTCCAGTTCTCCCAGCACCATTTGTTAAAGAGGCTGTCTTTTTTCCATTGGATGTTCTTTCCTGCTTTGTCAAAGATGAGTTGGCCATACGTTTGTGGGTCTAGTTCTGGGGTTTCCATTCTGTTCCATTGGTCTATGTGTCTGTTTTTGTGCCAACTGGCCGTTTCCTTTATGGCACTTGTCACTCTGTGACACGGCGCATGTGGTTGTGCGTCTGCTTGCTGTCCCCACTAGGCTGTGAGTGTGGGGAGCATGAAGACCACGGTGGCTGTCCTGTCCACCCCCACAGAGTGCCCTCCACACGTACAAGGAGCTCAGTATATGCTTGTTGAATGAATGAATGAATGAATGAATGAATGAATGAATGAATGATCGATCCATCTCTTGGCTCTTTGCAACAGTGCCCGGCAGCCTGGGCTCGCGAGAAAGAAAGCAGAGGATGGTGAGAATTCCCTAGGGCTGGGAATGGCACTTGGGACCGTGCGTGAGAAGCTGCGGCCGGCAGAGGGGGACCCAGCAGCTTCAAGAGACATGCATGTATGAATCCACTAGGACATTGAACAGACCGCCTGAGACGCAAGTACGCAAACAGGGGACAGATGCAGATACTCGTGCTTGTGTCACATTTGTGCTCCGCGCGGCAGACTGAGAGGGGTCAGGCCAAAGAGCCCACTATGCTCCCGCCCGGATTTCCCGCCGTGCCCGACAGGGCCTGGAACAGCAGCATGAAAGCTACTGCTGAGTACTTGCTCCCCATCGACGCTTGCATTTTACACATTAGCTCCTTTAATCCTCCACAACAACCCTGTGCGGTTAAGTCATTTCCTGAGGATCGGCAGGGGGCAAGACGGCAGAGCCCCAGCTACACCCAGGCCTCTCCGCTTGCAGCTGCTGAGCTCTTCTGTCTCCAGCACTGTTACCCAGTGCACGTGGCTTCCCGTTCCTGGTCACTGCTCTTAAGCAGAGGGCTCCAAAGCAGTCACGGGGAAGCGAAATGAAGGCAAGACCCTCAGAAGGTTTACAGAAGGCGTATCTTCTGCGTGCCCATGTGAGGCAAATACTCGATCCCTGGCGCAGCATCTAATTGCCAAATTACTTCCATCTTTTCTTTTGCAAACGACTGCTTAAAACGACCTTGCCCAGAAATCTCTCCTTTCGCAATGACTCAATTGGAAAACCCTCATGGAAGAACCACATATCGGATCCCATTTGGGGTCATTCTTTCTCTCCTTTTTAGCACCAAATGCTCTTTGGCAACTTTGCAGATTGGACATAAGGTGCTGCCTTCAGGGGCATAGAGTGAAAACCATAATTTTCTGCCTGCTTCATGTTATACCCGACTTCTGTCTTTCTGTTTATAAAAATCATTAGGACCGGTTGTGCAGGGAGCAGCTTCTGTGGGGGGTGGGGGTGCGAATTTGTTGAAATTCCAGCTTGGGAGCTTGGAAGGAAAAAGTAAGATCAAAGTGAGGTAATGTGAGGAAATGTAAACATAAGGAAACGGCCTGGAGAGGATGATGAAACTCTAGTCCATCTCACTGTGTATTTCCAAGAAGAAACGTATTTGCGTGATCGGTTCACTTGTAAGTAGCCACCCGGATGGATTATTTTAGCAAAAGTGAGTTCAGAAAAATCTGCCTGATGCAAGGGAAACAAAAGCAAAAATGAACTACTGGGACCTCATCAAAATAAAAAGCTTCTACACAGCGAAGGAAACAATCAGCAAAACTAAAAGGCAACCTACAGAATGGGAGAAGATATTTGCAAACGACATATCAGATAAAGGGTTAGTATCCAAAATCTATAAAGAACTTATCAAACTCAACACTGAAAAAACAAATAATCCAGTGAAGAAATGGGCAAAAGACATGAATAGACACTTCTCCAAAGAAGACATCCAGATGGCCAACCGACACATGAAAAAATGCTCAGCATCGCTCATCATCAGGGAAATACAAATCAAAAACCACAATGAGATACCACCTGACACCTGCCAGAATGGCTAACATTAACAACTGAGGCAACAACAGATGTAGGCAAGGATGCGGAGAAAGAGGATCTCTTTTGCATTGGTGGTGGGAATACAAACTGGTGCAGCCGCTCTGGAAAACAGTATGGAGGTTCCTCAAAAAAACTAAAAATAGAACTACCCTACGACCCAGCCTTTGCACTGCTGGGCATTTATCCACGGGATACAGCTGTGCTGTTTCGAAGGGACACATGCACCCCCATGTTTATAGCAGCACTATCGACAATAGCCAAAGTATGGAAAGAGCACAAATGTCCATCGATGGATGAATGGATAAAGAAGATGTGGTATAAATATACAATGGAGTATTACTCGGCAATCAAAAAGAATGAAATCTTGCCATTTGCAACTACGTGGATGGAACTGGAGGGTATTATGCTAAATGAAATTAGTCAGAGAAAGACAAAAATCATATGACTTCACCCATATGAGGACTTTAAGAGACAAAACAGATGAACAGATAAGGGAAGGGAAACAAAAATAATATAAAAACAGGGAGGGGGACAAAACAGAAGAGACTCTTAAATATGGAGAACAAACCGAGGGTTGCTGGAGGGGTTGTGGGAGGGGGAGTGGGCTAAATGGGTAAGGGGCATTAAGGAATCTACTCCTAAAATCATTGTTTCTCTATATGCTATCTAATTTGGATGTAAATTTAAAAAAATAAAATTAAAAAAATAATAAATAAAACATTTGGAGAAAAAAAATCTGCCTGCTAATAGTCATTCAACCTGCGTTGCTTTCCCGTTGATGCCAGTGTTTCCCAGCATAGGCAGGTGCCCCCAAGCCACAAGGAGGTGCGATCCGAGGCTGGAAGCCTTCCCACATCGGTCTGCTTTGGGTAACGTAGGGACGGTCCCATTTGGGATCTGCTGGCAATTACATTCATGAAACCGAACGAAATCAATCGGTGCTTCGGAAGATTCCCGCCTCCTTTCCTGACTCCTGCTGCGCCCTTAGTAACTGGTCTGGTCGGTAATAGACTTCCATATAGTTAAGGGTTTAACGCAGAATCGCTGTCGCGTGGCAGAGGAAATGTGGATGTCAAGGCCCCGTCAGCTGTCTTTCCTTGGTCTTGGAGTGGGGATGGCACGTGTTGGGCAAGTTAAAGTAGCAGGAAGAATACAGTGAGGTGTTTTTATAGGAGGCGCTGGAGACGGTGATTAGGATCCCTCTTGTCTTCATCAGACCTCAGCTGTACAGGAACTAAATTAGCCTGTTAATGACCTGACCCAGGGGCCAATGACTGAGAAATGACACTCTTAATCATGGTGAAGGTTCCCGTTGAGACCAGGAGAACCTCACACGTCACTCTGCAAACACAAGGCAGACTAGGGGACCTCCAGGAAGCTGTCTGAAGTGACGTGGGTGCCCACACTCTTCATGATCAGAGGGCCCTGTGTATAAATCCTGTGATTTCTTTTTTTTTTTCCATACAAAGACGTGCTGAGTTCTCTAGGGCTGTGGTCCAAAGGGCCACAGACCAGGTGGCTCACACAGCAGAAATTTCCTGCCTTCCAGTTCTAGAGGCTGGAAGTGCAAGATCGAGGTGTGGGGAGGGCCGGCTCCTTCTGAGGCCGGGAGTGAGAACCTGTCCCCGGCCTCTCCTTTAGCTTCTGAGGATTGCTGGTGATCTTTGGCGTTGCTTGGCTTTGAGGAGCAGCACCCTGGCCTCGGCCTTCACTTTCACACGGTGTTCTCCTGTGTGCCTGTGTCTGTGTCCAAATTCCTGCTTTTATAAGGACACCAGTCATACTGCAGTAGGGCCTACCCCCCTCCAGTACAATATCTTAACCAATTATCTTTACAATGATCCCCTTTCCAAATAAGGTCCCATACGGAGGAGCTGTGCATTAGAACATCAACATAGGAACCAGGGGGGAACACAATTCAAGCCATAACAAAAGAGTTAGTCTCTTAACTTAGGAGTTTATTAAAGGGTTTATAGATAATACAGGCTGTTGACCCTCTTTTCTATTTTGCTGCCAAACTGCTTATAATAAGTTAACAGGGGCACCTGAGTGGCTTAGGCCATTGAGTGTCCGACTTCGGCTCAGGTCATGATCTTGCGGTTTGTGAGTTCAGGCCCCGCGTCGGGCTCTGTCCTGTCGGCTCAGAGCCTGGAGCCTCCTCCGGATTCTGTGTCTCCCTCTCTCTCTCTGACCTTTCCCCCACTTGCTCTCTCTCTCGTTCTCTTTCTCTCTTAAATAAATACAAACTTAAAATCATACTTTTTAAAAAAGTTAATAGGCGTGCCTGGGTGGCTTAGTTAGTTGAGCATCTGACTCTTGATTTCTGCTCAAGTCATGATCCCAGGGTCATAGGATCAAGCCCTGCATCAGGCTCCATGCTATGAGCATGGAGCCTGCTCAAGATTCTCTCTCTCTCTCTCTCTCTCTCTCTCTCTCTCTCTCTCTCTCTCTCAAATAAAAAAAAAGTCAATAAAGGGAAAACAATAAACTTCAAGCCCCTATATCTCACTTTGTTGCACTAAAGCTCTGGTAACAGGTTGGGGGTCAAATGAGGCTTTTAGTTCATAGTGGGTATAGGTGGCTCCCCATCACAATGATGAAGAATGAGGTGGTCACCGAGTACGAAAGAGTCGGAACTAATTGTTAAGTACCAACGCGGAAGGAAACACCGTCAGCCAGTTTGAAGCCGGGAGGCGTGCCTTACGTGTCTTGTTCTAACGGTGCTCGCTGCCGTGGGATTTGTTTGTTTGACACCTTCACATGTGTAGGGGGCTGTCTCTGCTCCAGGTTGACCTGAGGACGCCCTCACTCCAGGGAGCAGCCCTGTGTGGAGGCCCAGGGCCCAGGATGGGTGGTTCATTGAGCAGACGAGGGCATGAGAAGGTGGGCTTTCCTACCCACGAACAGCCCTGTTTGCAGGCCAGAAGGCAATACAGCCCTTATTTTTAAAAACCTCTGGGGGCGCCTGGGTGGCTCAGTCAGTTAAGGCTCTCACTTCAGCTCAGGTCAAGATCTCACGGTTCACGAGTTCCAGCCCCGCGTCGTGCTCCGTGCTGACAGCTCAGAGCCCGGAGCCTGCTTCAGATTAGGTGTCTCCCTCTCTCTCTGCCCTTCCTCTGCTCATGCTCTGTCTCTCTCTGAAAAATAAATAAACATGAAAATTGTTTTAAATAAAATAAAATAAAATAAAAATAAAAAACCTCTTCCTCCCCACACATCACTGCCTCCTTTGCCCCCTAACCCCTTCTCAACATGTCATGTTCGACACGCTGTTTTGCCCCCATCTTTCCATCCTATTAACTTATTTTAGGGGGAAATAGTTTTAGCATCCTCCTCCTAAGGAAATTATTCTGGAATTTCGACCACCAGAGTTTTTCCAGGGCATTTCAAAACTCAGCAGTAACTTTTTAAGGCACCGAGGAGAAGATGTTTAGAAAACGAAATTTCATTTTACTAATTGCCACGCTGCACAGCTTGCAGAGGGCTGTGGTTAGGATTACGGGAGCGAGGCACCAGAGAGGATTACAACACAGCGCTGACCTTTTACCACCCCGCCGAAGCTCCGAAAACAAAACCAAATCCTGTCTTACTAAACCGTACCTGCGTCTTTTCTGGGAAATGCCCGAGAATACAAGTTTGTTTGTTTTTTAAGATGGTTTTCCTTGCCTGGGAGAACAATCCAGAAACTGAAGTCAAGAAGGTTCTCCTAGTACGGAAGCATTTTGCCTCATCGGGTTGAGCCTGGGGCTTTTTCTTCCCCCCTTCCCTTTTTAAGGGATATCAAATGCCTTAGATCACAGTTTGTCCCGGGCAGGTTATGCAATTTTAATCTTATAAATATGAAAATTAAAAGGCGTAATTAGAGCTAAAACAGGACACTTTATTTTTAAACCAAAGGAAGCAAAAACAGCAACCGAGAAGAAAAGAGTGTAATTAGGGCTGTCTCTGGGACATACTGCATATCAGCCCCGCTTCCTTCTGCTTTCCCTCTGGATGTCCTTCGTCTCCCTCCCGACACTCCCGGCCTCCTCTCCTCTCTCTTGCCGTAGCTCTCGGGTTCTCATTCCATCCCAGCTTCTTCCACTAAAGACACGAACGTTTAAAAACAAATTTAAACTGGGGCGGCTGGGTGGCTCAGTGGGTTAAGCATCCAACCCTTGATCTCGGCTCGGGTCATGATCTCAGGGCTCGTGGGTTCGAGCCCCCCAACAGGCTCTGTGCTGACAGCTCGGAACCCGCTTGGAGTCTGTCTGTCTGTCTGTCTGTCTCTCTCTCTCTCTCAAAATAAATAAACATTAAAAATAAAGTTAAAAACTAATTTAATCTGTCTTCGTAACAATGCGTTTTTTCCCCTCTCCAGAATTAAGGGAGTTTGGGGGACGAGGAGATGCTCGACCCAGGGAATGCATCCCTGCTGTCAAGTCAGGTGGCCCCGGGTGGCACAGGTGTTTCTGCCTACTGGTATAAGCCCTACCAGTCATGGCTCATGGTCATTAAACACGTATTGCACGCTTACACGTTAAGTCGTTTGTATGTAATAATGACCCGCGATGAAATGCGCCATGATTTCATTTTACAAGGGAGGAATTGGAGGGTGAAAGAAATCACACGTTACCCAGTTCTCCTGGCAAAACTGAGATAGGAACCAGGGTCTTTCTGACCAAAACCGAAACCGTTACTATGTAATAACCAGGGGGGAAGAACCGGGAGAACAGGGAGGCAGAGATCACAGAGTGTTCTTGAAAGCAGGGTTATTCAAGATTCAGGAGCTGGGAGTGCCAGGGAAAGTCACTGAGTTCCAGTACTTTCCGCCTTCCTTCAGCCTCGGGGAAGGACAGGTGTGTTCCTAGCTGCAGATGGGGACTGGGGGAAAGTTAAAACTGTGGCTAAAAGGTCAAATGCATGCACCCAACGGAATATCATCCAGCCCCAAGGAAGGAAGGAAATCCTGCCGTATGTGACACTATGGATGAGCCTGTGCTAAGTGAAATGAACTGGTCATAGACGAGCATCCACTGCATGAACCCACTTACACGAGGAATCTAAACCAGTCAACCTCCTAGAAACAGGACGACAGTGGTGGCCGGGGTGGGGGAGGCATTGCTGTTCAGAAGACATAAAATTTCAGTCGTACAAGATGAGTACCTTCCGGAGATCTGTGCATCACTGTGTCTACAGTTCACAGTGCTGTGTCGGATGTTTAAAAATCTGTTCAAAGGGGTAGAGCCTGAGTGGTGGGTTTGAGGGACAGAGGGTCGGGACCGGGGGTCACAGCGAATGGAGTGCTTCAGCAAGAGCATATGCTGGAAGGATCGAGGATCCCACACAGGGAGATGGGGGAGTCAGGCCAGCGCTCGCCTTGGCCCGATTCTCTCGGCCTTTCCCTCTTGTTGGCTGCAGCATCACTTCCACACCTCCGGCTGACGTAGCTGCGTGCAGGTAGAGGGATTTCAGAAGATTACCAGACGTGTCTGTCCCCTACTGTCAGGAAAACCCTCTCAAAGACACCCCCCCCCAGTCGGGGGCTTGTGTCTCCATAACTCGAGGTCACGCCGGGCTAAAAAGGAGACTGGGCAAACAAGCGAGTCAGCTGGCTGATGGCTCCAAGGAAGACGAGCACAGGCTGCTGCTGTTCACACCTTAGTAAAAATAACTGGTCAGTTTGCTTTTTGCCTGAAATCAGTTATGCTGTGAGAAAGGAATCTGGAGAGGTCCACAGACTGGAAATAGACCCAGGGCGAGGAAAAGGAAGGATAGTTTCAATGGACAGTGTGCTTTAAGAACACGGGTTTGGGGGCGCCTGGGTGGCTCAGTCGGTTAAGCGTCAGACTTCAACTCAGGTCACGATCTCGCGGTCCGTGAGTTCGAGCCCCGCGTCGGGCTCTGGGCTGATGGCTCAGAGCCTGGAGCCTGCTTCCGATTCTGTGTCTCCCTCTCTCTCTGCTCCTCCCCCGTTCATGCTCTGTCTCTCTCTGTCTCAAAAATAAATAAACGTTAAAAAAAAAAAAATTAAAAAAAAAAAAAGAACACGGGTTTGGGGCACCTGGGTGGCTCAGGCGATTAAGTGCCAGGCTCTTGGTTTCTGCTCAGGTCATGATCTCATGGCTTGTAAGATTAAGCCCCACATTGGGCTCTGTGCTGACAGCATGGAGCCTGCTTGGGATTCTCTCTCTCTCTCTGTGCCAAAATAAATATATAAGCTTAATTTAAAAAAATAATTAAAAAACACACAAGAAAATGGTTTTCTGAGGAGTTCAAAGTGCAGATTGCTGTGTAGACAGAAAACAGCCAGACAGTTGGAGGCCCCGAGGTAGAAATAGGGCCCCCAGCATCCAACAGGGGTAATAAAAGCAGAAAGGAATGGCAACAATGATGAACCCAATTTATTTTGTAAGTGTCCCAGAATTGACAATCTTTCTGGTGCACTAGTTTCTAAAAATATTCTCCAGTGCCTTTCTTTCTTTCTTTTTTTTTTTTTAAGTTTACTTATCTATTTTGAGAGACACAGAGACAGCACAAGTGGAGGAGGGGCAGAGAGACAGAGGGAGAGAGGGAATCCCAAGCAGGCTCCACGCCGTCAGCACAGAGCCCGATGTGGGGCTTGAACCCACGGGACCCTGAGATCATGACCTGAGCCAAAACCAGGAGTCGGACACCTAAGTGACTGAGCCACCCAAGCGCCCCTCCACGTGCTTTCTTTGACGTCCAAACTGAACTTCACAGATGCCTGCTGGAAACACACATGCCCATGATCTCCAGGTGACCAAGAGACATGCGAGCAACCCGGGGCACAGGCAAGGCTGCTGGGGGAGGAGACGAGGAACTGACTGGCCCGGGCACCTTAGGGAGTCTGCCGGGTCTTCACTGCGGCTCTGGGGCCTCCGGGCGGATCCGTGATACACCCTGGAGCTGCTTCGCTTCACTACAGACTCTCAGGGCCAATCTTGAACTCGTTTATCAGCAACAAGAGCCATCATGACCTCCGTGGAAAAGCCAGAAGGAGAAGACATCATAAATCATCCCATTTAATTTCTTTTCTCTCATTTTTTTTCCCAGTTAATTTTTTTTTTTTTTCAGTTTTATCTCAGAAGTTCCTGCGGCTGCAAAGCCATGGGTTCCCTCTGCCCCCACCCCTTGAGTTCAAGGCCCTGGGCTTGGGGAGGACTTTTACCTTCTTGGGCTCCCAGTGGATACAGCTGCTGGCAACTCTCAAAAGGCAGACAGGGACATGGACCCCACAGCGGGTGACTCTCCAGAGGAAAGCTGCCATCCTCGGGACATCCGGCTGACCCCACAGCCCGCAGGAAGCCCAGGGAAGGGTTTGCACTTTGGTGTAAAGTCTCTCCACCTTAAGCCTCTGGCATCAAATTGCTGGAAGATGATTTAAAGAGATTGCAGTGACTGGTCATTCCCTGGCTGCCGGGTCACTTTCCCAACGTACGAGTGAGGGTGATCTCTGTAAGAGGTTTTCATCTCCTGAAATTGTGACTCTTGCTTATTCTCAGGGCGCCTGGGTGGCTCAGCCGGTTGAGCGTCCCACTTCAGCTCAGGTCACCATCTCATGGTTCTCGAGTTCGAGCCCCGTGTCGGGCTCTGTGCTGACAGCTCAGAGCCTGGAGCCTGCTTCGGATTCTGTGTCTCCCTCTCTCCCTGCCCCTCCCCTGCTCGCTCGCTCGCTCTCTCTCTCTCTCTCTCTCTCTCTCTCTGTCAGAAGTAAATAAACATTAAAAATATTTTGAACATTTGTGTTTATTTTCCTCCTGTGTCCTCAAGAGTGAGCTCCGATTGTGTCGATCACCAGTGGCCTCTGTAACGTCAAGGTCTCCCCAACCCCAAAGCCAGGTTTCCATATGTGATAACTCAATATTACACTCTTGATATTACTACATGTAAACAACATTTTTAAAAAAAAATCGAATAAAATATTCATTATTTGGGGAAAGTTGAATAATGAAGACTGTTCTATTTATTTTAGAATTTTGATAGTCTGGTGAAATTAATAGGCTAAAACAGGTTAATTACTCTTCTCAATTACCAACTGCATTTATCAAGTGCCAGCGCTACAGGGGCTCTGTTAGGCATCGTATAAAGAAAAAAAAAAATACGTAATCTGCTGGGAAGTCATTTTCAATCTAGGGAATGAATTGATATTTTCTATTCAAGTCCACAAGTTAATTGCAAAGTGATTTGAAAATTAATTGTTGTACAATTGACGGTTTTTAGGTTCAACTTTCTTTCCTCTGTGGTCTCACAGGTCTTTGGAGATCTCTCCACTGTTTTGTGTTTCATACTGAATTTCAGCTGTACCTTTATTTGCCAGTAAGCTACTAAATAATTTGGGGTGAATAAATACATGGTGATAGGAAGGACAGTAAAATTGAGCAATCAATACTGACTTAAAGAAGTTTGGGGCACCTGGGTGGCTCAGTTGGTTAAACATCAGACTTCGGCTCAGGTCATGATTTCACAGTCCGTGGGTTCGAGCCACACGTCAGGCTCTGTGCTGACAGCTCGGAGCCTAGAACCTGCTTGGGATTCTGTGTCACCCTCTCTCTGCCCCTCCCCCGGTCGTGGAATAAACATTTTTAAAAAATGTTGCATAAAGGGTGGTCATTGCTGGAACGGAAATGCAGAGTGGAAGGCACAGACTTACTAAGATAGCAGGACAAAACCACATGGAAATGTTTGCGTCTATTCCCCCAAATTTAGCCAGGATCCTTCTGGCACCTGAGACTAGCAAGAGTGAGCATGGAAGTTTCTTTTCAGACCATCAGTCTTTGCTTTTCTATCCTCCTCCGAGAGCCCTTACCCTCATTCACATTCTCTACCTCCAGCGGGTCCTACTGAAACAGGCTTCAAGTTTCACATCCCTGACCCCTTTCCAAAGCACAGGTCTGAATGGCATCCCTCCCCTAAAAGCCACGTAGTGCCTCATCGTCATCTTCACAGAAAAGAAACTCAAGCCTTTCATCAGGATCTACCCGCTGGGCTCCCTCACAGCACCCACTCTCCGCCCGTCACCAAGTTGACCATATACATCAGTCATGGTGAACTTCTTGCAGCTCTTGAACTTCCTATGTTGTTTCCCACCCCTGTGCTTTTGCAGATGCTCTTCCCTCTGCATGGACTGTCCCTCCTCCTGTTGTCTTCCTTCATTTCCAAACTCAGCCCAAGGGCTGTGGCCACTGAGGACCCTTCCTTCCACTTGTCTCTTCCTTTGTGACTGACTTTCTCTGCTTTGATGATTACACCTCTCATTCCACTGGTGTTATTTTGTTTACGTGCTGGTCTCCTGTGCACTTGCAGAAACTGGGCAGAGCCCATCCGTGTGTCCTGCGCTCCCACATAATATCTGTTACGTTGTGGGTGCCTAAGTCCTACCCGTGGGGACGACTGAGTGAAGGAACGCAGGTAGACTTCATTAAAGGGATAGACTTTCAGGTGCTGGCTATGACAGGTGTAGAAATGGCCTTGACTTCCATAGGGTACGTGGATAAGAGCAAATACCGTACACAGGTTTCTCCCATGATCCGAAAGTAGACTGTTCCTGTGAAACTTTCTGTAGGTGGTGCAAAACAAAGAAGCAATTACCATTAATTTATCAAGAAAGTTTTTCTGAGCATTCTCAGACCTCCACCTGTTAGGCTTTTCTGACACCTTGGGACACACCTTGCTAGCAGGTGCACAGAATAAACCGAGATGAGACACAGATGCTCACAGACGCGGTTCAGAGCCCTGGGGACTTGAGGCTGAGCACATTTTTGGGGAAAGGGGCTCCGTGAGGTCTCTCTCACTTCTCGGGGCACTCTGCCTCTTCTAGAAGGGGCTCCCTGCAAAACACACGCTGAATGCTATTTACGCTTTTTGTGTAAAAGTGAAAATCCTCTTAGGATTTCTTTCAGTGAGTGAAAATAGGTCTTTCGTAAAAGCGAAGTGACATAATGCAAACTTTTGGGAAAAGTGGATACCTGTGTTATTTTTAGGGAAGCCTCCTTTTTTGTTCCAGAGCCGTGGTGTTCAGAGTAGGGTCCCCAGACCAGCAGCATCAGGGTGACCAGAAGCAATGTCAGAAATGTAAATTCTTGGGGGCGCCTGGGTGACTCAGTCAGTTGAGCGTCCAACTATTGATTTCGGCTCAGGTCATGATCTCACAGTCCTGTGAGTTCGAGTCCCACACTGGACTCTTGTGCTGACCGTGTGGAGGCTGCTTGAGATTCTCTCTCTTTCTCTCTCTCTCAAAATAAATAAAACTAGACTTAAAAAAAAAAGAAGAAGAATTGTAAATTCTTGGGCCTCACCCGAGACCTACTAAGGCAGAAACTCTGGGGCCATGGCCAGGACCCAGCAATTTGTTTTACAAGCCCTCCAGGTGATTCTGAAGCACACTTAAATTTGAGAACTACTGCCCTAGGGAGTGAGAAAGTCAGCATTCCACAATATGCTGGTGTCCCAGCTTGAAATCGGGACAGATTAATGAGTTTACACAGGCTCACTGGTGGGAAGAAAATGGTTGGTGACTGTCTTCAGTTGGCCTAAGTACCTAAGACGCCCTCATCCCCCAACCCCATTCAGATCTCCTTACCTCTCTTACAGCGGCTTTCCCACACCCCTCAGTTTCTAATGCCAAAACAGAGAGTTCTAGGTGATAAGATCTAGAACTTTGGATTAACATGAAAAGATATATCTGGAATGAAAAGGGCCTGCTTATGTTAGGCTCCGGATGTGTCGTGCCTTGTTGGGGAGAGAGAAGGAGAGAGTGGCAGGTAATGGAACTGATCTTGGACTCGAAGTTGGGAATGCCTGGGGGAGAATCCTACCTGCACTACTTGGAAGCTGACAAACTCCTTGACTCTCCTGGGCTTTAGTTCCATCCAAGTGAAAAGGGTGTTGTAGCCCCTACCCCGTGGGGGTGTTGGGGGGATCACATGGGACGCAATGTGTACGGGGCCTCAGCAGATGATAGTCCCTTTCCTTTCTCCCACCCCCCTGGTAAAAGGACTCCCCTGGGGCCACACTCACAAATCAATCTTTGTTGTTCTCTGAAGCCAGGCTACCCTGAGATGTTCTCACAAGTTTTGGTGACAGAGGGTTGCCAGATAAAATACAGTGCATTCAGTTAAATTTGAATTTCAGCTAAACGATGAATATTTTTTTTAGTTGCTATTAATGTGCCCCATGCAACATTTAGGACATACTCATGGTGAAATATATATGTATTTTCATCATGTATCCGAAATTCAGATTTAACTGGCTGTCTTGTATTTTTATTTGCTAAATCTGGCAACCTAGGATCATCCGACGGCAGAAGCAAGTTCGGTGGCTTGGCTTTTCTGCTCCCTGCCTGATGCTTTAATAAAGGCTGTTTCTGAGTGGAACATGTTGGGTGCACCTAGGAAGGACACTCAGCACCGGAAGACACCGGATGATGTGGGGCCCGAGGGGGGGAGGCCCATCTCTTCACCTTGGGGACATGGGGTAGGGAAGGAAGGAGGGGCGAGGGCTCTCGTGGAGGTGGCTGCACCTCAGATCCTTGCCTCTACCAGCACAAGGACCAGGGGCCACCTCTCCCCCTTCCTGCACCACCAGGCATCTCTGGAGGTGAAGTTGTGTTCAATGGCCCATTTCTGTGCACTTGCTGCACCACTGGAAGTCAGAGAAGGTATTGAAAGCGGTAAGCATCCTTTTTTTTTAGGATTCCGTGGTGCGTATTTTTATTTTCCAATCTGGTGTTGGTACGGTAACGAGAGGCTTTACTAAATCTAGCAAACGAGTCGGATCTTAAGCGCTTGCTTAGTTCCACCCCTTTGAAAATGTTTAGCAGTTGAATTATTTAAAGGAGAAAAAGATGAGGGAGTTTGAAGGGAGGGCTGCCTGCCTCAGGCACAGCCCGGGGAGGGTGCTAAATGTGGTTATCAAGAGATCAAAGAACCAAGGAGAGACTCCTTTGATCTGATGCTTGTCAGAGTTGAAATTAGATCTTTGAGACTCTGCTCGGGTCCACGCCCCGCACCCCCGCCCCCCTTCCCTCACATTTCTTCTCTTTCATGGGCACCTGGAAGTGTTAGACCAAGGCATGCCCTAGAAAAAGCCTGTGTGGCTATGGGAAATGCGAGCGCGCCCTAGGACACGAGAGACATAATCTCCGCTGGAGGAAAACCCCTTTTCTAACTACAGTTGCTTCCATTCATTATTTTTGAGGGGAAAAGGGGTAAATGTGAAATCCCCACTCCACCCCACCCCCACTCAGTTGTACCTGCAGACACACGTCCCAGTGTGGGAACTGATATTCATCATCCTGTGGCTTCAATGCTTTTCCTTTGATACAAACAGGAAAGGTACCAATTGGCTGGGACTATCTTTTGGTTGCCTGGATTTTCCAAATGTTTGGGGGCAAGGGGTCCCCAGGGGAGGTCTGTCAAATCTGAGCAAAGCCTGCTGCATACCCAAGCCAAATGCTACCTCTTTTGATTTCTGTGAGCTTTATTTTCTAAATAACACAACCGCATTTAGAGCCCTGCTCTGTCTTCCCTTTGCCCCGAAAAGCTGCTTATCAGGGGCTTTAAGATCTTATTTACGGCAGTCCTGTAAGCAACGTAGGTCTCATTCTGAGAATCGTTTCCACAACTTGTACTACTCCATATAGAGTGCAAGAATAACGGGGTACATTTCCACAGATGAGTCGAACGGTTCATCCCTATCAGTCCATGAGAGATGCAGAATGTCTGTGGGTTCAGCGTTTCCTTAATGGGCAAGATTTGATGTGTGTGTTTCCTAATCCCAAGCTATTGAAATATTGATTCTCATCCTGACCTGGCCTCCTGGGAACAGAGCCAGAATATCTACATCTCTGCACTCCACATTTAGACTGTTTTCCTGCTGGCCGAGCCTGTGAGCACCAGGATGAGATTAGATTTGTTTGGGGTGGAGAATGTAAATCCCAATGAAATAGCCGTCTGGCCTCATTTCAGTTTGACAGAATGGGGAAGCCATTCCCGACATTTTTGGTCAATGTTATCATGTGTTTACCTTCATAGCCTCTTTGCTGCTTTTTTTCCTGTTTCATTGAAATGTCTGTAGGCTGTCCGGTGAAAATAATACGAAAAGAAATCCTGGTTAAAGATTCCTTGGAGCTTCTGAATAGGATTGTCTGAAAAATGTAAAATACCTTACAAGGGATTCCAGAAAGGTGAATAATTTTCACCAGGTCAGAAATGTTTCCTGACCTGGAAAGTATTGGAAGCCTTTCCATCATGTGTGTGATCTTTGAATGTAGATCAAAGGTGGTTTGGAATCATGCCGTCGCAGCCTGGTGCTGGGCACAGTGTCTGGTCAGTGGTAATGCCACCCTATTTGAAGATGAAGGGGTGGGGAATGTGGCGGCCAAGGGACCATTTATCATCATCAGCTCAACCCCTTTGCACCATGATAATATTCAGGAAGCAGAACGAAGGTGAACCCTGAGGACACTAACAGGCCTTCTAATAACATGTTTAACGTCTTCTAAACTGTGTTTCTCTCCCTTCCTCCCTTCCTGTCTCCTCCACCATTTCCCCAGTTTGGACTGACACAGTCATTCACCTGGACGGGGGATGATGACTTCCTACTGCACCTCCCTTCTCTCAGTCTTGTGGCTTCCGGTATTCATCCTCCGTACTATTGCCAGACGGAACTTTTGAAAATACCTACTTGTTCAGAATCCTCTAGAGGCTCCCCATCACCCAGAGTCCCATGCCCCTTTTCCAACATACCTAGTCACCGTGATCTGATCCACGTCCCTCTACAGACTGGGCTTCCTTCCAAATGCATCTTTAACTTCACCTTCCACAAATTCTGCAATGCGGTTTTCCAGGTTTGCCTTTACCCCGGTAGTTCATTTTTCTTGGAAGCCCATTCCTTTCTCTTTCCCTCAGCTTTCCCTCTTAGAGACTCCCCTTGAGGACATCTCCAGGAATCTTTTCGAATTTGCTGTCTCTCCATCCCTCGGCTACCCTTCCTGTACTTCGTTAGCAATACCCATGTTGGCCGCCATCACTCACCATGTTTACAGGTTTGTTTGTTTGTTTTGCCCATCCATCTCCGTGACTACACTGTAAACTCCTTGAAAGTAGGCACATCCCTTTACTCAACTTCGTATCCGTGGTAACTTAGTCGATGGTGGAGCAGAGAAGGTACTCATGAGGGTTTTTAGACTGAATTTAAGGGAGGATGCTGGGAATATAGACAGGAACAATAAAGACCAAAACAAATGAGCACCGGTAACATTTTGTTTTTCGTAACAACCCTTTGAGGAAGGATTATCATCTCCGTTTTTCTGAAGAGGAAACTAAGGGTCACAGAGATCAAGTTTGGGATTAATCTCTTAAGATTAAGATCAAGAGAGAGTTTCAGCAGGAACATCCTAGAACGGTTCCAGGAAAGGATCTGTAAGGATCAAAAACATTTGTTGAATTGAACTCCTTCTAGAATATCTGCAGGCATTACTCTTGAGTAGGTTCATCATCAAATCACTTGTGGGAAGAGGTTCTTTAAAGACCATCTTTGTTGCTTCTTTTTGTAAGGTTTTACCTTAACATCACCAAATTTGATATAGAAAAATGAGTCCCCTGGATTTGAAATATTCATCCACAGTTCCTTCAGCAGGCATTTGTCACGTACCTAAGGTATGCCAGGCACTGTGCTAACACAAAGGGGTGTGATTTAGGGCAAGAAAACCTTCCCCAAGGAAGCTTTTATGGAAAACAGTCTGCCTGGAAAAATCTAATAACATGGAATGAATGTACCATTGACTCACCTGTGGATGAGAGATTTTATCAGCCAGACTCCTACAAATCATACACACTTGTAGACCCAAATCCTGGAAGCCAGAAGCATTTGTGACTCACCAAAGAGTTCTGGATCTTTGGGGTTTGTTAGTGGCAACAGAAAAGACTGTAAGCAGAAAAGGAATTTATTGAAAAGATTAGTTGCTGTAGAGAACCACTAGAACAGCTGGAGGACCAGATTTGGGAACTGGACAGAAACAGAAAGAGACGATAGCTCAGACCCTTGGCTAACGTCTGTATGCAGAGTATTCCAGTGGAGACACTGCTCCTGACCCCCTCCTTCTGCCCCCTGGTCACTGTGGTCCACGTGACCACTGGTGCTGAATTCTGAGGCTACTGGTGCCATCACTGCCACCAGAGAAGAACTGTCCTCTTGTTTCTAAACCTTACTGTCATCAGCTCCCAGTTCCTTATGGGCGTATGTAATGAGTGGGCCCTGTGCACCCATAAGTCTGTCTGTAAGGGATACTGACAAGGTGGGTAGCCCACATCTGCAGCTGTTGTAGACAGTCAAGGGTTCTCCTTCCCCCAAAGACTGACATACGGGGCAATTCTCCAAACATAGGAAGGGCATCTGGACAACGAAAAACATGACCAATGTCCACTATAGCCACTAAGATTAATTTTAAATCTTAAGATGGAGGTATCTCACCAACAGCCACATAGTACAACATGAAAATGAATAATATTTGTCTTTTCTTTTTTAATGTTTATTTTTGAGAGAGTCAGAGTGTGTGTGTGTGAGTGAGTGAGTGAGTGAGGGAGGGAGGGGGGCAGAGAAGGAGGGAGGGAGAGAGAATCCCACACAGGCTCCACACGTTCAGCATAGAGCCAGATGCGGGTCTCGAACTCACAGACTGTGAGATCATGACCTGAGCCAAAATCAAGGTTCGGACGCTTAACTGACTAAGCCACCCGATGCCCCAATATTTATCTTTCCTAATACTACTAATTGAATTCCTGGACTTCCTTGAGTAATTAGCTTCAGTGTTTTACAGAAATAGTGGTCAAAGTTTTACCACATGCCTTTTTTTCTGGAAATAAAAAGTGGAACAATATTATATTGTGACATAAATTCTCCCTCCCTCCCCTCCTTCCTTCCTTTCTCCATCCTAAAAACACTATCAAATGCCTACTATATGCCAGGAACTGTGTTTGGTCCTAGAAAATCAAAGATAAATAAGATATGCTCTTTACCATCAAGTGGTCCCCAACATCCTGGGGGAGAGACAGAAATGAAACAAATAATTGTCTACAGTGTTAGAGGTGCCAGGATAGAAATCTAAATATGGTTCCATCAGGGCACACAAGGTGGAATGTTCATCTTTACCCTGAGGAACTGAGAGGTTAGAGAAATCTCCATGGAGATAGTGGCACCTGAATTGAGTCTTCAAACATGTAAGTGGTCATCATGTGAAAAGGTAGAGGGACATTCCCCAATGAGGGTGAACTCACAATGAGAGAATGGGGGCCATGAAAAAGAGGTGGCTGGCCAGAGGAACTCCGAGAGCTTGGAGTAGCCAGCTCGTAGGGTCTTGGGAGCATGGTACAGGGGGAGGCTGGTGGACTGGGTGGAAGAAGGCCTAGATGAAATAAAGTAGAAGGTGGGTCGTGGGGGGACCTTGGCACACACAAAGGGGTTTGGAGTTTTCTGAATGGATTACAGAGCCATTGAAAGAATAACATGATCAGACTTAACGGTTATGAAAAAATCGCATTGGTGGCAGTGAGGTAGAAGATCTGGAATGGGATCAAAACCCAGGGGACCAGGTAGGAAATTACTGCAGTCCACATAGCAGGTGGTAAGATCCTACTAAGTACTGCAGCAACATTGGGAATGGGAAAGAGGAAATAGAATAACTCCTCAGGAGCTGGAATCTATGGGACTTTGTATGGCTGAGAGGAAAGCTGGTGGATGCTCTTCCCCAAATAGAGAACTCAGGATGAGCAATAGGATTTTATCTGGAGGAGAAGGGGCTGGTTGAGGGGCACTTAAGATACACATTAGGCCTTAACCATGCTGGTTATCTAGGTGGTTACACATAAAACACCAGAGCTGGGGCACCTGGCTGTGTCAGTCAGTGGAGCATGCAACTCTTGATGTCAGCGTGATGAGTTTCAGCCCCAAGTTGGGGGCAGAGATAACTTAAAAATAAAATCTTTAAAAAAATAAATATCAAGAAAACTTAAAGGCAACCTATGGAATGGGAGAAGATATTTGTAAATGACATATCGGGTAAAGGGTTAGTATCCAAAATCTATAAGGAATTTATCAAGCTCAACACCCAAAAAAACAAATAATCCAGTGAAGAAATGGGCAAAACACATGAACAGACACTTTTCTGAAGAAGACATCCAGATGTGTAACAGACATATGAAAATATGCTCAACATCACTCATCATCAGGGAAATACAAATCAAAACTATAATGAGATGCCACCTCACACCTGTGAGAATGGCTAAAATTAACTCAGGAAACAACAGATGTTGGCAAGGATGTGGAGAAAGGGGAATGCTTTTGTACCGGTGGTAAGAATGCAAACTGGTGTAGCCACTCTGGAGAACGGTATAGAGGTTCCTCAAAAAATTAAAAATAGAGCTACACTACAACCAGAAATTGCACTACTAGGTATATATCCAAAGTTTACAAAAATGCTGATTCGAAGGAGCACATGCACCCCAATGTTTATAGCAGCACTATCAACAATAGTCAAATTATGGAACGAGCACAAATGTCCATCTGCTGATGAATGGATAAAGAAGATGTGGTATATATACACGATGGACTATTACTCAGCAATCAAAAAGAATGAAATCCTACCATTTGCAACAACGTGGATGGAATTGGAGTGTGTTATGCTAAGTGAAATAAGTCAGGCAGAGAAAGACAAGTATCATATGATTTCTCTCATGTGTGGAATTTAAGAAACAACAGATGAACAAAGGGGAAGGGAAGGAAAAATAAGATAAAAACAGAGAGGGAGGCAAACTATAAGAGACTCTTAAATACAGAGAACAAACTGAGGGAGAGGAGGTGGGTGGGGGAATGGAGTAAATGGGTGATGGGCATTAAGGAGGGCACTTGCTGGGATGAGCCCTGGGTGTCATATGTAAGTGACGAATCACTAAATTCTACTCCTGAAACCATTATTATACTATATGTTAACTAACTTGGATTCAAATAAAATTATAAATACATACATACAGACATACATAAAATAAAATAAAGGACCAGAGCTCCAGGATTAGGGTAAAAATTAAGAGGTGCATCTCTGTCATTATCTCACCAACCAAGTGGTAAGGCCCTCCTAGTGGCTACTAAAACCTAATAACATACATACCAATGTGTGAAACTGGAGAATCCAGTCTTTGCCACTAAATTCCAGAGTAGGAGCTAAAGTTTGCACCCTCCTAAATCTCAGATGGTTTAAAGAAACCATACTGCGTCTAGGGAGAGTTAACAAGTTTTGACCACGGCAAAGACCCTGGGTGGCAGTCAGCAATGTGGCTCCTATCCAAATTCTACCCGTTACTTGCTTGGTGATGGGGTAAAGGGATCTGCACTTGATCAGTTCTTCTCTGCAAAACGAGAGCTAATGATCTCTGAGGTCCTTGTTCGGTTCTAAATAAGCCTGTATGACCGGAGTCCCACCTTGGGTACCTGTGAAGCCACATTCTCTTGTCTTTCAAATTAAGTCTAACTTGGGTCTCCAGAGCTTGGCAGGATATCCAATCCCTCTGTCTACATTCCTTTCTGGTAGTAAGCGCCTTTTGGAGAGAGAACTGCCACATATGACCAGCCCGCTACATAGCCCATTTATGGTTGCTTCTGCTCCGTCGCTGCCTCACTGTAGACCTGCAGAGTCACAGCTCAGTGCCCCCATCTTGTCCTGTAACGAAGCCATTGCTGGCCCAGATCTTTGTGCTGAGTGGGTCTTTAAGGCAGGACGATGGCCACACTGTCAAGGTGCACAGCTCTTGGTTTGCATTTGCTCATCTGCACCCCTGTGTCGCCACACACCCACCTTGTCCCCCCTACCCTAGAACCACCTCTCCCTCACCCCCTGGCTGTAGAGTTCGAGTACATTTCTAGACCTTTCCTTTGCCATCATGGTGAGTCCCCGTTGGTGGCCCTTGGCATGTTTTCCCGACGGCAGACCTCGGTCAGTCTACTTCAGCCCACCAGAGACTATTGTGCAGACTTACCCGTTTGCATTAAAGTTGTTCTCAGAGCCAGGAGACCCCCAGGGGGACTTACCATCTCTAGGATAGAGAAGTGGCTTGCAAATTTTAAATAACTAGCTAGTTCCATTGAAGAAGAAACGTTAACAATGCTGATTAACCAGGTACCCATTTAATATTATATGTCTCTATAAAATGACAAACAGCAGTAAGAGAAAGGGAGTCACCGGGGGAGGGACCAGGAAAGAACTCTGTGAAACTTTTGTCAGTCAGCATCCCATTAAGTAGATACAGTCGCTGGTTGGAAATCATCTGCCGGGATCCAGCTTTTCAACTGAGGCTGTGGGAAATTCTTGTGGTGTGTGTGGGGGGGGGGCGGTGTCCATCATCACGATAGAAGGGATGGCCAGCGCACCACCACCCACCCAGCCCTCAGCCCCTCCACATATGGTGGCCACGTGCGGTGAACCGCCCTTCCTGCTTCTCCCAACTTGGATATGAAAGTGAGGGCCACCACGACCGCCTGGCGGGTGGAGGTCGGGCTGGGGGGTGAGAATGCCCCCCCCTCCCCAGCATTACAGGAGAGTGGGCGGGGCTGCGCCAGCAAGTGGGGAGGCCTCTGGGAATAGCTGAGTGATTTTCAAGAGGAAGGTCAGCTCCGCAGGGCGGCACAGGGAACGCAGGCCGGATTCACGCGTCAGGAGGCAAAAACAAACTGGAAAAACACTGCCATTTCTTGCACAATCAGCCGCTGAATATGTGTCGTCATCAAACACGAGATCGTCCTCACCTGGCAGTAATGCAGCTGAAACATCATTTCAGCAGTCTCACTGTTCCTGAACCCAGTGTGGCTTTGCCCGATAACCATCCCATAACAAGAACCCTGGCCGAATAGTCTGAAGTGCAGGAAACGTTTATTTTCTTCCTCATCAGACGAAAATGTTGTGGGTTCAGAGCCAGAGAGCACGCTTGTATTGGATGTGTTCTGGTGACTTCAAGTTAAACAGCTGTATTTTTTTTTTTTTTTTTTTTTTTTTACAATCACTGCAGCATCCTAGTAAACCTTTTGGGATGAAACGAGGGACTTGGGTTTTATGGGGAAACCTACATTCGTCTTAAAGATAGTACATCATCACCATGTCCTCTGAGGCACTTGGGTGGCTCAGTCGGTTAAGCATCTGACTCTTGGTTTCAGCTCAAGTCATGATCCCCTGGTTCATGAGTTCGAGCCCTGCGTCGGGCTCTGCGCTGACAGTGCAGAGCCTGCTTGGGATTCTCTCTGTCTCTTCCCCTGTCTCTCTCTGCCCCTCCGCTGCTTGTGCTATCTCTCTCTCTCAAAATAAATAAACTAAAAAATATATATATGGTACACAATATCCTCAACTTTGTTATTCTCTGAAGATGAGTTCTCTGAGAATCAGGATCCTGTTTTCACTTCCTACTCATCCTGTGTGTCAGGCAAATCTCAAAGACGGAACCCCACAGATCGACTTCAGCCACAACAGACTGATGCACAGAGCACGGAACATGCGGTGTGTGTATGGTTCCAGGACCCTGCATCCCATCTAATGAAAACCTAGGCAAGTGACTTGCTGATCCCTGGTTTTGTAATGAGAAGTCTGCAGGAACAGAGCAAGTCAAGAAAGGAGGTACAGTTTTGTAACTAGTGGTTGCTATAATTAAAGTTATTAGTTAAGGAAGGGCTGTTACTCGGGGCAAAACAATCAGAAGGAAGTTTGAGCAATTAAGTCAAATTCACTGTGGTTATAAGGATTCCACCCCCACCATACCCCCCCCCCCCCCCCCCCCCCCCCCCGCTTTCTTTCTTTCTGGAAATCAAAACAGCCTCGGGCAAGTGTTCTGTACTTCTCAAAGAGCATCTTGACTCTAGAGTGGCTGGAGAGCAAACAACACAGTGAACTGTGCTGTTGACTCTAGCAGCAGGTTAATTAAGAAAGCTGTTAGTGATGATTAAAAAAAAAAAAAACGCATTTTCAGTTGGTATGGACAAAAATCCATGACCTAGGTAGAGTGGATGTTTGTTCAATACTAGGAAGACGTGCTAGAGGCATTTAAGGGAAAAGCCCAACAAAGAAAGCTTAAAGCTCAGTACAAGATGTCCCTTATTTATACTGTTAGCAGAGTCGATCGTTTGAAATCTTACCTACTTTTTCCTCTCATATAAATTATGTAAGCACAAGTGTTCAGGGCTTCAGATTCACCCTGTAAAGGCCCAGTTGGTTCCAAATGGGGTAATTACAAGGGAATAGGGTCTGGCCGTTGGGAGACTGGGCTGTAAGTCCTGGGTCTGGAACTAAAGTGCTGTGTGGTTTGGGACAATGGGTTCGATTCTCTGGGTTTCCATTTCTAGGCCACGTGTACCATAGGTACACACGAGTCTCAGCCATACAATAAACCTGCTTTGCCCAGGTAACATCTTCCACTGGGGGGAATCAGTTCAAAACCCTAATAGGGGATGATGGTAGGAACGCATTGCCCCCGGGACGGTGGCACTGAGTGGGACCATCCTTCTTGGAAACAGAGTCCCTCCCATGCTCCTTCTGTTGCCAGTGGGCTGGCCAAAGGCTGATGAGGACTTAGAGAGGAGGCAGTATTGGGGATTGTTAGAACAACATTTGCAAATCCTGAAGTCAGACCTTGATGGGAGGGAAAAGCTCCTAGTTCCCTAGTGAAGCTTCTGTTTCACTGACCTTGGGTTTAGCTGTCCTGTTTCTCTTCCATGGCCATCACTCATTCCCAGTCTCCCTTGGAGACTCCCTTAGTCCCTTGGAAACACCGAGAAGCACTTCCTCATACTACTAACAGTAACACGAGTACTGATGTCATTGCTTAGGGGACATGGAAAAGGAGTACAAGGGTTCCCACTAGACCTGACACTGGCCTTCACTCTCTGCTTCCTTTCTTCCCAAGCGAAGACGCCACTGGTGAGTTCCCACTGGAGACTGGCCCAGGACGGGAGCCATTGGAGAAAAGAAAGCACCCAAGAGAAGGGACTCCCCTTACGTGTCTCTAGGATGTAAGGGGGATACCAAAGTCAGAAGCACTTGAAATGTTATTTGAACATACATAGTTACTCACCACCTCAAAGATGAGTTACCGACTTCATTTCTCGAGGCCTTTTCTGTCTCTTTATATTTGAGCATTTTTAGTGACCTAACTTCTAAATTTTATTATTTTGGACCCTTTTAAAGTCTGGAGGTAAAAGATAAAAATATTGACTCCTAAAGATGAGTTCAGAAATATGATTAAGAACTAAAAATACATTTTTTTGGTATTTATTCATTTTGAGGAAGGGGAGAGGGACCAAGAAAGAGGGCGAGAAAGAGAAGCCCATGCAGGCTCTGCACTGTCCATGTGGAACCCAACATGGGGCTCAATCCCATGACCCTGGGATCATGACCTGAGCTGAAATTAAGAGTCAGACACCTAGGGGCGCCTGGGTGGCTTTGTCGGTTAAGCGTCCGACTTCGGCTCAGGTCATGATCTGGCAGTTTGTGAGTTCAAGCCCCGCGTCGGGCTCTGTGCTGACAGCTCGGAGCCTGGAGCCTGCTTCAGATTCTGTGTCTCCTCCTCTCTCTGCCCCTCCCATGCTCGTATCCTGTCTCTATCTGTCTCTTAATAATAAATAAGTGTTTAAGAAAATATATAATAAATTATTATATATATAAAAAAAGAGTCAGACACCTAAATGGAATGACCCACCCTGGTGCCCCAGAAGTAAAAAACAAAACAAAACATTTATTTAAATAACCTCGCTCCCTCTGGTGCACACAGGAGCAAGGATGTGGTGTGTCTGGCTTCAGTGGCAAGATGGCATATGGAGAACCCCAAATGAGAAGAAGGGGAGAGACCTGACGTAGTAGGACCACAGGCCATCCCTGGGGAAGTCTTAATAGCAAGAGTAGAAGAAGGGGGTTGATGAGAGATGGAATGAAGGAAGTTGTTGGGAGACCTGAGCTCAGAAACTCTGGAGGGTCGTGGAAGTTGAACTCGGGGTACCTGAATACCCCACAAAGTAGATAAAAGCAGAATCTCAGAACTCGAATCTGTGCCAGAGGCAGAAAAAGGTACTGGTTTTGCTTGGAAACAATGCCAGTCAGAGTAGCATGGAACTTTATGGGTTATATTCTGTCCCCTTCCATTTGCCCCTCAGATTTTCTTTCTATGATGGTAAAGCTGAACATGTACAGTTGAACTGACCAGATGCCACGTGGAAGGATGCGGGGGGCTGGGGGGCATTGCTACTAGGGACGGAGGCTAAAGAAAGCTAGTGAAAATCTAACGTCATATTTTTTGACAAATAGCTGAACCGCCTTTGGGTACATATGCGTTCTCTCCATTTCTCACAAATTCTTTCTTCTAAGTCTCTAAATACCATGGCCTGGCTATATCGCTTCCCTGCTCAAAATCCTGTAAGTCATTTTATGTCTGTGGAATAAAGTCCAGATATCTCAGCCTGGTACTTGCAAAAGCGCTTCGTTACGTAGATCCACACACAGGTTAAACTAAAATGTATAGCAAGTCCCGGGCTGTGCATCGAGGGCATGCATGTGACAACTCTTGGTCCCCATAGTGGATATAATGGTTTCCATCCAAATTCCATCCTTTCCTCCTTCCTTTGTCTTAAGAGAGCCTTTATTTTGCTCAGATCTCCATTTATCCCACACTTAGAGATGTATCTCAGGGGGAGAGGAAGGCCCTGATTCATCTAAGAATAATCCGAATCCCCTCACCAGTGATCACTTCAGGGATGCGCTGGTAACTCAGTTCTGGCCAAGGAGATGTGAGCAGAAGTGTGTTAGAAGCCTCTGGAAAAACTTCCTTGCTCATTAGAGAGTCTCGGGTAGAGGCAGAGTCTGTCTTTGGGTGTTGCATGTTTGGCTATGATTCCTGGAAATAAGCCAACCCCAAGGATGGAGGAACAGAGAGATGGTAAGAACCTGGGTCCTTAAGGCATCCCCAGGCTGCCGAAGCGACTAAGTCTCGAGTTTGCTCTGCCTCTGGAGATGCTGTGACATGATTTGATACGATGACGTGATAGATGAGATGAGATGAGATGAGATGAGATGATACAACTTCTCATTTTAAATCAGAGTCAGCTTTTCAACTACTTGCAGCTAAAAGCATCATGCACAACCTTCCACTCTCATTTTCTGATCCAGCCTAACTCCAACCTGGATGTTTACACCTCAGGATCCTTAGCCAGGTGCACCTATGCTTCTCCATAAATGCCCCCCATAACTCCCTCCATCTGCCCAGCTACTGAGATCCTAGCTCTTAAAAGCCTTAGTAAAAATGTCTTTTCTGATAACCCACACTGTCCTCCCAGGTGCCAGAAAGTGCTTGGTCCTTTGAATCCAAAAGCCCTTTACTTGTACATTTCTTCAGGCATCATAGTTATTTCTGTGAACCACGTGTCTTTTTCTAACTGGAAAGTCTTGGAGAATCGGGGCTCTATCATACATATCTCCCGCATGGAATAGAGTCTGTGTTTAACAAAAAGCGCTGAGAGTTTGTTGGGAAAAAATCAGATACTGCTAGACTGATTTACCACCCACCCTCTGAGAACTCGGCAAACACTAACTGGTGTAGTCATAGAGTAAGAACACTAATTATGCAGTTGATTTTTTAAAATGTCACCTCCATGTGAGAAATGTACAGAAAACGAAATCTTAAGGATCCGGTCCCTCTGGTAGGTCCAATTGAGTAAAATTTAATGATAACAATGGAATGACATTGTAAACAAAGTATCAATTCGCTTGGCAAGTTCTTTGCATTTAAAACGGAAAAGTAAATCACCCAGAGGGCTTGGTGTTGGCTTTTCGATTGAATGAGACAGTCAGATACCCAAATTCCAAGGGCAAATTGACAGCCAAAAAAAAGGCCAGAAATTGTTTTACCAACCCATCCGATAAAACTCTCTTAACCAACCCAGCCGATAAAACATTGGCTCATAAAATTTAGGATACTATGATAAACCTAACAAATTAGGAAGTTGCCATCTTGGGTTGAGACAAAGGTTATATTCCACACTGGGAAGTGGCCACAGAATAATGACTTTTCACTTGCAGAAATCATGGGTCATGAAACCTGAAGTTCTCTTTTCTTGAGTCTTTTAAAACAACGGCATCATGACTCAAGTCTCACTGTAAACATACAACTAAGGTTGGAGAGGTATTTTAAACATCATATTGTATTCATTTCAATTTAATTTGAAATATGCTATACACGCAGAAATTCAAAGAAGGTGGATTTTAGACACCCCATATACCTAGCTTCCTGACATGATAACGTTTTGCCACATTTGCAATATTTACCACAATTCGCATTGTGATACTCAGGATAAATTTCTGCTCAAGCTCTGAATTCAGTAATTTATTAAGATTTTTTAAGTTTTATTTTTTATTTAGGCAACATTTGGAGAGTAAAATGTACAACGAGTAAGTGTAAATCCAGTGATTTCTTTTTTTGAAATGTATTTATTTTGAGAGAGCGAGAGAGAATCCCAAGCAGGCTCTGCACTCTCAGTGCACGGTCTGACATGGGACTTGATCCCATGAACTGCAAGACCGTGACCTGAGCTAAAATCAAGAGTCAGACACTTAACTGACTGACCCACCCAAGCGCCCAAGTCCAGTGACTTCTGACAAATATATACACCTGTGTAAACAACATCGCAATAGAAATGTTCATTTTCATCACCCTATAAAGTTTATTTGTGCCATGTTGCAGTCAAATTGCCCTTTGAAAAGCAAATCCTGTTCTATCACAATTATTTTTGCCTGCTCTTAAGTGTCATTTAAATGAATTCGTATGGTGCGCACTGATTTGTGTCTGACAACATAACGGGTTTAAGATTCATCCATGTTGTTGCACGTTAGTAGCGGTCTTTATGTTGCTTAGTAGTTTTCAACTTACGAATATGACACAATGGCTTTATCCATTCTCCTCCTGGTGGACTTTAGAATTGCTTTCAGTTTGAGATTATTATGAATAAAGTTGGGATGAATATTCTCATGCAAAGTCTTTTTGTGGACATGTTTGTTCATTTTTTTTTTAATTTGAGTATAGTTGGCACACAATGTTAGATTACCTTCAGGTGTATACCTTAGTGGTCTGACAACCTTATACGTTGTGCTGTGCTCACCACAAGTGTAACTCCCATCTGTCCTGTCACATCCCTGTTACCATATCATTGACTGTATTCCTTATGCTGTGCCTTTTATTCCCATAACTTATTCATTCCATAACCGGAAGCCTGTGTCTACCACTCCCCTTCACCCATTTTGCCCAATCCCCCTGGCCTCCTCCCCTCTGGCAACCATCAGTTTGTTCTTTGTATTCATAGGTCCGATTCTGTTTTCTGTTTGTTGATTGACTTGCTTGTTTTGTTTTGTTTTAAGTTCCACTTATGAGTGGACTCATATGGTATCTGTCTTTCTCATTCTGGCTTATTTCACTTAGCATAACACCCTCGAGGCTCATGTTGTCTCAAATGGCACAATCTCAACCTTTTTTATGGCCATGTAATATTCCATAAGTGTGTGTGTGTGTGTGTGTGTGTGTGTGTGTGTGTGTGCGCGCGCGCGTGCACGCTTTCCGTATCCATTTTCCTTATCCATTTGTCTACTTATGGACACATAGGTTTCTTCCATGTCTTGGCTATTACAAATAATGCTGCAATAATTATAAGGGTGCATGTATCTTTTTGAATTAGTGTTTTTATTTTCTTTGGGTAAATACCCAGTAGTAGAATTATTGTATCACATGGTATCTCTATTTTTAATTTTTTGAGGAACTTTCATACCGTTTTCCACAGTGACTATACCAATTTACATTCCTACCAATGGTGCATGAGGGTTCCTTTTTCTCCACATCCTCACCAACACTTGTTATTTCTTATCATTTTGATTTTATCCATCCTAATTGGTGTAAGGTGATATCTCGTTGTGGTTTTGATTTGCATTTTCCTGATGATGAGTGATACAGAGCATCTTTTCATGTGTCTGCTAGCCATCTGTATATCTTCTTTGGAGAAATACCTATTCAGATCCTCTGCCCATTTTTGATTGGATTATTTGGAGGTTTTTGGTGTTGAGTTGTAGATGTTCTTTATATATTTTGGATATTAAGCCCTTATCAGATATATTATTTGCAATTATCTACTCCCATTTGATAGGTTGCATTTTGGTTTTGTTGATGGTTCCTTCACTGTGAAAGCTTTTTATTTTCGTGTAGTTCCAATAGTTTACTTTTGCTTTGTTTTGCTTTCCTGAGAAGATATATCTAGAAAAATATTGCTAAGGCCAGGGTCAAAGAAATTACTGCTTATGTTTTCTTCTAGGAGTTTTATGGTTTCAAATCTCACACTGGGTCTTTAATCTATTTTGAACTTATTTTTGTGTATAGTGTTAGAAAGTGGCCCAGTTTCATTCTTTTACATATAGCTACCCAGTTTTCCCAGCACCATTTATTTAAAATACTGTCTTTTCCCCATTGTATATTCTTTCCTCCTTTGTCATAGATTAATTGATCATAAAAGTATGGGACTATTTCTGAGGTCTCTATTCTGTTCTGTTGATCTATGTGTCTACTTTTGTGCCAGTACTATACTGTTTTGATTACTACTCCTTTGTAGTGTATATTGAAATCTGACTCCACCTCTGTTCTTCTTTCTCAGGATTTCTTTGGCTATTTGGGGACTTCTGTAGTTACATACACATTTTAGTATTATTTGTTCTAGTTCTGTGAAAAATGCTTTTGCTATTTTGATAGCGATTGCATTGAATCTGTAGATTGTTTTGGATAATATGGAAATTTTAATAGCATTAATTCTTACAATTCATGAGTACAGAATACCTTTCCATTGTTTGTAATCTTCAATTTCTTTCATCAGTGTTTTATGATTTTGGGAATATAGATCTTTCAACTCTTCAGTTAAGCTTATTCCTAGGTATTTCTTTTTCCTTTTTTTTTTTTTTTTTTTTGGCACGATTGTAAATGGTGTTGTTTTCTTAAATTCTCTCTTTCTGCTACTTCATTATTAGTGTATAGAAACACTGCAAATTTCTGGTTATTAATTTTGTACTCTGTCACTTTTCTGAATTTGTTTATTACTTCTAGTGGTTTTTTGGTGGAGTCATTAGGATTTTCTATGTATAGTATCATGTCATCTGCAAATAGTGACAGTTTGACTTCTTCTTTACCAATATGGATGCCTCTTATTTATTTTTCTTATCTGATTGCTGTGGCTAGGACTTCCAGTACTATGTTGAATAAAAGTGGTGAGAGTGGACATCCTTGTCTAGTTCCTGACCTTAGAGGGAAAGCTCTCAGTTTTTTTACCATTGGGTATGTTAGCTCTGGGTTTTTCATATATGGCCTTTCTTATGGTGAGATATGTTCCCTGTTTTAATTGTGAATGGATGTTGAATCTTTTCAAATGCTTTTTCTGCATCTGTTGAGGTGGTCATATGATTTTATCCCGTTTTGTTGATGTGGTGTATGACCTTGATTGACTTGCAAATATTGGACCATCCTCACATTCCCTGAGTAAATCCCATCTGATCATGGTGAATGATCTTTTTAATGTATTGTTGTATGAAGTTTGCTAATATTTTGTTGAGTATTTTTACATTTATGTTTATCAGGAATATTGCCCTGTACTTTTCTTTTTCTTGTTGTGTCTTTGTCTGGTTTTGGTATGAGGGTGATGCTGGCCTTGTAGAATATATTTGGAAGCTTTCCTTCCTCTTCCATTTTTTGGAATAGTTGAAGGAGAATAGGTATTACTACTCTTTAAATGTCTGGTAGAATTCACCTGTGAATCAGCCTGGTCCTGGACTTTTATTTTTTGGTAGTTTTTTGATTACTGATTCAGTTTTGTTACTTGTAATTGGTCTGTCCAGATTTCCTATTTCTTCCTGGTTTGGTTTTGGAAGATTGTATGTTTCCAGGTATTTATCCATTTCTTCACGGTTTTTCAGTTTGTTGGCTTATATTTTTTTGTAGTATTCTCTTATAGTTCTTTTTATTTCTGTGGTATCAGTTGTTACTTTTCCTCTCTCGTTTCTGATTTTATTTATTTGGGCTCTTTGTTTTTTTCTTGGTTAGTGTGGCTAAGGGTTTTCAATTTTGTTTATCTTTTCAAAGAACCAGATGTTGGTTTCATTGATTTTTTTTCTTTATGTCATTTATTTCTGCTCTGATCTTTATTATTTTCTTTCTTCTAATCACCATGAGCTTTATGTGTTCTTTGTTTCTGGTTCCTTTAGGTGTAAGGTTAGATTGTTTATTTGAGCTCTTTCTTGTTTCTTGAGGTAGGCCTGTATCACTATATATTTCCTGCTTAGACCTGCTTTCACTGTGTCCCAAAGATTTTGGACCATTGTGATTTCATTTTCATTTGTCTCCATGTGTTTTTTTAAATTTCTTCTCTGATTGCTTTGTTGACCCTTTGGTTGTTAAGTATCATGTTGCTTATTCTCCACATGTTTATTTTTTCCAGTTTTGTTTTTCTTGTGATTTATTTCTCATTTCATGCCATTGTCATCAGAAAAGATGCATGGTATGATTCCCATCTTCTTATATTTATTGAGGTTTGTTTTATGGCCTAATATGGATCTATTCTGGAATATGTTCCATATGCACTTGAAAAGAATTTGTATTCTGTTGTTTTGGATGGAATGTTCTGTATATATCTGTTATGTCCAACAGCTCCAATATATCATTCAAAGACATTGTTTCTTTTTTGATTTTATGTCTGGATGATCTAGCCATTGATATAAGTAGGGTGTTAAATTCCCCTACTATTATTGTATTACTATCAATTTCTCTCTTTGTCTATTAATATTTGCTTTATGTATTTAAGTGCTCCAGTGTTACTTATGTACTTATGTACAATTGTAATTGTACAATGTACTTATGTACAATTGTTATACCCTCTTGTTGGATTGATCTTTTTACCATCATATGATGCCTTCCTTTGTCTCTTGTTACAGTCTTTGTTTTAAAGTCTATTGTGGGGCGCCTGGGTGGCTCAGTCGGTTAAGCGTCCGACTTCAGCTCAGGTCACGATCTCGCGGTCCGTGAGTTCGAGCCCCGCGTCGGGCTCTGGGCTGATGGCTCAGAGCCTGGAACCTGCTTCCGATTCTGTGTCTCCCTCTCTCTGCCCCTCCCCCGTTCATGCTCTGTCTCTCTCTGTCTCAAAAATAAATAAACATTAAAAAAAAAAATTTAGGGGCGCCTGGGTGGCGCAGTCGGTTAAGCGTCTGACTTCGGCCAGGTCATGATCTCGCCGTCCGTGAGTTCGAGCCCCGCGTCGGGCTCTGGGCTGATGGCTCGGAGCCTGGAGCCTGTTTCCGATTCTGTGTCTCCCTCTCTCTCTGCCCCTCCCCCGTCCATGCTCTGTCTCTCTCTGTCCCAAAAAAATAAAAATGTTGCAAAAAAAAATTAAAAAAAAAAATTTAAAGTCTATTGTGTCTGATACAAGCATGGCTACCCTAGCTTTTTTGTCACTTCCATTGGCATAGTGAATGTTTTCAATTTCTATACTTTCAGTCTGTATGTCTTTAGGTCCACGGTGAGTCTCTTGCAGGCAACATACAGATGAGTCTTGTTGTTTTATGTCTTTTGCCACTCTATGTTTTTTGATTGGAGCATTTAGGCCATTCACATTTAATGTAATTATTGATAGGTAAAATTGCCATTTAAAAAATTTGTTTTCTGGTTGTTTTTATAGTTCTGCTATATCTCTTTCTCCTCTTTTCTTCCTCTCTTTCTTTGTGATTGATAAGTTTCTATAGTGTTATGTTGGCTTTCTTTCTCTTTATTTTTTGTGTATCTGTCATAGCTTTTGGGTTTGTTTTTACCATGATGTTCATATAACATCCTAAATAAATAGAAGTCTATATTAATTTTGTGGTCATTTAAGTTCAAAGACATTTTAGACAAGAAAAGGAAAAAAAAACTTCTTTCTTTTTATTTTCCCCCTTCTCTTCCCTTTTTACTTTCTTCTCCATATTTTATGTATATGTATTAATATTTTACATCTTTTTATCATAGTTTTCTTTTATTTTTTTATGTTTTTTATTTATTTTGAGAGAGAGAGAGAGAGAGCACACAGAGGAGAGGCAGAGAGAGAGGGAGAGAGAGAATCCGAAGCAGGCTCCACTCTGTCATTGTATAGCCGTGTGGGGCTCAACCCCACGAACTGTGAGATCATGACCTGAACCAAAATCAAGAGTTGGACACTTAACTGACTGAGCTACCCAGATGCCCTATATTTTTCTTTTTTTTAATGTTTGTTTATTTATTTTGAGAGAGAAAGAGTGCATGCAAGCAGGGGAGGGGTAGAGAGAGGGGGAGAAAGAGAATCCCAAGTAGGCTCCATGCTGTCAGCACAGAGCCTGACATAGTGCTCGATCGCATGAACTGTAAGATTCTGACTGAGCCACCCAGATGCCCCATTCATAGTTTTCTTATGTCTAATTTTGGCCATTTCTTTTCCACTTAAAGTTCCTTTAACATTTCCTATAAGGCTGGTTTAGTGGTGATAAACTCCTTTATCTTTTGTTTGGGAAATTCTTTACCTCTCCTTTAAACTTGAATGATAATCTTGCCAGGTGGAGTATTCTTGGTTGAAGGTTTTCTTTTGAACACTTTGAATATTTCATGCCTCACCCTTCTGGCTTGCAAAATTTCTGCTGAAAAATCACCTGATAGCCTAATGGCGTTTCCCTTTTATGTAACTTTTTGTTTCTCTCTTGCTGCTTTCAGGATTCTCTTTATCTTTAACCTTTGACATTTTAATTGTTATGTGCCGTGGTGTGGACGTCCTCATGTTCATCTTGTTTGGAATTCTGTGTGCTTCTTGGACTTGGATGTCTGTTTCCTTCCCTACTTCCCTAATTGCCTTCCCTGCTGAAATTTTCAGTCATTATTTCTTCAAATAAGTTTTCTACACCTTTCTCTCTTTTCTTTGTCTTCTGGGACCCCTATAATGTGAATATTTCTTTGCTTAATGTTGTCCAAAAGATCTCTTAATCTATCCTCATTAAAAAAAATTCTTTTCTCTTTTTGCTCTTCAGCTTGTGTGCTGTGCTGTACATTATGCTGTCTTCCAAATTGCTGATGTGTTCTTCTGGATCATCTTATCAATTGTTCATTCCTCTAGGGTGTTTTTTATTCCAGTTATTGTTTTCTTCAACTCTGATTAGTCCTTTTAAATACTTTCTATCTCTTTTTTCTTTAATGTTTATTTATTTTTGAGAGAGACACAGACAGAATGTGAGTGGGTTAGGGGCAGAGAGAGAGGGAGACACAGAATCAGAAGCAGGCTCCAGGCTCCAAGCTGTCAGCACAGAGCCCGACGCGGGGCTCGAACCCACGAGCTGTGAGATCATGACCTGAGCTGAAGTCGGTCGCTCTACCGACTGAGCTACCCAGACGCCCCTATTTTCTATCTCGTTACTGAAGGTCTCACTGTGTTCTCCCACTCTTTTTACCAGTCCAGTGAGTATCCTTACAGTCATTACTTTAAGTTCTTTATCCAGCATATTGCTTATCTCTGTTTCATTTAGTTTCTTTTCTGAGTTTTTTTTTTTTTCTTATTCTTCCTTTTGGTGAATATTCCTCTCTCCCCATTTTGCTTGACTATGTGTTTTTTCCATGGATTAGGTAGAAAGGCTACTTCTCCTAAATTTAACAGAATGGTCCTGTGTATGGTGTCCCCTCTGTAGACAACGTGTGCATGGTGATGTTTGCTGACTGGCTAGAGCTGTGGCTGTATATGCTAGTTACTCTTGTAAACCACAGTTTTGGGTGTTTTGTTTGTTTGCTTGCTTGTTTATAGAGAAACAATAATAATTTAAAAAATTAAAGAAAAAAGTAAAAAAGAGAAAAAAAGAGAAAAAAGAAATGAGAGAAAAATAAAAGGAAAAACCAAAAAGAACAAAAAATAAAAACAAGACAAAGAAAAGAAAATTAATTAAAATTTTTAAAATTAAGTCTTTTTAATAATAATAAAAAAAAGACAGCTTATTTTCTATGACCCAGAACCCCTGGGGCCAGTGTGAGCTTGCAGATCCTTGTCTTGGGAAGGTCACAAGCTCACTGTGATGACCAGACCCACTAGTTACGGCATCCATACCTGCTCTGTTCTGGGCTTTTAAAGTGAGGGGGAGAGAACATTACTGCAGCTCCTCTGCTCAGCCCTTTTAAGCCCTGGCTTTTTTTTTTTTTTTTTTTTTCTCATGCCCCAGTGCTACTGGGGCTGATGTGGGCATGTGGCCACTGGGCTAGCTGAGGTCACAAGCTCACTGTGAAGATCAGTCTCACCTATTACAACGTCCAGATGCTGCTCTGATCAAGGTTTTTAGGGTGGGGTGGGAGCATTAATGTGTAATTCTCCAGTCCCTCTGACCTGGAGAGCTTTCCTGCAGCTCTGCTTGGCAGAGTTCTAGAGTTGTCTCTTTTATATGCTAGTTGCACCTTTAAGCCATGGGTTGTTTTGTTTGTTTGGTTTTGTTTTGTTTCTGTGCCCAAGGACAGAGGGATCTGTTCCTGGTCCCTCGATGCTGCAGTTCCGCACTGTAGTTCACAGTGTCATAGGTGGGGGTTCCCCATGTCACTGTGTCTCTATCATTCTTGCTGTTCTGTCTTTGGTTGTTCACAAGCTGTTCAGTCATTCCTCAGTTCTTCTGGAGGCATTGTTCTCTTAACAGGTGTAATTCGGTGTGTTCTGTGGAGGAGGTGAGTTCAGGGTCTTCCTACCTGGCCTTCTCCTTTTTTTTTTTTTAAACATTTATTCATTTTTGAGAGACAGAGACAGAGTGCTAGTGGGGGAAGGGTAGAGAGAGAGGGAGGCCCAGAATCTGAATCAGGCTCCAGGCTCTGTGCTGTCAGCACAGGGGCCCATGTGGGGCTCAAACTCACAAACCAGGGGATCATGACCTGAGCCGGAGGCAGAAGCTCAACCAACTGAGCCACCCAGGCGACTCCCTATCTCACCATCTTGGAATGGAGCTGTGGATATCTGTTTTTGTGGGGGTTTTTTGTTTTTCATTTTTGGGGTTTGTTTTGTTGTTGATGGTTGTAGTTAAATACTTAAAATGGAATTGCTGAATCATAGGGAGGTACATAGTTAACTTTATAAGATACTGACAAAATTTTTCCATAGTACTTGAACCATTTTGTATTCCCAGCAATGTATGAGAGTGCCAGTACAGCACATTCTTGCCAACATTTGAGGTCGTAGACTTTTCAGTGGAAATGAAGTAGTATCTCATGGTGGTTTTAATTTGTATTTGCACTTGACGAAGAAGATTGACCACCTTTTCATGTCTTTTGACCATTTTAATCTACCTTGGTGTCTATTTAAGTACTTTTGCCCATTTGAAATGAGCTTTCTTTTCTTAAAATATTGATTTATACAAAATTTTACATATTCTGGATTCAAACCATCTATCTATCTATCGAAAGAGAAAGAGATCTTTTCCTCCTATCATTTGCCTTTGTATTAATGGTATATTTTGATTAGTACAAATATTTAATTTTAATTTCTCCTTTCTGCTTTCTTTTGGGTTAATAAAATATATTTTAGTATTGGGGCGCTTAGGTGGCTCAGTCAGTTGAGTGTCTGACTCTTGATTTTGGTTCAGGTCATGATCTCACGGTGGTGACACTGAGCCCTACCTTGGGCTCTGGCTGGGCACAGAGTCTGCCTGGGATTCTCTCTCTCCTTCCCTCTGCCCTTCTCCCACTGTCTCTCTCTCAAAATAAATACACTTAAAATATATTTTATATATACATACACACATACATATAATTAGTATTCTATTTTATTTTTTCTTTTAGCATTTTTTAAAAACAGCTTTATTAAAGCATAGTTGACAACAGCTAAACTACACACATTTAAAGTATACAATTTGATAACTTTTGTCACATGTATACACTTGTAAAACCATTACCATAACCAATATAATAAGCATACCCATCACTTTCAAAAGTTTTCTTGATGCTTCTTTGTAATCTTTTCCCCCATTTCTTCTCCTCCCCACCCCCACCCCCCCTTTTTAAAAATTCCCACACAGTAACTACTTATCCACTTTCTGTCACTGTAGATTATTTAGATTTTTTTAGACTTCTATACAAATGGAATCATACCATACATACCCTTTTTAATCTAGCTTCTTTCCTCAGCATGATGAATTTTGGTTCGTGCTTCAGGTGCACGGCAGTAGTTCATTCGTTTCTATCACAGAGAAGTATTCTATTTGTTTATCCATTCACCTACTGATGGACATTTGGATCGTGTTCAAATTTTGGCTACTCCTAGTAAAACTTCTATGAATATTTGTGCACAAGTCTTTGTGTTGACACATGCTTTCTTTTTCTTGGGTTCATATCTGGTAGCAGGATGGCTAGATCCTATGGCTGGTGTATATTTAACATTTTATGAAACTGTCAGACTGTTTTCCCAAGAGGTCATGTCATTTTATATTGCCATCAGCAGGGTATGAATGTTTCATTTGCTCTACATTTCCACTGACACTGATATGGTCATTGTAATTTTAGCCATTGTAATAGATGTTTGATGGCATCTCATTGTGGTTTTAATTTGCATTTCCTTAATGACTAAGACGAGCATTTTAAAAAATCTGCTTATTTGCTGTCTGTATATCTTCTTTGGTGATGGGAATATTCAAACGTTGACCATTTTTAAAAATTGGGTTGTTGTTTTCTTATTAAAATCCATATTGAATTTTGAATATTTGATTTTGAATTCTCAATTGAATTTGTATTTTCTGGACAAGGGTCTTTTTATCAGATACATCATTTGCAAGTGCTTTCCCCCAGGGTGTAGCCAGTCTTTTTGCACTCTTCATTTTCTCCCTGTATATGGCAGAAATTTCTATTTCTGATTACGTCTAATTTATTAGCTTGTTCTTTTATGAGTCTCTCTTTTAATGTCTTATCTAGGAATCCTTTGCCTTACCCAAGGTCACAGATATTTTCTCCTTTTTTTCTTCTATCAGTTTTAGATTTCGGGCTTTGATATTTATGTCTATGATCCACTTTGAGTGGATATGTGTGTAGGTATCGTGAATATGTGTGTATGTGTGAGGTATTGCTTGAAGCTCTTTTTTTTTTTTACATATGGATTTCCAATTGTGAGAGCAACATTTATTGATCATCTGTTAACATAACCTAAAATGTATACTTCTTTGTATTTTTTTTTTAATTGTTGCCCTTAGGTTCACATTATGCATTCTTAATTTGTCCACTTAAATTAATATTGTACCATGTAAACCATGTAAACTGTGAGAATCTTGCAGTGGTATGATTCCACACACTTCCCTTACATCCTTTATAAATTGGCATATATTTTACTTCTATATATATTATAAAATTCACAACCCAGTGTTATTATAAAGAGTCAATTTTCTTTTAAAGAAATTTTTTAAATTTCAAAAGGCAGGTTTTTTTTTTAATTTACCACCATATTTACTATGTCTGGTAGTGTTGATTTCTCTCTGTATAACTAAGTTTCCATCTGTTACCATTTCCCTTTAGTCTGAAGAACTTCCTTTAGCATTTCTTGGAGTGAAGATCTGCTGGTTATAAATTCTCTCAGCTTTCTTTTTTCTAGCAATTTTTTTAAACCTCATTTATTAAAGGATATGTTCACTGGCTGTAGAATTCTAGGTTGCCAGTGTTTCCTCTGTGTTTTATAGATATCATTCCATTGTTTTTTGACCTTTACCGTTTTCCAGAAGGAATACTCATACATAATTTTTATCTCTGTCCCCTAGTAGACAATGTGTCTTTCTTTTCTCTCTGCTTTACAGTTTTATCTTTGATTTTCAGTTCTTTGACTATGATATACCTAGGTTTGATTTTCTTGATGATCAATGTGTTTTATTCAGTTTTCAAAAATTCTCAGCTACTATTGCTTAATTTTTTGTTTCCTATTCTTTCCCCTCTCCTTCTATATCTTCAGTTACACTCTGTTAGATCACTTTATATTGTCCTACAGGTCACTGATGCTTTGTTTATTTTTATTTCAATCTTCTTTTTCTGTGTTCATCAATTTGGAAAATTTCTGTTGGGCTTTTTTCAAGGTTATTGGTACTTTTTTCTGTAGTGTCCAATCTGCTGTTAAGCTTATCCAGGGGATCTTTTATTTTAGACACTGTATTTTTCAGCTTAGTGTTTCCATTGGCTCTTTTTTATAGATTTTATCTTTACTATGATTCCTCATCTCTTCACGTTTATTCATGTTCAAAATCACATCCTTAAGCATATTATAATAGGTGTTTTTAAATCCTCATCCGCTAATCCTAACATCGGAGTCATTTTCGGATCTGTTCCCATTTTTTTTTTTCCCATTTTACTTCTTTGCAAGTCTAGTAATCTTTTATCGCATGTTAGACATTGTAGATGATACATCATAGGGAGAACTGATTATGTTGTCTTCTTTTAAAGGTTATTGAGTTTTGTTTTGGTAGTAGTTACATAATTGGTCGATCTTGATCTAGTCAGACTTTGCTGAGGCTTTCTGAAGGTGGTCTATTGCTATTTTTATTCTGTGTTCTAGGGTATGGCCCTGACTCTAGGATATAGATTTTACTCATAAGATTTGGCTTTCTAGGGTCTCGATCTAATGAATGCCTTTGTTTTCATTGAGGATTCTCCACTCTGATTGGGCCACAGTCCCAGTATCTTCACGCTCGGTGTGATCTCTGATACCTCTGTTCAGCCCTCAGCCTCCCACCAGCAGGATTCACAGAGTCAAGACTAATCCATGCACCTCTCAGCTCCTGGCCCAGGATCTGAGGCGAATCTCCATGCAGGTTTCTTGGTCCCCAGTTCTGTGTAACTCCCTCCTTTTTCTGGCCATGCTCCCATAATTCTAGCTGCCTCCAAAACACTTTTTGAACTATAGCAGTAATATTGGGCAGCTCTTTCTTGTTTCTGGTTTTAACAAGAATTTCTTTAATAATTCATTATTTGTTACTTTCCAATAAATACTCTATCTTGTTTAGGAATCTTCTTCCATTTTCATTTTACCTAGAGATTTTACCAAAAATGCCTACTGAATTATATCAATTTCTCTTACCATGTAATAGTATAATCCTGTATTTTCCCCCTAAGTTATTAATAGAATAAATTGTGTTGATAAAAGTCCTAATGCTCAGCCCTTCCTTGATTCCTATAATAAACTTTTATTTTATATAATTTTAGGTATGCTTTTCAAATTTTCAGGACCTTAACATTCAAATTGCTAAAGTAGAAGAATAATCTTTAAAATAGAGCATGCTTTAAAAAAAAAAAAAAAAGCAAAACCACTTGTTTCAGTCACTTTGTTTTTCTTAAATGTACAAAGGCAAGTTGATTATTAACAGTGAAAAGAAGTTTGTACCGCATTTCTGACCTCGTGCTTTTAAGGCAATTGTGTGTTTTATTGAAGTATACTTGTTGACAATTGTACATTAAAGACTGAGCTGATACTGTTGACATGAACAGAATTTAGAATCCTAAGCTCTGTCGCTTGTGAACCAAGGGACCTTGTTTCAGTCATTTACCCTCTCATTATTTCAGTCACCTTCTTTGTGAAATGGAGGTTAAATCATATCTACCCTGCAAGGTTATAGTTATTCTATAATGTGAGCGACTATATTTTTTTTTCCAGAACTGCTCCACTTTCAGTATTTCTTCCCTCTCCCCCTTCTTTTCCTTAAAACAATTAAGATGATGTTTTTTTGCAAAGCAGTTTAAGGTTCACTGCAAAGTTGAGAAAAAGGTGCAGAGATTTCCCGTATACCCCCTGCCCCCGCACATGCACAGTCTTCCCCATAATCATCATCCGGGTGGCACATTTGTTACAACTGATGAATCTTCCGTGACACCTTATGATCACCCAAAATCCATAGTTTACATTAGGGTTCATTCTTGGTGTTGTACATCCTGTGAATTTGGACAAATGTTTAATGACATGCATCCACCATTACGATATCATACAGGGTATTTTTACGGCTCAACAAATCCTCTCTGCTCTGTCTTTTCATCCGTCCCTCCCAAACCTCTGACAACCACTGATCTTTTTACTGTCTTCATAGTTTTGCCACTGCTATCCTTTATTACCAATGGTCCCTAAGGACTACATGGCTGACATCAGATATTCCCTTTTTAGGAACGGGCTGTGGAAAGATTGTCTCTTGACCCCGCTGTCATTGTTCACAATTGGATTCACACTGTTCCTGCCGCTAGGCAGTACCCTCCGAGGGTCCTGTTGTTATGTGAAGAGACATGAGCGGGAAGGAGAAATCCACTCTAACTCCCTGGGAAAGAGTTAAAATGGAAAAGGGAGGAGAAAACTCATCTGTCCTTGAGTGGAAAAGGAGGAGAGAGATGTAAGGGAAATTCAACTCTGGAGACTGGAGCTGTATTTAGAGCAGAGTTCTCAGCCTGCTTTCAAAATTCATTAGGACCAGTTCATTGTTTTTCCCAAAGAAACAATTGGGAACGACTTTAACACTCCAATTCAGCTGCCTTGAAGTTTAAATAAATTTTCAGAGGACTGACCTAGAAACCTAACCACCCAAAGAATTCTATTTTTCAGAAAAAGCAAATGCATTCTGGATTTCAAACAAAAACAGAGGAAAACCTTGCAAAGATATTTCTAGCCAGATCCTTCATATGCATCTCATCAGCCCAAGCACAAAACGACTTAACACATGACAGCAATACTTAGGAAGGGTTCTGTGTGGAAAGGGAGCTTCTGAATGCCTAAAAAATGATGATCGAACACCAGGATACATAGCAGAAGAAAGCATCTCTTCTGTTTTGGAGAGCCATGGAAATGCTTTCACATGGCCTTTTAGGAACGGTCACCTGCAGGTGGATGTTAAATAGTCAAGGCTCCCCTGACACCAGACAATACAAATGAGGGAAAGTTGCGAGAGGGCTGAGAGCATTTTTAAAGAAAACCCCAAAACTCTGTTCTTGGATAAGTGGCCCCAGTTTTACACGCACCCAGACATACTAATTAAACAAATGTGTGCATACACCCTCAACTTGAGATCCCGGACATGGAACTATTAAGTGGCGATATTAAGACTTAAGTACATTCACTTGAACTAACTGAACTTCTGTTTCAGATAACGGGGCCACAAAATTCCTGGAATTTACCTTTTCTTCTTCGTATTTTTCTTTCTTCTGAACTTAAACCCCAGTTCACCTAGAGGTTTCAGGATTCTGGGAGATCTGATTTGCCTAAAAACGAGGTCAAGAGAAGCTCTCTCTGTTTATAACCAGAAAGAGCACGTTCACTGGTGAGAGAACGATCTTCATGGTTCAGCTCTACGACACCGATGGCAAATGAAAGGGAAGTTGGTGGCACGATGTGCTGAGGAGATCTGCTTTGCATGTGTGCTATTATCTTCTTGGTTGGTAGCCTAGTTTGTGGTTTTTCAGGAAAAATACTGTAAAGATCAATATCTGCTTCCACGTTGCTATTCCTTTGGTTTCCACAATCCAGGATACAGACCTGCCTGTTTCTCTGTTTGTCTCCTTTGGGAGACTCAAACTTCATTTATTAAGTTCGATCGGCTTGGGTTGACGCAAAGAAATGTCCGAGTCTACTCAAAAATAGTGATGGAAAAAGCATTAAAGAAAGAAATCAACAAAAATAGTGGGAGAGAAGAAAAAAAAATAAGGAACTAAGGAAAAGGAATGATTGGTGTCAATATGCTATTTTAACTGAGAATTTTAAAGGGGGTGAAACATTGAGAACTCAACGTAATGGCCTGGAAAATAAACTCAGATTAAGAAATGTCAGATTGGAGGGTAATCTTGATGGGGTGGACGTAAGAGAAGCAGTGCCCTTCCCCCACCCCCTGGAGCATTGCAGAACTCCTCAGATGAATAGTTTTTCATTCCTTCCACAAGCCAGATCTTAATTTCCCTAAAGCGTAATGCTTTGACCAGTAATCTGTATTTTATACGTAAGATGAGAAATCCTTGCAGGAGAAAGGCAAATGTCTTAACTTCCTCTGGCCTCTGATGATTTTTTGCTTCTGCCGAGAAGCTGACACAGCCACCACTTGGATTGTTTCGATTTCAGAGGGCTTAAACCCAAGTTATTAAGAGTTCTAAACATTATGAGTCCAACGCTTATCTAGCTGACGCTAGTTATCATATTTAAAGGATATACTTCCTTGAACTGTTATCTTTATCGGCACAAGAGTATGCCGAATCAAAAGAATTTTTGAGTAGAAAGGGGGAAAACGTTTGGAGAAGAAATAAGATGCAAGACATTTTCTTCATTCATGATCCTACCTGGAGATTCCCAGAATCCTCCTGGAGTTGCAGTGGGTGGAGGGCCTTTTATCAATGGGATTTTTCATGGACTGTTTACATCCCGTGAACAACAGATAACAGCAATTGAGCATTTGTTCTCAATGCCAAACACCGTTCTAGGTGCTTTATATGTACAAATTCAATTAGTCTTCCCTACAATCAAAGGTGGAGCTATTCTTATTATCCCCATTTTAAAGATGAGACCAGCAAGGCTAGGTCACTGTCTGAGGTCACACACTTCTTAACAAGAGAGGCAGGATTCATATCTGACTTATTCTGACTCCAGAATCCACACTCGACAACCGCAATACTGTGGTGGTTCCATTATATGAAGATACCGGAGTTTTTTAAATAATCTATTTCTGGCCATGGGTGGGAAGATATATTCATTTACCGGGGGAATAGTTGTGTTAGCAGGAGGAAGTCTCCTCTCTGTTACCCATTCATTTCATAAAATGAGTTTCAATACAAACCAAGTCAGTCTTCACACTGCCAAAAAGATTGCAGTAAGGTGTGGGGAGGGTGAGGAAGAAAAGCATGCGTTGAGAAGAGACTGTGTTGTCTCCCTGGTCTGACACGGATCAAGTATGATATGTTCCTTTCGAGAAAAAAAAAATGGAAATAAAATTTAAGGAACTGGTTTTTATTTTTTTCATTCATTTTCTAATCTGCGACATAATGGCTGGTTTAATTTACCCAGCAGCGGGGAGTGATAAAAAAAAGAAATGCTTTAACAAAGAGCGCGGAAGAAACATGTTTTGAACCCCGAAGTCAGAAGGTGTGAGCGGCTCCTGTGTACCAAGAGCAAGCTGCCCAGAGAGGAGAAGAACGAGCTGGTCGCCACACTCAGAGCAAAGGGAAGCACTGTGTCTCTTGACGTGATGGATGTCCCCGCACCACGGGGTTAGAAGTAGCATCTGTTTCTGCCACCCAAAGAATGATTTACACAGCCTGTCCACATGGTTGTGACCTAGCCGGTGTTCCTTGAAGGGTAGAGAGTGCAGGTGGGCAGACTGGAGAGGAGGTTGAAGCAAAGAGGAAGAGATTCACCGTCCCCTCCTCTAACCCCAGTAAAGTGGAGCGTTGTGCAGAATCAGGGACCCAGTAAAGGGATAAAAGAAGAAGCCTGGGAATGGCCGCCTCCAACCCAACTGCTGTTAACACCCCTCCCTTTCTCCTTCCCGCTTTGCAAGGTACCACCACGTTTGCCGAAAAAATGGAAGAAAATGCCCTGGTGATTCTGAAAGCCCTAACTGGTGAGGGGGGAGGGCACCTAAAGTGATCACAGAAGTAAGAGCTTGGAAAAAAATATTAAAAGCCATGGAATCCCACAAGAACGGCAACGGCTGTGCATCTTGGATGCCGTCACTTAGGGTCCAAGGAGAGCTTAGCTTAGATCTCTACTTTCTACATCGATATGAGGGAAAGGTATGGATTTTTCTCTTTTTACAATAGTTTCTGGCTATGTGATAAGAACTCCTCGCAATCTTGCATGAGGAGAAATGGCTTACATAACTTCAGATGTTACCTCTGCTGGGAGGGGACAGTGCGGTCGCAATTTTTTTAAGTTATTTACTTGTGAGGTCACAGGTTAAACCCATGTTTGCCGAGAATCATGGGAGAGGAAAATACGGCCGTGCCGTGATTCTTACGGTGGGCTAAGAATCCAGATTATGTACCTAGAGACACGGGCACGGCCGGTACAAGGCCTCCCCGCAGATATCTCTGTTTGTGAAACGCAACAACATTTGCAGATGCTTTCCAGCCCTGGGGATTCATGAGACGGTGGTGTTGACCATTCCTTCAGCACCAACACAGCACCAGGCTTGACGGCCTGCATGTAGGGATTTGAGACTTTTATTTATTTATTTATTTATTTATTTATTTATTTATTTATTTATTTTTAAATTTTTTTTTAACGTTTATTTATTTTGAGACAGAGAGACACAGAGCATGAATGGGGGAGAGGCAGAGAGAGAGGGAGACACAGAATCGGAAACAGGCTCCAGGCTCCGAGCTGTCAGCACGGAGCCCGACGCGGGGCTCGGACTCCCGGACCGCGAGATCGTGACCTGAGCCGAAGTCGGATGCTTAACCGACTGAGCCACCCAGGCGCCCCAAGGGATTGGAGACTTTTAGATGCCGCAGAGTGCAAACCATTATTACCCCTTGTCATTTTTTAGTTATGGGATTACACAGAGCAGCCCTTATGGCGGATTGCACAGAAAGCCTCCCAAAGGCATTTTATTTCATGCTTTACGGTAGTAAGATTATGATCAACTCTACGTAAATCCCAAGAAAGAGTAGAACTTTGTTTCGTGCGAGACACCAGGTTGCCTCTGGCTTCTGCTCTGGCCGCTACCATGCCAACGGACCGCAGGGGGTGAGGAATTAAAATTCTAAAGATTTCAAATTTTTGCAAGGTGTGTTCAGTCTATAGTTTCCAAAAGTACGCGTTTCATGATTTTATCATTAAATTAACGCCCATTCATTAAAATATAGGGAAAACAGGAACGAATACAAATTTCTTTTAAAGAGTCAAGGACCTCAACCAGTTCTGCAAGTAGTCAGAGGCAGAAGCCAAGTTAGGAATCCACAGACTCTTATTTCAAAGCTAATGTTTTCACTGGATCATACCCTAGAGTTTAACTTTTTTTTTTTTTAATTTTTTTTCAACGTTTTTATTTATTTTTGGGACAGAGAGAGACAGAGCATGAACGGGGGAGGGGCAGAGAGAGAGGGAGACACAGAATCGGAAGCAGGCTCCAGGCTCCGAGCCGTCAGCCCAGAGCCCGACGCGGGGCTCGAACTCACAGACCGCGAGATCGTGACCTGAGCTGAAGTCGGACGCCTAACCGACTGCACCACCCAGGCTTCCCTAGAGTTTAACTATTTTAACATTTTGCTTTTTTTTCATTTAACATTGTGCCAAAAGGATGTTTGATGTAAAACTTCCTTAGAGGGAGGCATAACATTCTATCTCATACTCCAGAAGTGTTTCCGGACTTCTAAAAGTGATGTCTTGTGGAACATCATTGTCGAAGGTGAAGGTCAAGGATCAGGGGACTCCACTGTGGCATCTGGTCCCTGCTGGAAACACAGCTTTTGTGCAAGGACCCGCTCTCCTCAACCTGGGCTAGGGTGTTGCAGAGTCAGTAGGAGGGGCAAGGACCACACCTGTCTTTCTTTATAGGAAGTCAGAAGATGATTTAGTAGGTTTTGGTTGGGAGGGAGGAGACAGCATTCTTGACCCAATGTTTAAGTAATAAGGGAAAGGAATGGAAACTCATTTCCTTGGGGATCTCTGAAGACAGGAGAAAGTCTCGTCCGTCTAGCAAGATTAAAGTGTGTCTTCACTCAGATGAGTAGATAAGAGTGGCAATTAGTTGTTCCTAAGCTTTAGACCTATAGGAAATGGAAAGCAAGTAAAAACAAACAAACAAACAAAGCAAAGCGAACAGGGTAACTCAGCCTAATACTCTGAAAAGACAAAGTTGAGTAACACTAGCACCCAGGTTGTCCTAGGATGTGGATTTCGCGATGGAAGGATTGGAAACCCTTCATTCTTCCTAGGCTTCCATCCACCTCCTCCTCGGATGGGTGTCTCCCCGCCTGGTGCTCCTCTCTCCCCTCCGGAAGCTGTCTGTCTGTTCCTTCAGCCCCTGTTTCTGTACTGCCCAATTTCCTTCCAGGAAATCACTTCGCTCCAAGAAAGACAGACGGTTTCCTTGTCATGGATACACCTCACATGTAGATTCACTCTGAAGTATCAGACTCATTTTACAGCTCGTAAATTAATTTCAAATTCAGTCTCTGGCAAAGCTTTTGCGGCCAAGAGCGGCAGCTCGGATCACGTGCCCCCAGTCGCCCCCACCTCTGCGCCCATCAGCGAGATCTATTTTCTCTACAGAAGCACATGCATTGCCCCATGCTGACAGTCACTTGTTTTAGCATTGGCTAATCACCAATATGTTCTGTTAAGTGAGATTCATAGATGCTGATTACATTTATTGCATAAATTACTTCATTATTAAAATCAGGTCATTTGAGCCCCCAAACCATTAACATGAAGGTTATTAACATAATTTCATAAGCTAATAAATCAAGCACAGGAAAGGAATTAAAGGGTTCTTAGTGATAAGTGTTTCTTCAGAGATTAAGGAACACAATTTTCTTATGCATATATTAACATTTTATGAGTGGATTCGTGCAAGAGCAGTTTTTTTCTGTCTGCACACATGACTCACAGTTCGTCTTCATGCTCGCCCTCCAAAGCTCATTTTCAAAATTAAGGTGTTTTTTTTTTTCCTTTCAAATAACTGTAGAGCAGTTTTCAACTGAATCCATTAGCCGTCTGTAATATGCACTACCTATAAAATTCTTATCTTCTCACACTCCTTAGGCTGCAAAATCTTTGGAGTGAGGGTGGGGGGAGGCAAGGTAAAGGTGGAAGGAAAAATAACTTGGATTGGTGTTAGATAATGCGATTTTCATTCTAGGTGAATTTCAAATGGATTCCTCGTCTTCAGACGTTCTACTGAAGTTCTAATTATCTCTCTAATTACAACACATACTGAGGTTAAGTGTTCTTATCAAATGGTGCATTAAAAATGGGTTTTATTCCCAGGCTGGATCTAATAGTTTGAGATACCGGCCTGAACACACAGAAATTGGTTTCTTCGTTCATTCCACTTACCAGATTGTGAAAGATTCTGAGGGTCGGAGCCATCGTTATCCAGTGCGATGATGTTGCCTAGAAACGGAGATAAGTTCCAATGTAAATGAGACTATAACAACTTTATCCTTTGTGCAATTTGTGTAATGTTTTTAGCAAATAGCAACTGATGGGTCATAATTGAAATACGTGGAATGTTGTTAGCAAGCCTTGGCTGTGATTTTGCAGGAGAGTTTGTGAGATGGGTGGGACTTGACAGTTCTAAGAACAAATGAAAGAAAAAAAAAATAAAGAACAAATGTAGTGGCCATGCCATACCTTTCCTCTAAATCTTAAGTGACTACAGATATTCCCTTGAACAAGATACGAACTTCCCTGGACCTCCTCCTCCCTGCCTGCTTAAAAAAACAAAACAAAACCAAAACAAACAAAAAAAACCCTCATTGCTCTTGGGATAGAAAAACTTTTCTCAGCATGGTCTACAACCCCCATGTGGTCGGGTCTGCCTAGCCTATTGGTCCAGCCCTCTTCATAGCTGGCTCGGTATGGTGCTTGCTTTTCATTTTTCATAAACAGTTTGTGAGTTCAAGCCCTGCGTTGGGCTCTGTGCTGACAGCTCAGAGCCTGGAACCTGCTTCGGATTCTGTGCCTCCCTCTCGCTCTGCCCCTCCCCTGCTCGCGCTCGGTCTCTTTCAAAAAATAAGTAACATTAAAAAGATTTAAATATTTGTCGCAGTTGACATTTTTAATAAAAAACAATTTTTAATTTTTAATGTGTTTTCATGGTTACAAAAATTAAAATGAAATAAAAAGGTTTATACTAGGCTGTCTTGCTTTGATCCCCATTCTCATATATTCCATTACATCTCCCATTAGAGGTAAACTTTTTTTTATTAGTTTCTTATTTATCTTTCCAATATTTTTTTTTTGCAAGGACAAATGCAAATGTATATCCTAAATATATATCTTGTCTTCCTCCTTTCTAACACAAAAGATAACACACTTTGCACTTGGTCTATGTCATGCTTTTTCCTCCCTGACAAGATACTCTGGAGCTTATTTTGTGTTGAGACATAAAGAACCTTTCTCCTTTTTATAGCTGCATAGAATTCCGCTGTGTAACTCTTCCACTGTTTATGGAACCAGTTCCTTATGCTGGCAGTTAAATTGGTTTTGGTTTTTTACTGTTACACGTAGTGCTGCAGTTAATAACCCCTTGTGTGCACGCATGTGTCTCCCTGTTATGCGTATGCAGGTTCCTTGTAGAGCAAAGACCCACAAGTAGGATTGCCGGGTCAAGGATAAACACATCAGTAATTTTGGTGGCTCTCAGCGTACCACCCTCCCTGTGAGTGGCGAGCGGTTTCCTATTGTGGCTTCATCAGCAGAACAGGATTGTCCATTTCTCCCCACAGCTTCGCAGTCATGTTGTCCAACTTTGTGATTGGGAGGTGAGAAGGGGTGCTCAGTGCGGTTTTAATGTGCATCTTTCTGATTTTGAGTAAGGCTGACCATCTTTCCAGGTGCTTCGGGACCATTGGTAGTGTTTCTGTGCAGAAAGTGCATCTTCAGGTTCCCCGCCCATTTTCTGTTGGGGTGATTAATCTTTTCCTTCCTGTTATCTGGGTGCCTTCTCTTACAGAGATTAGCCATTTCTCTGTGATATGTATTGCCAATATTTCTCCCAGTTTGTCATTCATATGACTTTCCCTATGGGGATTTGGGATAGTTAGTATTTACTTCCCCTGCAAAGACCCTAATACTGGGGCAGGGGGCAAGTCCCCCATCTCTTTTGGCGTCACTATTAGTGACGCAAAACATTAGTTTTTAATCTGTTTAAAAAAATGTGAGCTGTGTTATAGGTGGTCTCCAGAGCCCCCTTGTCTCTGCAAGTCTCCAGTACTATTTTCTTACATTCTGGTTTACTAAGTTTCCTCTGCCTTCCCCTCCCTCTGCCTCCCTGAGCTCCGGCTCTGGGGCACACATCCATTGGGAAGTGTGGGGCCTAACATAATGTTACCTGGGAAGTACCTAGAAAGGCCCCATTCCCCAAGTATTCCACCTAATTTTCATTTGAAATTTTACCATCGGTGATACATTTTTAAAAATATATGTGTGTGTGTGTGTCTATATATATATATATATAATTTGAGAGAGAGAGAGTAAGCCAGGGAGGGGCAGAGAGAGGGAGAGAGAAATCCTAAGCATTCTCCACATTGCCAATGCAGAGCCTGATGTGGGGCTCAAACTCACAAACTGTGAGATCATGACCTGAGCTGAAACCAAGAGTTGGACGCTTAACCGACTGAGCCACCTAGGCACCCGCCATCAGTGATAAATTCACATTCTGTCTTAATTTCCACTAACTTTGTTCAAGTCTTCTGTCTCCAAGTTTGTCTGCCTGGATCCTGTCTCTCCAACCTCCAGCCCATATGCTGCCTCCAGATGACATTTCTTATAGAATAGTCTCGATCAGGGCCCTTTCTCATCTAACTTTCTTGTATTGCCTGTTTCGTTCACTGTTCAGCTTTCAGGTCCCTTCCAGACAAGGTCTCAAAGGCATCTCATTATGCTCTTGCTGCTACCTTTCGTTCCATCACGTGGACTCCTTGCTTCATCCACCTCGACGCCCTCCTCAGGCTGCTCTTTCGACATGGCATGTCCTCCTTCTATCCCATCTAATTGTCCCTACAAAGTATTTCCCGTTTCTCACCATCCTTCTCTGCAGCTGGGATTGAACTCTGCTTCCCTAAAACCCTCACAATACTTTACGAAGAAAAAGGTCATCCCCTGTGTTTTTCTTGGGAGGTATGTGCGTGGTTCTCTGTCTACCAGAGAGTATGATCTCTTTGAGGGCAGAAAGGTATTCTTTTTACATCCTCCGAGGGTTCTGTATGAAATAGTCTCTAAGGCATTTGTCGGCTAGAAGTGAAGCAATACTGACTCCTGGGATGGGGTAGCAATTTACGACGTAGGTAGGTAAGAGTTAGTTTAGCAGAGTTGGTTTTTCCTCAAATTATGGTTCATGGAAACATTAGTGTGTGTGCGTCTGTGCGTGTGTGTGCATGTGTGTGTGTGTGAGAGAGGACATGCTCGTGGGAGGGGAACAATACTGAGAGGGAGGGAAAGTATGTGTAGAGGTTAGAATTGAGGGGCACCCAGGAGAACACCTTCCACCTAACATTTTGCCAAAAAGCATCTCTGCTCATTTCTGAAGTAGTCTGCCTCATTGTCCTTCCAAATTATATCTTTCCCATCTTTCTGATTTTGGATAAAATTTATCCATGAAAACTTTTCTAGTGAACTCACCACCACCAGCCACCTGGCATCACTCTGATAGGTTAATATGTACTGTGTGGGCATGTGAAGGCATTATTGATGCAGTCTAATACAGCGTGAGGCTGTCTTTTGTCCATCTCATCTCCTCTTTGGATTGTCCCTTCTGACAGAATTTCCTATTTAATCTTGTAGCCTTTCTAGAGAAATAGCTCACGAATATTTGATCGTGAAAGAATTCTTCAGGCTATGTGAACAGGGCAGAGCCCGCCTCCTCCATGACCGCCTGGAATGGAGATTACATCTCCCAGGCTTCCTTGCGTCTAGGTACGGCCATGTGACTAAGTTCTGGTCAAGGAGATGTAAACCCAAATGGCTTTTGAGGTCAGAAGTTTCGCCCTTTTGGACCCTTTCTCCTTCCAGCCAAGGGGGATGCCAAGGTAATGCGTGAAGCTTAAGCAACTATCTTAGATGCTGAGGTGGAATCCCTATGCTAAAAATGACTGTGGAACGAGATACAAAGAGCCTGAGTCTATGATGACTTTCTGAAGATGCACTTCCAGACTACCTACCTCCAGATTTTTTTTTAAGTTTATCTATTTATTTTGAGAGAGACAGAGACAGCACACGTGCAGGAGGGGCAGAGAAAGAGGGAGACAGAGAATCCCCAGCAGGCTCTATACTGTCCGTGCCGAGCCCGATGTGGGGCTTGAACCCACGAAACCGTCAGATCATGAGCTGAGATGAAGCCAAGAGTCAGACACTTAACCGATTGAGCCAGCCGCGTGCCCCCTGCCTCCAGACTTCTCACACATGAAAGAGAAGGAAGGCTTCTGCGTGTTGTGCAGGTCTTCATGATTTAGGGCTTCATTATTCACAGCCAAACCTAATCCCAATTGAATATAGTCATAGGAAAGAGCAGAGGCTAGAGAATTACAAAGAACCCTTGAGCAAGACCCAAATTGATGCTCCGCCCAGATAATAATAATATACAAATCATTACAAGGGAGAGGAAGAAGATCAAAAATCGTGGGCTAAAGGGCATCTTCCCTTCTCCTTGGTGAGAGCAGAGAATGTGCCCCCAGTGCAGTTCTAATACTCTGGAAGGGCAGGGAGTACCAGAGAACTGAAGTGTGAGCAAGAGGAAAGACAGAAGGTACTCGGGAAGCCAGAATGTAATGTGTACTGGGCTTTTAGGCTATCGGGAGGAGACTTCAAAACATAGGAGACGGAGATTTTGATCACATGGTCCCTTCATTCCTCAACTACAGAACTAATAATTTTGTTTATGGCAATTAACATACCAATATAAGTTTTTAGTGGGGCGCCTGGGTGGCTCAGTGGTTTGAGCGTCCGACTTCAGCTCAGGTGATGATCTTGTGGTTCGGGAGTTCGACACCCCCCCCCCCCCCCCCCGCTGTCGGGCTCTGTGCTAACAGGGTGGAGCCCATTTCGGATCTTGTCTCCTTCTCTGTCTGACCTTCCCCCACTGCTTCTTTCTCTCTCTCTCTCTCTCTCTCTCTCTCTCTCTCTTAAAATAAATTTAAAAAATAAGTTTTTGATTATAATACCTCTACTTATTTAAGCTATTCCCAGGAGTTTTGAAGAAAAAAACAAAATATAAATAAATAAATAAATAAATAAATAAATAAATAAATAAATAAATATTTAAAAAAAGAAGAAGGAAGAAAACAAAAAAATTCCAGCCTGGCATTATTCCACAGAGCAAACTCTGCTCACAGAAACTCTTTCCAACAGTGTGGAGACATGGGCATTATGTTCCGGTAGAGAAACCGAGGTCCAGAAAGGAAAGTGACTTACCCTAAACCACCCACCTGCTTCATTAATAACAGGATTAGGCTCTAAACTCCCCCCTCGAGGCTCCTAAGCCAGTTCTCGTCAGTACCATTTTATCAGCCCCTAATTCCCTGTCCAGCAGGAATATTGGTCGTGCCATGGAAAACCGGGGGGGAGTGGAATGGAACATTCCTCTTTGCCATAAGGTCACGGGTGACCAAACACCGAACTCTCATCTACCACCCACAAAAGAGAAGGTTGGCTTTCAAAACGTTTGTCGTTTTGAAATGGAGTCGGCTGCAAGAAATCCTATGGAACAGGAGATACGCTTCTTCCCAGGCTCTCTGCCCCAGCGCTTCAGGAAAAGTGGTCCGTCTCAGAATCTCAGGTTTTTAACACTGAAAGAAACCTCTTAGTTCAATATATAAATAACCCAATCCCCTCATTTGTAAATGAGGAAAATTGAGGTCTTGAGAGAAGGAAGATTGTGCCCAAGGTCACAAAGCTGGTTGAGGTTTTAATAAGTATCTCTTCCATTCCTTTCATGTCTTTGCAGGACAGATTAAAAAGAAATATTTTTTCCTCCCCTTCTGTTTTCCCAGCCACCAGGCATTCCAGATGAGGCCCCCATGGTTGGAATCATAAATATGGCATAACAAAGTACCACTATATACAATTTATCAACTGATGATTTTTTTTTTTTTTTTTTACCCTGTAGGAACAGAATGTATCATAACCACTCATTCTTTTGCACTTTTGTTGTCAGCTTTTTATGCATGGGTTGAACTGGCTGTTCTTTGCACTGAGGTGTGTGTTTGAAGATGTCATGTGTTAATGGCTAATTAGTAGCATTTCAGAGCAGAAGTAGACCTTGCTAACACAACCAAGTTTCTGTGTCGCGGTGATGCAGGGTACAGCTGCTGCTTTTAGGCGTCAACAAAGCCCAACACAGTGGAGACATTACCCAGGGCTGGGAGAAGTCTCCTGGGAGAGGCCAACGACTCATCTGGAGCCTGCCAAGTCGCTGTGTTGGCCACTGGTCTGAGCAAACCACTAGATGCCTGAAGGCCCCTGGTCACCCAGCACTAGCTCCCAACCCCTCGGACAGTTATTCACATGGAACAAAAGGCAGGCACTGAAAGAAACAGCAAGTACTCGTGAAAAGAACCATAGAGCCAAGAGAAAGAAACTGAATTGTCGCCACCACTCTACCTGCAGCTGGGGGGATGTCCCCACCCCATCCCCCTGCACTGTCAGTATTGTATTTGGCCGGGCTTTTCGTTCCTGGGACGGAAGTCATCAGGCAAGAGTGCAACGATTAATGAAATGGCATGCTTTGCGGGGAGGAGGAGAGATACTGTGGAATTAATGTAAGATAACGAGGAGGTGATCAAATCCACATCGCGGCTGCATAATCTATCCGATCTACTACTGTGCGATCACGGGCACATCAGATATCAAAGTTCCCTTTGATCCTCCCAGGGAATTCAATATGTTACCTTCACTGAAATTGATTAGAATGTAGCTGCTTTCACTTTTCGTTTTAGACGCTGAGAATGAGCAGTGAGCTTGCGTCTCGAGCTACACCTCAGAAAAACACCCGGTATTTATTCAGCACCAACTCAACAGGCACGGGCCTGTGCTCAGATTCGGGGACGAGAGTTTGCACCTGCACGATTCTTGGAGTACGTTTAAGGCATCGTGCAAATTCATACAAATGCCCCATTGAGGACCAATTCTGGGTCCAGGCGAAGAAGGCAGTTTTGACATTCCTATTTTGAGATTGCCACTTGGTAATTGCCACCTTCACTCCATTTTTTTCTTTTTTTTTTTTTCCTTCACAAGGAATACAAAAATTTCTGAACTCTTGTCACTAGTGTTTAATGAAAACTAATAGAAACGGACTGTGATGCAGAACACAAAGAATATAATTGCTTTCACAATTACTTAATGCTCCTAAAAAAACAAACCATAGGGACTTGTAGTTAAACGTGGCAGATGGAAAAAAAAAATGACTATACGTCCAATCCCTCTCAAACTCCCACTAAAATGACAGTAACAGAAAGAAAAGGCAAACATCAATAAAGGACTATGCGAACAAAAGAGGAAATGCGATATTTTGAAAGCCAGAGAGCAGGATATGTAATGACTGACTGACCAGGGCAAGCGAAAGCTGGAGGGTGAGTGCCAGGAGGGGTGAAGTCGAACTCCAGGATTGATGGGGCCGCAGACGTCTGGAGAGGCTCAGCAATATGGCACTGGCCGCCTCGGAAGGGGCGCGGGCAGGACTGGAACCGGGAGGAGAGGTGAAAAGTCTGTTTAAGGGGTAGATCCACCTAGATCCCCTAGAGTGTCCCTTCCCTACCTCGTGTAAGACAGGAGGTTCATTCTCAAAAGAGGTTGAGCAAGAAGCTCCTGGACTGGGGACCACTGGGCACAGCTGGCACCCCAGGAGACCGAGGGGACATGTGCAGACCAAACACTGGCATCACCAGCACCACTGTGCTCCTGCTCCCGGATTGCGGGAAGCCGGGCACATGCACTGGCAGGAGAAAGGAGGCTTCCTTTTGAATAAGCTAATCTTCCCAGGAGAAAGTGTCTACAGATACCGTGGCAACTAGGGTGAGCAGAATAGTGTCTGCGTCCTAGTCCCCGAAGCCAGTGAGTGTGTTAATTACATGGCAAAGAAGAATTAAGGTGGCTAATCAGCCGCCTTTGACATAGGGGGTGTCCCGGGTGACCTAGGGGGACCCGGCGTAATCACCAGGTTCTTAAAAGTAAAAGAGGGAGGCAGAAGGGGTCAGAGTGATGTGACGTGAAAGGCATGGACCCACCATTGACGGCTTTGAAGATGGAGGAAGGGACCCAAACCCAAAGAATATGAATGGCTTCTAGAGCTGGGAAAAGGATTCTTCCCGAGAGGCTCCAGAAAGGAATGCAGTCCTCCCGACACCTTCTAGTTTTAGCCCAGCCAGACTGTGTCAAACTTCTGACCTCCAGAACTGTAAGGTAATTAAAATAGGTGGCTTTAAAAAAAATTTTTTTAAGTTTATTTATTTTGAGAGAGAGAGAAAGAGAGCACAAGCAGGGGAGGGACAGAGAAGGAGAGAGAGGATCCCAGGCAGATGCCATGCGATCAGCGCAGAGCCCAATGTGGGGCTTGAGCCCACAAACGGAGATCACGACCTGAGCCAAAATCAAGAGTTGGAGGCTTAGGGGCACCTGGGAGGCTCAGTCGGTTAAGCATCTGACTTAGGCTCAGGTCATGATCTCATGGTTTATGAGTTTGAGCCCCAAGCCAGACTCTGCGCTGACAGCACGGAGTCTGCTTCTGATCCTGTGTCTCCTCTCTCTGCCCCTCCCCATTCATCCTCTCTCTTTCTCTCTCTCAAAAATAAATAAATAAATAAATACATAAATACATAAACAAACAAACATTAAAAAAGAGTCGGACCTTTAACCGACTGCATCACCTGGGCACCCCAAATGTGTTGCTTTAAGGGGCCGAATCACTGGGGGCTTCCTACGCTGCAATAGAAAACTAATGCAGATACTGAGGGGGGGGCTCCCAATACCAGATCAGTGAATCCCATCAGTTGCAAATCCCACCCATATTCTCTGGGGTGCCGTTAGCTTTTTAGAACATCCAAGGAATAATGGATATGTGAAGGAAATATCTAACATTAAAGGCAAAACAACGAGGAAAGCATTGATGGTCAACCTGGTACTTTCACCTGCTGCTGGAATGCAGGCCTCACCAGAACTGCTCCCGGAAATCGTTTTGGAGGCCCTCACAGTACTGCGGGATTCCCTGGTTGTGATTCAGAAAGCAGGGAATTCAGTGCAGAACTACGCTGAAGGCACACCATGGGTCCAGTCACTGCAGATGACATGTGTCCCCTATTAGAAGGGAACAGAGATTCTTAAGGAAACAATTCTGTTGCTACGTAAAGAGCAGCATAGACTCCAGACACGGTGGAGGATGTGCACAAGACAGCTCATACTACTGTATGAGAGAATCCCTATGATGGGAGAGTCCATGAGAAGAAGCCTAAGAAAGACGTTCCGAAGAAGAGGTACAAGTCTTCCAAAGTACCTCTGGCTCCGAAGAGAGATCATGAACCTCAGCGGGCACGCTTCCTCAGAGCTCAGGAGCCAGCCAAACCACAATTTTCTGGGAAGATTGTTCAGATAAAGGCAAACTTATTGACCAAGCAGCTAAGTAAAAAGGACAAGGAGAAAGGAAAAAAGAAAAGAAAGAAAAGCCTTCATAAAACAGTTTTAAAAATAAGAGAAAAGTAAGAAAATAAGTGTCTCTGTAAAGGATACCCAACAGGTGTCCCAGAATAAGGTGGAAAATTTATTGGACCCAGCGTCTACAAGCCTACAGCAGGAACAGAAGACCCCCAATGAGATACATCATTGTATTTTTTCAGAAGTCCAGTAATACAGATGATTCCTCTGGAAACTTCTCAAGAAGAAAACCTGATGAGGGACCAAGGATCGGGCATCAGATCCCAGAGGCTTAAAAGCACCTGAACATTTCTGAAGAAAGCAGTTTCCCCATGGAATTTCCATCCAAGTAGGAGAGCTTCTTCGGCCATTCAAAGTCTCAAAAAGTTGCCTCCCATGCACTTGTTTTTCAGGTATCTACTAGACGTGATGTTCCTCCAAGAAAGAAGACATTCTTAGCCAAGAAACAGGGCATTCTAAATAAAAAAGTAGCCAAGGGAAGGTCGGAATGATTACTATGTTGCAGGCCCAAAGAACACCCAGTCCAGATTGGCATAGAAGGACAGAGAGCTCAGAAGGGATGACTCCAAGGGGGTGGTGGAGGGAGAGGCATCCGACAGTTCATCTGTTTCGCTTGCCCTTAGGAGATGCATACTTACTGAAGAGAGTTTTCTTGGAGCTGAATTAGTGGTAAGCACCTTGGAAGACTGAGCAAACAACTCAAAACAAGACAATTATTTACTCTGAGGATCAGAGCAGAAATCCGTACATGTAAAAGAAAATGTAATCCTAGTTGGGTATGAGATCTAGTGAAACGTCCACCGTGACAATAGGGCAAATACTGAACACCTATTTAATCCCAGTTGATGATGCCTGATATGCTCATGGCTGTGCGAAGAGAACAGTGGTGGGGGCGCAGATGTGTGTATATTCCATTTGTCGCGCTAGATTGTGAGAGTGACCGCAATTGTCTTCTCCCTGTGTCCTTCACAGCGTGAGGCAGCATCTCCGTCAAGAGGTGGAGTTTATTTTTCCTGCCCTCAAACCCAGCTGGCCTTCTGTCGGAATGCAGTGGGGACTACCAGTTCTGAGCCTGGTCCTCAAGAAGCTTCGTGGGCACCTGCGCCTGGGAGCTCTGACCGTCCTCTGTGTGAGCGAGCCCGGCACAGCCTGCCAGGGGATAAGAGGCCCCAGTGGAGTGCGGGAGAGCGACCCCAGCTGAGGCCACTCACGCCGGCCGGCCCCCAGCCAGCCCAGTAACGGGCCACAGCTGCATGAATGAGCTCAGCCAAGTCCAGAAGGATTGCCCAGCCCAGCCTGGTTCAACTGCTGATCCTCGGCATTGTAAGTACATACATGGGTGCTTTAAGCCAATATGTTTCGAAGTGCTTGGTTGCACGGTAAAAACTAATTGATATTGTGCGTATGTGCGTGTGTGTCTACGGGAAGCCGTTAATGCACAGACTAAGTTTTCATGTTCTGTAATGGGGAATCACTACATCTACCTAAGTCTGGAAAATCAAGCCATACAGTGGAAGCAGGTCATTTAGGAACACGGGGACAAAACAGTGAGTAGATTCTCAAGTGGATATCCGAGGGATGTCAGGAGGGGCCAAGCAGAGGACTGTGCTTTTTCATCAGAGGCTTTTTAGAATGGTTTGAGTTTTGAAAATTATGTACACATTTCACTTGGATAAAACTGCCAACCAAGTGGAAACAGAAAAGTAACTGAACTCCCAAGTTATTGATAGTCAGCTGGTGTAGAGCGTTCGCCATTGCCAGCGATAGTCATGTGTTCAACACATGCCCTGGTGGCTAGAGGAATTTCCTGCTAAGACATTCCCACAACCAGCCCCATTTTCCCTTTTGATTAGTATTCAGTCTTCGTGCTCACATACTTGTGGTTAGTACACAGCGGGAGAATTGAAAACAGCACATGGAAAAGTTGGATGCAGGGTCTCAGACACTGCAGGTGTTCTCCAAGCTGGTAGTCTCCATTCTAATGGACGCAACTAAGGACCGCAAACATCAAAAATAATGGAATGCTGGCCGCCGCCAGAATCGGGGCCTGGAAAAATCGGTCATTAAAAATTATTCTGTGGTTTAAAAAAAAAAGATTATTCTGTGGTAACGCTGTTGAATTGGCATGATTAAAAAGTGGAGCAAATCACCATTATTCAACATGGAGCAGCGGTGCTGTAAAAACCAAACACTCCATACACACACACACACGCGTGCGCACGCACACACACACACACACACACACACACACACACACACACTGTGGCAGCAGAAATGGCTATCGTCAGATGATCACTCTCTTCTTCCCTGATACTACTCTCTTGCCTTACGTGTATTTTTCTCTTTGCAATTCTTATTATCACGTGTGTTTATGAAATTCTCTCTCCTATGTTGGTTTGGGAAGAATTAAGCGATACCTAGAAAAGGTACACAGAAGGTAAAAGCAAGAGACTAAATACCACGCGATGTGTTTACCAGTCAGAATGGGCTAGGGAATGTCGTAGCAGCAGAAACCCCCAAACCTCTGTGACTTAACATCTCAGGCTACATACCCAACGTTGAGTCTTCGGGAGGACCCTCGTTGTGCAAGTCACTCAGGGATCTGTGCTGATCTGCGCTGCCGTGATCGCTTCCTCTCAAAGCTGACCGGAAGTGATGTTCACCGTATGTCATTCGCCATCTTCACAGGGCTCTCTCTGTTTTCGAAAGAGGGAGAAAATGCCATTCCGCCATGTGCCCAGAGGAGAAGTGGGGCATTTGGGACACATTCCAACTCAATCTGGGATTCTTCCTGCTAGTCAACATTTTCATACCTCACCTGGAATATAAACTAGTTATGTTTATTTTTATCCAAAGTATAGCAACTTTCCCTAGACACGGTTTACCCCAGAAAATTATTGTACTTTGAAGGCAAGATCATGAAGCTGGCTAAAGAGGGAGGGCCTGGGAGGTTATATGAGGTACGAAAGTTATGTAAAGTAATGTGGTTTCCTTTTTCTTCTTCTTGCGGTTTAATGGCACAGCACAGGATTTACAGACCAATACCAGTCTTCCTTAAGTGGTTTCTATAACAAGATAATTTTATTTCGCCTAATCACTAACCAATTTACTCTTGCTTCCAAGTGCAGCCTTCTTTTTGCCCAATTTCTGAAGATTGTGAATTTAAGCAAACACCACTTTCTGCCCAGGAAATGACCCAAGGTGGTCTGGAAGTAGAAATGCTAATGCACGAACGAGAAAAACTTATTCATCTAAATCTCAGGGCAACAGTTGTGCTGCCAGCAGGAGAGGTTAAGGTGAGCAGGGCCTATCGATCTAGAGGATCTCAGTACAGTCTTCAGATGAGACATGTGGAACGGGGAAGGAGCAGAGTATGTGTGCACCTCTGGGGACTAAGGAAGGAAACCTATTTTCCAGCAGTTATTTGGGAAGAACTGCAGTGACAGCACGGGGCTTCTCTCTTGCGGAAAGATGGAAACAGAGAAGCAGGGGATCCAGATATTTAGCCACAGACCCAAACCCGTTTGATCTTGCAGCTGCAAATATGTCGTGCATCATATCCAAGTCTGGTTACACCTCTTTGCTGAAAATCCAAACAAGCAGAAGGCTGAAATAATCAGAACTCGTTACTGCATTGGAGGAAGAAAACACGCATGGCAAGTAAACCGGTTGAAATCAGGAACACGTTCAGAAGAAAGGCAGATGCAGAACGTTACAGGGTTGGGACTGATTTCAGCCCATTTCTTAACCTCTCTAAAACACATGGCACATTCGGGCAGGAATAAACTCCACCAGGATGAACCACTTACCTGACTTCGCTCATTTTGAAATCTGAAATCCGTATTATAGAAGGTTCCAACTCGCCTGAATTATAAGTAACGTGGTCTTCAACGTGGGACCTAATGAGATCTGTTGTGAAGATTTGTTGGGAATATTCAGACCCGCGAGTATATGCCGTAAACTTCCAACCATCTCTTATGGGTCCTGAGAGCACCTTTCATTCCTCCCTCATTAGCATGCTGGTGACATAAGACAACCAGGATGCTATTGACCTCAGCCCCCTTATTTTATTTTTATTTATTTATTTATTTATTTATTTATTTATTTATTTATTTATTTATATGTTTTACTTAAATTTTCATCTTGTTTTTTTTTAAGTTTATCTTCTTTATTTATTTTGAGAGAGGGACAGCATGAGTGGCGGAGGGGAAGAGAGAGAGGGAGAGAGGCAGAACCCTAGGCAGGTTCCACACTGCCGGCGCAGAGCCTGATGCGGGACTCGAACTCACAAGCTGTGAGATCGTAACCTGAGTCAAAACCGAGAGTCAGATACTTAACCCACTGAGCCACCCAGGCGCCCCCAGATAAGTGTACTCCTCATCCCTTTCCCCTGTTTCACCCTTCACCCATCCCCCCCCCCCAACAACCTTCCCTCTGGGAACCATCTATGTGTTCTCTGTAGTCAAGATGCTTCTGGCCTCAGGCCCTTTATATTGCAAATGGCAGCTTACTGCTTGTAGATTACTATATCATATATATGCCATCATATAGATATAGATTTGTCACTTGTTCACTTTAAGCTCCTTTTATACTTGTTTAATTGATTTTTTAGATCAGGGTTTGCCAACCATGGTGCTAGGCATTTTGGATGGGTAATTCTTTGTAATGGAGGGGAGGCCGTCCTATGAGTGAGAAGATGTTCAGCAGCATCCCAGGCCTCTACCAAGCAGATGTCAGTGATGCCAGTGTGACAAACAAAAATGCCTCCAGACATTGCCAATGTCCCTTGGGGGCCAAATTCACTTCCATTTTTTTTTTAAATTGCCAGCATTTTTTTGGAGTGAATATTTTTTTTTGACGTTCACCTATTCCTTTTGAGAGAGAGAGAGCATGCGCGCATGCACAGGGGAGGGGCAGAAGGAGAGAGAGAATCCCAAGCAGGCTCCACACTGAGCCCTACATGGGACTTGATCCCACAAGCCATGAGACCATGACCTGAGCCAAAATCAAGAGTCAGACACTTAACCAACTGAGCCACCCAGGTGCCCTGCCAAAATCACTCTCATTTGAGAAGCACCAGCGTAGACCACTTCTGTCCAACAGAAACATAATGCAATTCGTAAGTGTGAGCCTCAGAAGTGATTTTATTTATTTTTAAAAATTTTTTAAGGTTTACTTATTTACTTATTTATATATTTTATATTATTTATTTTTGAGAGAGAGACAGCACGAGCAGGGAAGGAGCAGAGAGAGAGGGAGACACAGACGCCGAACATTTAACCGACTGAGCCACCCAGGCACCCCCTTAGAAGTAATTTTAAATTTGCTAGTGGCTACATTAAACAAAAGCAGAAGCATGCCCCTCCCCCACTCGTGTGCTCTCACTCTCTGTGTCTCTCTCTCAAAATAAATAAACATTAAAAAAAGTAAAAAGAAATTAGCAAAATGAATTATAGTGATTTTTAATTTAACCATATATATTCAAAATATTATTTTAATATGTAACAATGTAAAATTATTCATGACATCTTTTCCATAGTTGTTTTTCTTTATTTTCTTACCAAATCTGTGAAATTTGGTGTGGATTTTGTACTCACATCACACCTCAACTTGGACAAGTGCTCAGTTGTCACATGTGGCTAATGGTTGTCTACCAACAGGACAGCACAGGACTAGATGGCTGTTATGGACTGTGAGTTTGTGTCCCTCCAAGATTCCTATGTTGAGGATGCAGTTCCAAGATGGCAGCATAGGAAGCTCCTGAACTCACTTCTTCCCATGGACATGAAACATCTACAGCCACATATAGAACATTTCCTTCTGGAAAGAACCTGAGAACTAGCTGAATGGCTACTCCACAATGAAGGATAAAAGGGCCACATCGAGACCAGTAAAAAAGACAGAGATGCACTTTTACCAAAAAACCCGAACCCCTACTGCAGCAACCCACCGACAGAGGGGCCTTACAAATATGGAACTCCCCCTTGAAGAGTTCTTTGTGCCCCACGTCAAGCACACCCAACCCTTGGGACATGCACTAGAGAGGCAAACCCCCAAGTCTGGCTTTGAAAACCAATGGGACTTATTATATCCAGGAGAACCACAGGGCTATAGCAAATAATGTGCCCACTCTTAACTCATATGCAGACTCATTTGTCCCAGGACCCAGTGCAAAAGCAGCAGTTTGAAAAGAGCCCAGACCATATGCGAAGGAGATTCATTTGGCATCTGCCAGAGGAGCAAAAGCCTGTTGGGAAACTCTTCAGGGTTGGATAGCTGACAGGCACTATTTTTACAGTCTCTCTCTACCTTGCTAGGACCCATGTTGGCAGGCACCATTGTTACAGTTTCCCTTTACCTCGCTAGTGCCCATGCTGGAGGGAGCCATTTTTGCGTGCTCACTCTAATTTGCTAGCACCTGCTTGTGGACCCATCAGAGGTAGTGGGTAAGTTCCCCTCCACTGAACTGCTGCCCAGGTTCCCAGTGGGCAAGCAAGCCACCTTCCCGGAGCCAGCAGGCATATGCAGCCCACACAGGGGATGCCTCCTGATTGTGAGGGTCTGGTGGCCATGGAGGATTGTGTTTCTGGGCCCCACACATGTGAACAATTGGACAGATGATTGGAGAGACAATCAAGAATTTGGGCAAGGTTAAATGATAAGGTTCATCATCTATACAGGGCCACCCCTTCAAGACTGGGAAAGATGGCCGTTTTGCCTAACACATACAAATAAACACAGAGAGTCAAGCAAAATGAAGGAACAAAGCAATACCTGCCAAATGAAAGAATAAGATAAAACCCCAGGAACAAAAATACCTTGGATGTGGAGTGTCTGGGTTGCTCAGTCGGCTAAGCGTCCAACTCCTGATTTTGGCTCAGGTCATGATCTCAGGATCATGAGATAAAGCTCCATGATGGGTGTGGAGCCTGCTCAAGATTCTCTCTCTCCCTCTACTGCTGGTGCTCTCTTTCTAAAAACAAACAAACAAAAACCAAAATCTCGATGAAACAGATAAATTAATCTACATGATATAGAATACAAAGTAATGGTCATAAAGATGCTCACTGAATTGGGAAAAAGAATGGATAGACACAGAGAGAACTTCAACAAAGAGTTAGAAAATATATTAAAGTACCAAAGATAAGTCACACAGCTGAAGAATACAATAACTGAACTGAAATATACACTAGAGGGGTTCAACAGCAGACTAGAAGAAGCAGAAGAAAGAATCAATGATCTGGAAGACAGGGAAGTGGAATTCACCCAAATAGAGCAAAAAAAAGGACAACAACAAAAAAAAATTAAAAAGTTCAGATACCTTAAAGGACCTTCAGGACAACATTGAGTAGGGTAATATTTGCATTATAGGAGTCCTAGAAGAAGAAGAGAGAGGGAATGGGGCAGAAAACTCATTTGAAGAAATAATGGCTGAAAACTTCCCTATCCTGGAGAAGGAAATAGACATTCAGATTCAGTAATCCTAGAGAGTTCCAAATAACATGAATCCAAAAAGACCTACACCAAGACATATTACAATTAAAATGTCCAAAGATAAAGAAAAAACCTTAAAGGCAGCAAGAGAAAAACAACTTATTACATACAAGGGAACCCCTGTAAGACTGTCATTAGATTTTTCAGCAGAAACTTTACAGGCCAGAAGGGAGTGGCATGATAAATTAAAGTACCGAAAGGAAAAAAACTTCCAACCAAGAGAACTTTACCTGGCAAAGTTATCATTCAGAATTGAAGGGCAGACACAGAGTTTTCCAGACAGGCAAAAGCTAAAAAGAGTTCATCATCACTAAACCAGCCTTACAAGAAATGTTAGAACTTCTTTAAGCTGACACTGGTTGGTAATAAGAAAAAATACGAAAGTAAAAATCTCATTGGTAAAGGCAAATATCTATATTTAAAGGAAAGGAGGTTAATTATAATGTTACTATGAAATTTAAAGGACAAAGTAGTAAAAATGTTAACTATAGTAATTAGCTGAAGGATACACAAATTTAAAAAGATGTAAAATGTGACATCAAAAACAGAACATGGGATGGGGAGGGTAAAAATGCAGAGCTTTAAAATGCATTCAAATTTAACTTGATATCAACTTAAAATAGACTGATCTGTGTGTATATTGGCATACACACACACACATATATATATACACACACATATACGTGAGCCTCATGGTAACCACAAATTCATAACCTATAATAGATGCACAAAAGATAGGGGCACCTGGGTGGCTCAGTCAGTTAAGTGGCAGACTTCAGCTCAGATCATGATTTCACATTTCATGAGTTTGAGCCCCATGTCGGGCTCTGTGCTGACAGTTCAGAGTCTGGATGGAGCCTGCTTCAGATTCTGTGTCTCCCTCTCTCTCTCTGCTCTCCCCTGCTCATGCTCTGTCTCTCTCTGTCTCTATCTCTCAAAAATAAATAAAAATTAAAAAAAAAAAAAGATCTGTGCAAACTATGTTTAAAAAAAACAAAAACAAGATAAAGAGAAAGGGGTGCCCGGGTGATTCAGTCAGTTGAGTGTCTGACTCTTGATATCAGCTCAGGTCATGATTCCAGGGTCATGGGATTGAGCCCCACGTCAGGCTCCATACTGAGAATGGAACCTGCTTAGGATTCTCTCTCTCTCTCTTTCTCTTTCTCTTTCTCTCTCCCTCTTTTCCTCTCTCCCACTTGTACTCCCTCTCTCTAAACAAAAATGATAATGAGAGAAGAACCTAAGCACAACAGTACAGAAAGCCATCAAACCACAGGGGAAGAAAGCAAGAGAAGAAAAAAGGAACAGAGTAGCTCCACAAAATAGCCATAAAGTAACTATCAATAATTATTTTAATTATTATTATTAAATTAATTATTAAACTAAATTATTAAAATAATTATCAATAATGAGTTTAAGTGTAAAAGGACTAAATTCTCCAATCAAAAGGCATAGAGTGGCTGAATAGATAAAAAATACAAGCCTCATCTATATGTTATTTACAAGAGGTGGAAGGACACACACACAGGCTAAAAGTGAAGGGATGGAAAAAGATGTTTCATGCAAATGGAAACCAAAAGATGGCTGGGGTAGCTAAATTTATATCAGACAAAATACACTTTAAAGCAAAAGCTGTAGGGGTGCCTGGGTGGCTCAGTCAGTTAGACATCTGACTTTGGCTCAGACCATGATCTCGCAGTTCACTGATTTGAGCCCCACATCAAGCTCTGTGCTGACAGCTCAGAGCCTGGAGCCTGCATCAGACACAATTCCATGTCTCCCTCTCTCTCTGCCCCTCCCCCACTCATGCTCTGTCTCTCTCTATCTCTCAAAAATAAATTAAAAAAAACATTAAATTTTAAAGCAAAGGCTATAATAAAAGACAAAGATGGGCATTACATAACAAAAAGGAGTTAATCCAACAAGAGATATTACATTTGGAAATACTTATGCATCCAACATAGGATCATCAAAACATATATAAGCAAATCTTAGCAGACCTAAAGGTAAAAAATGACAGCAATACAATAATAGTAGGAAACTTAAATACCCTACTCACATTAATGTATAGATCATCTAAACAGAAAATCAATAAGGAAACATCAGTCTTAAATGACACATTAGACCAGATGGACTTAATAGATATATATAAAACATCCCATCCAAAGCAGCAGAATATACATTCTTCTTAAGTGCACATGGAATATTCTCTAGAATAGATCACATGCTAGGCCACAAAACAAGTCTTGACAAATTTAAGAATACTGAAATCATATTAAGCATCTTTTCTGACTACAATGGTATGGAACTAGAAATCAATTATAAAAAGAAGACTGAAAAAATCATGAATATGTGGAGATTAAGCTGCATGCTGCTGAACAATCAATAGATCAAGAAATCAAAGGAGAAAAGAAAAAAACAAAACAAAACAAAAACCCTGAGACAAATGAAAATGGAAATACAATATATCAGAGTCTATGAGATGAAGCAAAAGCAATTCTAAGAGGGAAGTTCATAGTGATACAGGCCTACCTCAAGAAACAAGAGAAATCTCAAATGAACTTGATACCTAAAAGAATTAGATAAAGAAGAACAAATGAATCCCCATGTTAGTAGGAGGAAGGAAATAATGAAGTTCACTGTGGAAATAAATGAAATAGAGACTAAAAGGACAATTAAAAAGATCAGTGAAACTAAGAGCTAGTTCTTTGAAAAGATAAACAAAATGGGAAAATCTTCAGCCAGATTCACAAAGAGAAAGAGAGAGGGCTTGAATAAAATCAGAAATTAGAGAGGAGAAATTACAACTGATACCACAGAAGTGCAAAGGATTGTAAAAGACCTATGAACAATTATAAGCCGACAAATTGGACAATGTAGAAGAAATGGATAAATCCCTGGAAACATACAGTCTTCCAGAAGAGAATAATGAAGAAAGAGAAAAACTAAATAAACCAATTGCTAGTGAGGAGACTGAATCTGTAATCAATATTCTCCCAAAAAACATTAGTCCAGGACCAAGACAGGACCAAGTCATCAGTGAATTCTACCAAAAATTCAAAGAAGGTTAATACCTATCATTCTCAAACTCTTCTAAAAAACTGAAGAGGTAGGAATGCTCCCAAATGCATTTTATGAAATCAGCATTACACTGATACCCAAACCAGAAAAGGATACCACAATAAGAGAAAATTACAGGCCAATATCCCTTAGAAACATATATGTAAAAATCCTCAACAAGATCTTAGCAAACCAAATTCAACAAATACATCAGAACAAATGGTATTCAACAAATACACCATGATTAAGTCGGATTTATTCCAGGAATACAAGGATGGTTCAACATCTGCAAATCCACCAACATGATACACTGCATTAACAAAGGATGAAAATTCTAGGATCATCTCAATAGCTGCACAAAATTAATATGGTGAAACTCTAACCCATGAGGAATGGTATTAGCCAGTGAGTTTGGGAGGTAATTATGTTTAAACGAGGCCATGAGGATGAAGGCCCCATGAAGGGGATTAGTGTCCTTCCAGGGAGGGACTGGAGCTTGCTCTGTCAGCCATGTGAGGGTACAACAAGAAGACTGCTATTTGCAAACACAAGGAGTGCTCCTACCAGACATCCAAAAGCCTTAATCTTGGACGTCAGCCTCCAGAACTGTGAGAAATAAATGTTTGTTGTGTAGGCCACCAGTGGCTTAGACAAATATGTGTGCACCCATGCATGATGCCTTCTCCCCATTGACTGTGTCTTCTTACACGTTGTCATGATGGAAAGGCAGAGAGGACTCACGTATTCCCATTTAGTCACTTCATGCCAATTTTGTGTGCGTGCATTTGCACTTAAAGAATTGGCACAATGAGAACTAAAGTCATGACTGACCATCCACCATGCTCTTTGGTTTATCACAAAAAAATTATATTCAGGCTGTGTTTACTGTTAAATACATTATATGAAATGGTAAACATCCTAATTACCCGTGTATCACAATGCTAGATTAATTAAAGTTCTCTACCAAACATTCGGGAGGAATATTAAGTTTGTGATTTTGTTGTTTTTTTGTTTGTTTGTTGTTGTATTCGGTTTTCAGAGGAATCCTATTATAACAGTGGTTAATAGAACTGTGTGCAGTAAAGAAGATAAAAGAAACTTCTTTGATAGCCATTCTTCCCTGTAGGGAGCGTTTTTTCATTCAAGACTAACATTATAGAGAATGGAAACAGGCCTCAGAGTAAGACTTGAATATTGAACTAGTGTAGCTGGGTCTGTTTCTTCCGGGCTAAGAATGATCTCCTCTTTGTATGTATTTCCCTTTGTGTTGTTTCATTCATGAACCTTCTTGCCCTGACAACCATCTCCATAAACACTGCTGAGATGATGACTAAGACACCCGCAGCCCAAATTATTTCCCTTTTTTTCATTCTAAAACAGAGTGTTCTTGAGACCTTTTAGTAGTAGTTGTTGCTTTCCAAACCTGCAAGATTATCAAAATCCTTTGGAGGGAGCTTTATAAAAGACTAAGGGCCCAGAAAATGTAGAAAATTTATATATTTATTTATAATTTATATTTATATATATATTTATTTATTATTATATATCTATTATTTATATATAAATAAATAAAAATAAGAGGATGATGAGAAACAGGAAATAAAAAGCAATACAGAAGTGTGTCAGGCAGTTGATTAGTAAACATATGTTATTTTTCTGGAAAGAGAAGTCTGAAAAGACTCCACCCCCAGAGGTCATATTTCACTAGCTCTAGTGTGGGCCCTGATCGTTGCATGTTTTTAAACCTCATGGGCGATTTTTAATGATCAACCATATTTGGGAACCAGTGGTTTAATTTCCTGTATGAATCAAAAGAGGTGGTATATGATAGGGAGTCTTATCCTAAGATCCTTTGTTTTCCTTCTGTGAGCCTTTCTCTGGGCTAAGATCTTGTCCAGTGGTAGGTGGTACATGAGGTCAATGAGAAGTACTTTGAGCTCGAAGTGAAGACAGCCAGATTTGATTTTATCTGCTAGTAACAATCCCTTTTCAAACACCTCGTCTATTCTTGCGATGAGTTTTTTTCTGCCTACAAAATAGATTTTGTAAGCAATGATCCTTTATGTTGGTTGCAAATGTGATTTGAAATGTATTTAGGCTGCAGGGGGTACCGCTATGGTTATTCATTGGCATATAAAACAAAAGATCAAATTTGCTTCTCAGTACTTACCCCCAAACATGTTTTTGCTACTTTATTCACTGATAGAAGATCCCTTGTACTGTTCCCATAAGAAATCATCCTAAGACTGAGTTGATGGAGGGGCGCCTGGGTGGCGCAGTCGGTTAAGCGTCCGACTTCAGCCAGGTCACGATCTCACGGTCCGTGAGTTCGAGCCCCGCGTCAGGCTCTGGGCTGATGGCTCAGAGCCTGGAGCCTGTTGCAAATTCTGTGTCTCCCTCTCTCTCTGCCCCTCCCCCGTTCATGCTCTGTCTCTTTCTGTCCCAAAAATAAATAAACGTTGAAAAAAAAAATTAAAAAAAAAAAGACTGAGTTGATGGAGGTACAGACCCAGTAGGACCACAGCTATATAATATATATGATAAAGATAGGCGCAAATACACATGGCTTCTCTGATCGCCAGTAAAATCTCAAATTAATGTAAAATTCATCCCATAAAGTCATTTCTTATTGTTTCATAGTATATTTTCAAATATGTCTTTTTTTCTTATTTGGATAATATTTCACATTTAACGCACAGAAATTTAAAGCATTCTTTCATCAATATTTTCTAAATAATAAGACTAATTTCAATGAGACATAAAAAGAAAACTGTGGTTAATAACTAAGTATGAAAACATGGCTAGCTAGAATTAATCTGCATATGTAAACTTAATTAACATTTATTTTATTCAAATTGAGTAATTTGCATAAATTTTGAAGGGAATTTACTTTCTGGCATATTTTCATTTTGTGAAAGCTCAGATGCTTTATGAATATCACAATGGCTTCAAACAGTTATTATTCTGAGATAATCAGGATGTTATGATAGCTCAATTTTTGTGGTGAATTTATTTTCACGGATAGCCATTATTATGTAATCCATCAAGTAACGTTTAGGATTTGTCTTCAGAGACAACTTTTCTATCCGTACAAAATCTTGATGATCTAGAAAGATGGAACGTAGTATCACCCAACGTTGAGTTGTGTTGCCGAGAGGATACTTCTCTGATGAGTTTCTTATCTGTCATGAGCAGTGGCACACATGTGGAAACCATCTCAGCTCTAAGCCAGCTCCATATGCATCTTGTAAAATACCACCCTCTGAGGCAGTGGAGAAAAGCTCTCTATTCCCATCTCCACCCTGTTTCCTGCAACTTCTGTGAAGTCACAGAACTTGGGGAGGAAACAGTGGCGCTTCCTGGCCTAGATTTATCACCATCTGGGAACCACAATGAGATGCCTGGTGATGCCACCACCACTTTAATCTGCCACATTCTGGGAAATTCACCACCCACGGGGTGACTCTGGCCAATTCAAGTCACCTCATCCACTGGGAAGAGGAAGAGAAGAGAAATAATGGGGAAGGAGTCTTGCTCAGAAACCTCCCAGCCTGCTTCTATTTGCCACCACATCCTGTGCTAACATTCCTCAGGCTGACTTCCAAGGCCATTGCTGATTTGGCCCCGCCCTGCCAATTTCTCTCCAGAGCCAAATTGGCCCCCATGATCCACAAACAGAGTCATCTCAGCCTCAGTCTTCACTGAGATTCTTGCTCTTCCCCATGATCCTTCCAGGTGGGACGGCCCAAGTGTCAAATCTCCGAGAAATCTTCCCTGATTCCTCCAGCTTATAATACCTACTACCGTTCCTCCCCTCTGACCTCACAATTTCACCCATAACAAGTCATTTAGAACCTAATTAGGAGCTAGCATGTACCGTCCTTTGTGTCATGAGTGAACTTTAATTCCCCAATTAGCATAACTTTTGTGACTAATGTCTACTTGCTAAACTCTCCTCACTCTCCCTTTCCTCACCCAGTGGGATGGACACTCAGTAGCCATCAAGTGCTCAGTCCACTAATAGATGTTCAATAATTCGTAAGATCTTAGAGTTGGAACTTTTAAATTCAGCTAGTAGGTGGGCAAATGAACTCTGCTGTATTAGAGAGAGAACCATTTCCATAGCCCTTCCGTCTTTCCTTCCATCCTTCCATCCAGTTTTCCTTCCTTCCTTCCTTCCTTCCTTCCTTCCTTCCTTCCTTCCTTCCTTCCTTCCCCTAATCCTTACTTTCTTCTTTCCATCCTTTCCTTCATCCTCTGGTCCCTCCCTCTTTCCTTCCTTCCCTAGCCTCCACATGCTTGCAGAGTTGATATCTCTTCAACTATGACTTTTATCAATGTATTCATTTAACCAGAATTCTCAGACACCTACTGACAGGTGGACCGTGTTAGGCTATGGAGATGTAAAAGTAACTACAACCTGGCTAGGTCTCTTGGAAAAGACAAACCAGTGATACAACGTGGAAAGAATTAAGCTGAGGAGACACTTAAAACTGCAGAGAGCAACTCCCTCCCTCTGAAGGCCACAGCTTTGCAGCCCTGTGAGGTCAAAACAGATGGTTACTGAGGTTTAACTCTCATTGATCCAATTGTGGAGATTTGCTACAAATTCTTAGGAAGAAAATGACTACGGTTGACTTAAATTCATACAGAGAGTTTGCACATTATACCAGTTATGTCCTAAGAGCTCATTGCTAAGAATATTCTTTGGAACTTTGGGACACCTTTTTCAAATTCAAACACAGTTTTGCATAGTGATTCTGTCCTTGGGCTACACATGAAAGCTGGTTATATCCACTGTGTACCTGAAGTTTAGCACAGCATAATATTAATGCTATAAAATCTAACCAGACGTAAATGGATTTTTTTCAGAAAGCAGCAGAGCCCCACATCTGTCCAATGGGACCATGGCAACCCGCCCCCTCTCACCTGCTTCTCCGGGCTCCCCTTACCCTACCATTCAAGAAGGAGGGCGTACCCTCTTTCCCTGTTCCCTCCATGCAAACTACATGGGGATAAGTGATCATCCAGCCTCTCCCATGGTGGCTGGGAGTGAGGCTTCCTGGAGAAGCATGGAGAACACGGGGGCAGGTTAAGAGAGCTCTGTGTACCGCAGCCACATTTCGTCAGTTGGAAATGGAGATAAGCAGTGTGACGGAAGGTTTTTGGATATTCCCCTGGTAGGAGAGGCAGTCTGGGAGATGATGATTTGTCACCAAGTTCTGGAATTTCTCAGACCTTTTACCCCCTCCTGGCCTTAGAGGAGGATTAGAGAGAGTGTATATAAGGTTTCTACTTATGGGCGAATGACAGTTCTGAGTAGAGTAAGTTTAGTATTTACTGAGAGCTTACTCTTACTAGGAGAGAATAATGAGATACTATTCGATAGGGCTTCTTATTCGATGTCACTTTTAATTCTCACAGCACCCCAGGGGGCTGTTCTAGCCCATTTACGGATGAGAAACAGAGACAGAAGGTTAAGGAATGCCACCCAGTAAATAAGGACAAAGCTGAGGTTCACAACTGGGCAGTCTGAGGCCAGAGCTCAGCACCCTGGCTTTTGCTATTATTGCTCGTAGGGTCAGTAGAACAGACACCCGGAACAGAGGCCGTCATGGAAAGCTCCAGACATGTGCTTTGGTAGTTTCCAGTGGGTGGGCTGAGGAGAGGGGCCGGAGGATGACGCGTGAAAGCGGACAAGGGGCGGTGGGAGGACCAAGACCGCTGGGGGCCAGCACCACCCGTCTGCAGTCTCTGCTCACCCACGCCCACCCACTCACACACCTGCTTGGGGGCGCATGAGCTCTGAGGCACCCCCTTCTCTCCCGCTCCACTGGCCCGTTATGGGACTTTCGGTGTTCACTTGCACACCTGTCGGAAGCCGGGGCTCCTTTCTGCCTCGACCTCCCCCCCCCCTCCCGGTTGTCTTATGTTGCCGCCCTGAGAGCAAACACAAAAGCAGCTCGGGGCTTCTGCCCCCCCCCCCCCCCCACGCCCTTGCCCTGCAACTTCAACTTCAACCCGGGACAGAGATAGATGCGTGAGATAATAGGTTAGGTTATTCCTAAACACCATTGTCTATAGTAAAAATTACCGTTTGTTGTAGTAAAGTCCCAGCCTCGGAGCACCACTGAGGACTGATTTCTAGGACCAAGAAAAAGAAGGATCAGGGGCTTTTGGAAAGTGAGGCTGCGGGTTTGGTGAAGCTGGGGAGGCCGCCACAGGTGGGGTGGAAGAGAAAGGAGCGTTCTCCCTCCTTTCTCTCTCATTCCCCCCTCTTTGCCATGTACCTGGGTTGACATAAGGGGCGCGCCTGACCCCAGCAGCCAGAGGGCCACGAGGGTAGCAGGCTGGAGCAGGGGCTCTCCCTCCGCTTATGTGTGAGGAATACGTCTAAACCGGTGAACTACGTTTCACAAAATTCAGATGCCCCATTGAGCTTTTGAAAATTAGACGTGCAACGCAGACTCACTATAGGAAAATCAGGATGACTGTTAATCTAGACAGCACTTTCTCTAATCTCATTTTATCCCGTCCAAAGAATGGGATCTGTGGTCATCTCAAAATGAGCCCACTGCTCCTTTGTGGTTTTATGATAACTTCATATTTGAGGGATCATCTTAGATTTAGATTGCTCTGAGTTCATGAATATAAAGAGCCTCTGTAACTCCTCTGCCTCTAGGCCAGAAACAGTTAAGTAGAATAAAATCTGTAAAAATAAAAATAACAGAGCAAGACAAGCTTTAAGAATGAAAATATTCACAGGCCAATTTCTTTCTTGCCTCCTTCCATTCCTTCCTCTCCCCTCTTCTCCCCTCTTCTCCCCTCTCCTCCCCCTTTCCTCTCTCTTCCTTCCTTCCTCCCTCCCTCCCTCCTTCCTTTTTCTTTCTTTCTTTCTTTCTTTCTTTCTTTCTTTTTCTTTCTTTCTTTCTTTCTTTCTCTTTTTTTCTTTCTTTCTCTCTCTCCCTCTTCTTTCTTTCTTCTTTCTTTCTTTCTTTCTTTCTTTCTTTCTTTCTTTCTTTCTTTCTCTTTCTTTTTTCTTTCTTTCTCTCTCTTTTTTTCTTTCTCTCTCTCCCTTTTCTTTCTTTCTTTCTTTCTTTCTTTCTTTCTTTCTTTCTTTCTTTCTTTCCCTCTCCTATCTTTCTTTCTTGTGGGCAGTGATTTTGCAAACCTGTTGAGAGAGATAAATTGAAATGAATTGTCACAGAAGCATTAAATATTATAGATGATAACAGTGAAAAATGAACAGGGAATTGGGGTGGAATTTTGTACAGCTGAAAAATAATTCCATTGAGGGCTAGATAACATTAAGACAGAGGAATTCTGGAGTGATAATGGGAATTGCTTTCAGGTAACCTTCAACTCCCAGAGAGCATGTTGCAAAGGAAATGTAAAGTTGATGACTGCCTTTTGTGTAGAGAGAAGTATTGATTTACTGCACAAGAATTACTCCCTGGCTGGCCACTGAGCAGAGTTTTGGGGAACAAGACACCTCAGAACTGAAGTTTTGGGGACTCACATCCCACATGTATAAAGGATGGGCAAGAGTTTGAAAAGTTTGCTAAATAAAAATCAGGGGCACTTGGGTGGCTCGGTCGGTTGAGTGTCTGACTCTTGATTTTGGTTCAGGTCACGATCCCAGGGTCGTGGGATGGAGCCCCACATAGGGCTCTGCACTCAGTGTGGAGTCTGCTTAAGATCATCTCTCTCTCTCTCTTTCTCGCTCTTCCTCTCCCCCTCCTTCCTTCCCTCCCTCTCTCCCTCCACCCCTCTCCCCGACTCGTGCTCCTTCTCTCCCTCTAGAATAAAATAAAATTAAAAATTAAAAAAAAAAAAGGAAAGCCATTCCTCCTCTTACCTGGAAATGTGTGTGACCCATGGAAGCAAGTTTTGATCCTCTTCCTGCTTAGAAGTTTGCCGTGTTGTGGAACAAACAGCAGTGCTGTAGACGTATCCATACAAATACAGTGTATTAATAGGGATCTCAAAGCAATACCCAAACCAAAACAGTGAGACCTCTCTAATCCCTGCAGTAGACATAATGTATTTTTCTCACCTAATATTTACTCTAGGGCTTTCTGTAGGGCAAGGTGCCATGGCACATAAAAAGTGGAGCTTGTCTTCTTAAGGAATCACAGCCCTACAAAGTGTCTCCTGGTTCTTGGTTTGCCCATGAATGTGAAGATGGGGAGGGATATCAGCGGGGGACCTACACACTAAGCCCAGAGGAAATGATCTTCCTATAGGTAAACACCATGTTTGTAATTAAAACCGAACCACTCGCAGCCTGTACTTTGCTTCCTGACTAATGGTAACCTTTTTCAAAAATAAGATAATTAACGGAGGCAGAATAATACAAAATGGAGGCAGAGAATCACAGGGACCACTTTACGGGAAACTTCCTCCCCGGCCTCCTCCATCTGTGTATTCTACAGCTGCGTTCCCCTTGCGCAAAAGGTAATTAAGAGGTGATAATGATATGCGTTCTTCCTTATCAAAGTCATTAACACGTTATTGTTGTTGTCGGGAGGCTAGCTATTGCCTGGTCGTGGAGATGCCACTTAGGCGAAAAGTCCTTTTTAGTCTCCCAGGGATTTCTGCTGTGAGGAAGAAATTCCAGTTTGGGGACGAATTAGCAGGTTACATTCTCTGTGACTTCTGAGTGTCTTATTTCACCAAACCTTGCAGGTTTCTGAGAACCCCCGGGGCCATTCTGACTCTCAATTTGACCTACATACTCCTTTCCAAGCTGTTCTATTCAAATCAGGGACAAACTGTCTCCTAGTCGCCACATTGCACATCTATTTTACTTGAAGATTTGGCTCCAACCCCGTCTATCCGCGGTGCCTTCTCTGAACTTAGATAAAAAGACAGTACAAATTCTTCCAACATCAGTCGGTTTCTCAGCCTTGGTTAGCGAGTGGTATGGTGCACAAATATTCACTCCAGATTGTGGTGACGGTTTCGTAATTAATCTCTTAAACATCTTGGGAAAATATGGGAGTATCTACTCGTGCAACTTTTTAACACTTTAAGGATTTCTACAGATGGAAGAAGGAGCAAATGCATTCAGATTGGTTCTGAAATGTCCTAGGCTTCTTTACATTAGAAAATTGTCTGATTTCTCTGAGGTTTGTGTTTAAATTATATGATCCTTTAAATTATATGATCTAATTTGTTGACTGTAAGCCTCATTAGAATCAGACTTATGAGGGCACCTCGGTGGCTCAGTCAGCTGAGTGGCCAACTGCAGCTCAAGTCATGATTTCGCGGTTCATGAGTTCAAGCCCCACATTGGGTTCTCTGCTGTCAGCATGAAGCCCGCTTTGGTTTCTCTGTCCCCCTCTCTCTCTGCACCTCTCCCACTTGTGCGCTGTCTGTCTCTCTCAAAAATAAATACACATTTTTTAAAAATCAGAGTTATGGCAGTTTGTCGTCTTTAAAAATTATCCAGATAAATATATACATCTTAAGAACCAAATATTACTAAAAGGCTTTTTTACATAAAGGGAAAAAACCCACAGCAATTCTCCTGTTCTACCCTTTCACCACCAGTCCCTGCAGGCAGCTACTTTTAATTAATTTTAGCAGTTTCTTCTGGTATTTACCTGCATATATCTAAGTAATATATATGTTCTACTAGATCATTATTTAATAAATAACAGTTGGGGAGGATTTAAGCCTGCTATCCCATAACACTGCTTCCTCTTGTTCCCTTTTTTGGTTAAATCAATATTCAGAGTGTATATTATTATAACTATGTAAATAATGTTCTCTACTGAGCTAACACTACACTATAATTACCTTTCCTTTCTTGTACACCTTTTTGTTTTTCTTGGAGTTAATAATTGCCTTGTTTTTCATCAGCCTGACTTTGTATATAACTGTCCCTAAATTCTGCCACAACATCCAACAGTCTTCCCAAAACTTTCCACGTAGTAATATAGAAGAGAGAATCTATGAGAATCTAAAGACCTCCTTCCTGGGGCCCCTTTATTCTTTTTTTCCAACCTGGACCACTGTTTCTTTTGGGCCATAGTATCACTGTTATCCCAGAACTTCTCTCTGTCATCATCTCAGTGATTCTCTGTACCTCCTTCTTGTATTAGAGGCTCTCCTTCCTGGTTTTCGTGTTTTCCTCTTTCTTGCTTTGTTCCCTCATTAGAGTGGCACACCCTTCCTGAGTAAGAGTGCATGTGAGGTAAACTTACTGAGAACTTTCCTACCTGAAAATGTCTTTATTCTACCCTTGCAACTTTTTTGGTAATTTGGCTGAGAATTAATTCTAGGTTAAAAATAATTCTCATTCTGAATTTAAAATATCAAAATGATATGCTTTGGTTGAGTCTTTTCCTACTTATTGTGTTGGGCATTAAGTGGTCATAGCCTTTAAATGTCCCTATCCTTCCAGTCTATGAAATTTTCTTGTATTGTTTCTTCAATAGTTTGTTTTCTTCTCCCTTCTCACAACCCCAGTTTCTCTTATAGGACTCATATTGGGCAACTATTGAAACTTTTGGATTAATCTCATATTTTCTTTTTTCTTCTCACCTAATGCCCATGTTATTTTGTTTTGTTTTGTTTTATTTTCTGGAAGATTTTATCTACTTCATCTCCCAAACTTTCTAGATTTTTTTAAAATACCATGGCTCGGGGCACCTCGGTGGCTCAGTTGGTTAAGCATCCGACTTCGGCTCAGGTCACGATCTCGCGGTCCCTGAGTTCGAGCCCCGCATTGGGCTCTGTGCTTACTGCTCAGAGCCTGGAGCCTGTTTCAGATTCCGTGTCTCCCTCTCCCTCTGACTCTCCCCCATTCATGCTCTGTCTCTCTCTGTCTCAAAAATAAATAAACGTTAAAAAAAATTAACAAAAAAAATAAAATACCATGGCTCGTATTTTTAATTTCCAAGGAATCTTTTGTGTTCTAAGATTGCTGTTGCAAGGATGAAATATGTTTTTCAGCCTCTCTCTGAAAATTCATCATATTTTATTGGAAGTGTTCTTCTAATCCCTGTATTGTCTATCTTCCCTCTGATTTCTTTGTTTTCTGTTTGCTTGTTTTGTCTCTGTCTTTCATGTTGGAGGCTGTCCCTTGCCAACTGAATGTTCTGTGTGCATGTGTAAGGCTCACTGACTGAGGGATTCACTATAGAATTATAGGGCAGTGAGCCAACATTTTTACTAGAATACCACTGAATTCTACAGGGTTTTTCCTGAACGCCCTTTAACTTCTCCACAAAAGGATCTTCCTAATATCTTCCTAGGGATTATAAGCCTGGCTGTGGCCTTCTGCGTAGTAGGTGAAAAAAGGAGGTTAAAAGAGCTTGATGATCAGACTTTTGCTAATAGCCCCTGTTTCTATGTCTTCTGTGCCTTGGGTCCCTGGTCCAGAGCCTGTCTGGTTCAGAATAAGTCAGCTGTCTTTGAGGGTTGGAGATGATGATGACAAATGGACCTAAGGAGCTAACCGCACTCTACATGGGTTGTTAGTCCACTACTGACTTCATACCAGTATCCTCTATGGTCCCTATGGCTCCAGTTCCTGAGCCCTCCAAGTTCTGAAGGATGACTAGCTTATTTCTTATTGGGTTGCCCCGATGGGAGGCATAGACTCCAGCCATCTGTGTTCTGCTTAAACTGTTATCATCGCTCTAATAGCTTGCATAAGGTTGGCATTTGTTGACACTGTTGTCCTCTTTGTTCTGTTCATTCTTGTAGGTTTATACACTTGCATTCTTTTACTGACATTTCAGTGGGTTTCCAGGAAGGAGTGGAGATGAATAGTATATAAAATGAACATGAACTTTGTGATTTAATTGATGATTACTTCTGAGCTACAGCTTATTTTTAAAGGAATTTTGGACCTTAACATACTGATAAGTAAATCATATTAGCATATCATTTATTTTAGTATTGATACCTGCAAGGACTGGGTCTTCCCTTATAAATTAAACTAATAATATTCTAGGGGTACCTGGGTGGCTCAGTGGGTTAAGCGTCCAACTCTTGATTTCAGCTCAGGTCATAATCTCACAGGTTTGTGAGATCAAGCCCCACATCGGGCTCTGCGTTGACAGCGCGAAGCCCACTTGAGATTCTTCCCCCCTCCCTCTCTCTCTGCCCCCCCCTTTCAAAAATAAATAAAATAAACTTTAAAAATAATAATATGCTAAAGTTGGATATGCTAACCAAGGTAAGACCAGGCCCAGGGTGGGGCGCCTAGGTGGCTCCATCGGTTAAGTGTTTGACTTTGGCTCAGGTCATGATCTCATGGCTCGTAAGGTTGAGCCTCGCATTGGGTTCTACGCTGTCAGCTCACAGCCTGGAGCCTGCTTCAGATTCTGTCTCTGTCTCTGTCTCTGTCTCTGTCTCTCTCTCTCAAATATAAACAAACATTAAAATAAAATAATTTTTAAAAAGACCAGGCCCAGGGTTTGTGTTATCCAGTTCTGTGTTGACCATTCTCTTAGGACTTAGTACATACTTTTGCAAAGAAACTTAAAAACAGCAACAGCAACAAAACAGTGAATCACTAGGCTACAGTTTTCTTTCTTCTTTCAATAAACATTTTAGTGGTCACCTACGAAGTGTAGTGAAATAGCCGTATGAACTGGAGATACCACGGGGAATGAACAAAGGTCCTTACCCTGGAGGGCTTCACTGCTAGTGAGAGAGACTAACAAGAAAACAGGTAACTACAAGGCCATGTAATACATCTTGGCTTAGCAATTTGGGAGCGCCATTCCCCCGAAAGTGATAAAAATGCCTAGTTAATATTCTCTTGATGCTCTTCATGTGGGAATCCAAGACTCTGGCTAGTGGAAAGGTTAGAAATCAGTTCATATAGCTATCTGCTATATTTTAGATATATAGCTAGATGCTACAGATGGCTACATAGAGAAACCGATAGATGCTATATTTTAGTGGGCCCTGTACCTTACAGAAACGTTACCAGAGATAGACAGAAGCTCTAAATGCGTCTTCTCCTTAGGAGACTCCCCAAGCTTTGCCCTTCAGAGCTGATACAGTAGCATGTCTGGGTTCAAAACTGTTCCTCCATGAGAAGAGACCTAGGTAAGCCTTGAATGTGATTCTATTTATTGCAGTAATCATGTTATTGTTTGTAAACACATGTGCAGACTCTTTGGGGGCAGGTGGAAGGTCTTACTCATTTCAAGGAGGTCCAGTGGTGCATTGCAAAGAGCATGAACTTTGAAGCCAGGGGAGCTGGGTTTGAATTCCACATGTTAACTGTGTGATATTCATCAAGTTACTTGATCTCGCTACGTCTACATTTCCTACTATATTAGACTGAGATCATAATACCAGACTCACAGATTTATTCTGTTAAATAAGCAAAAACAGATAAAGGGCCAAGGGCAGTTCTTAATGGAAGTAGGTGCAGAATGATAGATAGTATTTTTTTCTTCCTTTCCCACCAGACAGTGATCCTTTCAAATGCAGAAAACATATGCTATTCCCTCCCTCTCTCTCTCTCTCTCCACACACACACACACACACACACACACACACACACACATATTTTTAATGTTTATTTTTGAGAGAGAGAGAGAGGGAAACACAGAATCCGAAGCAGGCTCCAGGCTCTGAGCTGTCCACACAGAGCCCCAACACAGGGCTCAAACTCACCAACTGTGAGATCATGACCTAAGCTGAAGTCGGACACTCAACAGACTGAGCCACCCAGGCGCCCCTGAGAGCATATGCTATTATTATGTGTAATCCCACCCTTAGTGCAAGGCGGGGCACGCAGCTGACACTTAATGCGTATTTATTCAATGAAGGAATAAATAAAAGGATGTTTGGATTCCACGGGTTGAGGTTTCTTCCTTTAGACTGCTCTTAACTATTTGCTGATACTAATAAGCCAGTATTCTTTTCTGAGCTCCTGGATTACAAGTTCTGTGGTGCTGCAAATAGAGCTAAGAAACATTCACACGGGGGGGCGCCCGGGGGGCTCAGTCGGTTAAGCGTCCGACTTCAGCTCAGGTCATGATCTCACAGTTCGCGAGTTCGAGCCCCGCATCGGGCTCTGTGCTGACAGCTCAGAGCCTGGAGCCCGCTTCAGATTCTGTGTCTCCCTCTCTCTCCGCTCCTCCCCTGCTCATGCTCTGTCTCTCACTGTCTCAAAAATAAATAAAAACAATTAAAAAAAATTTAAAATAAATAAGAAAAAAAAAGAAACACCAACACGATTTATAAACACTCAAATGACACTTGAAATTCAAACCTGCTTATGCACCCCGCGGTAGGGCATATAAAGACGTGCCCCTGAAATAAAAGAGGTATCTGAAGCAGCAGATTGTCTCCGCTTTCTTAGTTTAAAAGGCCATTTGGCAATCATGTCTCTCGGCAGCCTCCCGGATAGGAGAATCTTCGGTCGTGAGGCTCCGCGCTGAGACTCAAAGGCAGAGGAGAGGGCGAGGCGAGGAGTTCTGTGTGTTGCACGTGATGCTGCTCTCCCTGCACAGAGCTGGAGAGTGGCCTCCCGCCAGATCGTCCATCCACCGTTGCGTTCAGGAGAGCGGGAGCCGTGTTCGGCTAACCCACCGTCCGGCACTTTGTGGCCCGGGCGGTGACAGTGCGTCAGGGCTGTTTGTACACAAAACGAAACAAGCCTCAGTGGCGTCGTCACCGCGAGCGGTCTGAGCAGCACGTGCCTCTGCTGGCCCTGGGCTCCCCGTCCCCCTGGCGGCAGACGCCCGGGACCGTCGCAGACGCCCCGGCTCCTGCAGTCAGCGTCCCCGCGCGTTGGCCCTGAGGTTTCCTACCGCGCTCCTGGCCGGGCTCGTCCTGCCCTGGGGTCTGCGGGAGACCTGTCGTGCGCCGAGACCGTGCCTTCCTCGCTGGCGGGCGCGCACCTTGCTCCGAAGAGACCCACCGGCCGGAGGGCTCTTATCTGATAGTGTCCCCCGAGCCTCTCTGCCGCACCGCTCTCTCTGCAACACCTGTTTGGATTCAACTCTCTTCCGAAGATTTCTTTGAGCTTATTCTGCCCCTCCCCCCTTTTTAAGCTTTATTTATTTATTTTGAGAGGGAGAAAGAGAGGGAAAGACAGAGAATCCCAAGCAGGCCCTGTACTGTCAGTGCGCCCAGGCTCCCCACTTCGCACTCTCGGGTATGGTTGCTCATCGGGTCTCCTTCCTTCATTTTTCCCCCAGGGGACATCCCATCGACGCCCAGGACTGGGATTATGACGTCTGTGCAACTGACAGCCAATCGGCGCATTCATTTGCACCTCTTAGGAAATTCATAATCAATGAACCTAAAAGGAAATGTATTCTATTTTGGCCTAAATGGGTTTTCCTGTCTTTTGGATTTTTTTTTATTCTATCTTGTATTTATTTAGTTACTTTTAGTATGTTTCTCTTCATTTTAAACTCTGTAGATCGAAATATATATCAAATTGATATCTCTGTATATTTTTTAAATATTTGTTTTGTTTTTAGAGAAAGAGCATGAGCAGAGGAGAGTGGCGGAGGGAGGGAGGGAGAGAGACAGAGAGAGAGAGAGAGAGAGAGAGAGAGAGAGAGAGAGAGAGAGGGAGGGAGGGAGAATCTCAAGCAGGCTCTGTGGAGCCCTACGTGGGACTGGATCCCACGACCCTGGGATCATGACCTGAGCCAAAGTCAAGAGGCGGACACCCAACAAACAGCTACCCAGGCACCACTATGTGTATTTATACCAATTACCCCCTATCACTTGGCCAATGTAGATGCCTAATGAATGTTTGATGGTTTATCTTGAGTCACTGTTTTGGCCTTTACAATTAAATAAGGTCTAGTCGGGAGGGCAGTGCTTTGAGCTGATGATCCTTCTAATCCCAAAGGAAGGAATGGGTCCAGTCTGTTCTCCAGAGAAGATTATAGGATTTAAGACAAAACAAATTTAAAATAAAATTTTAAGGGCATAAATACACAACATGTAAAAGTTGATTTTGTAAGGGAAAATATCAGACCATTACATTACCACAATCAGCTCAACTGAAGTGTCTAAATTAGCTGAAGTTTAGACTTTTGAGATATCTGGTGCAGAGATTTGAGCAATTTTGTGCAATTTTATAGAGGGCAGGAGTTAAATCATCTCTTTCAGAATAGCCTTGGAAAATAACGAGTTTTCATTACTTCTAAGAGATATCAGGTGTGGCTCTTGAAACACAACGCTAGATAAGGTCTTTTAAGTTCAAGAGCTGTCCAGACTCCCATGATCATAAACACACCATGCCAAGACCATGGAGCACATCATTATTGTTCAGATTCACCAGTGTTTTCTAATAATTCCCGGACATCCCAGCCATGAAGACTTACAAGGGAGGGAACTGGAATTTGCCGTGTCAGCTCTGAGGTGTCTCCCTGGAGCCTCTGACCTGGTCTCTGTTTAGACTAGACCTTGAAATGCCCAATGTGGTGCTTTTTCTCCACTGGACACTTGGGAAAGGGGCAGTGAGATTTATAGTGCGGTTCATACCATGGCAAGGAGATTTTAAAACAGTGTTCAGGCGAGCTGATTAGCCAGCAGGGATCTCTGCTGATGGTCCTCAGGGTGTAAAGTTAAGAATAACTGGCTACATGTCTTTGTTTTGGGTTTTAAAGTGGTTTGGTTTCTCAGGCCACATTATCGCAGACTTCGCTGCGTTTTTAAACAATGCACACCATAAACAACTTCTCCAGGAATCACTCTTAAGTCTTACCTGGATCCCTTCCTCCTCAGTAATCTGTTGCTTACATTTCAACGTCTTCTGGAGACTGGTTTTCACCTGGCTTACTAGAGAGAAGCAGGGGTTTTTGGTTTTTTGGGTTTTTTTCCATGAAGAGTTGTGTTGTTGAATTGATTGTAATTCTTCTCCCAGAAATCTTGGCATGCAGCATCAATTTACAAATGTATACATTTGCCTGGGTTACTTTGGCTAGCCCTATGTATGACGGTGGGTTTGGGTTGAATTCTCAGGCCAGTACCCAAACGTCCATATGCCCCAATGCTTGTTATTAAACTGGCATTCATATCTGCAAAGTCTCCAGCTAGTCCCATAATATTTCATTTAGCTGAGAGATTACAAACAACAATACTTTACGTGTGATACTGAAATGGGAGTGCATCAAGATTCTCCTTTGCTGGCAGTATTTCTAAAAGCAGCCCCACCGGACGGTAGCAATGCCAGATGGTTAAGTAGAAAGGCTGATGGGCGTATAGATCTTTGGAGCTCAGTTAGCACAGAATGCCACTCTCCGCTTCTTGGAGACTCGTGCTGTCTGTAACCAGACATAATTAAAAGATTAAAGAGACATTTGGAAATGTGAAGCTGGTCACTTTTTAATCAGGGAGATTGATTTTCCAATCCCAGTGTGAAGGTGGAATTTTAAATAATTTATAGGGTAGAAATCAGTGGCTTGTCACAACTTGGCTGGGAGAATACAGCCTCGGGGAAATAGGCGGACTGAATTTTTCTTTTTTTTTCCTCTTCTCTAAGTGCTTTATGGAAAGGAGCGTAAAAGGGAGCGAGCCGTGGCTGGTTGTTGCAGAGATGTTTCCCAGCCTCTATATCTCTGCTGGGAGAATGAAGATTAGTTGGGTTCCCTCCCTCCCCCTCTCCTCTTCTCCCTCTGGCTGGAGGTCTGCACATATTCTCTTCACTACTCAGCAACATTTCTCTTTTATCCTACAGATACCAGTCAGGTTAAAACCAGAGTCTCCTGAAAAGGGATCCTGACTGCAGAAAATGATGCTTCCATTAGCCACGAGGGTGCATTCCAGGGACACAGATTATCAGAAAGCACACAATCAGAGTCAGAATACAGGAGGGTTAAAGACGGGCTCTGTGGCGCTATCTCAGGGCTCCTGCGGCACCAAAGGAATAGCAGTCCTCCAGTATGAATGTCCGTTCCAGCAGCTATGTGCCAGAAGATATGAAATGGGTATCTAGAAGCCTCCATGCTAAGGGGAACAATCGATGGATTGGTTGGCCGACCGACAGAAACCAGAGAGAGGGAGGGGGTCGCCAGAAGAGGCTATTGTTTAAGAGCATGGTTCTTTTATATATGTATGTGTGTATGTATAAGTAAATAAATAATTTTTTAAAAACCTATATGCTAACTAACTTGGATGTAAATTTATAAATAAGTAAATAAATACATACATACATACATACATATTTTTAAAAATAGAGTATGGTTCTGTTGGGTTCAGGAAACACTGAAGAAAATTTCTTTTCTTCCCAGGTCGGCCAAGTTGGCGGGTCCTCCCTGATTCAGAGAGTGTCCAGTGGTGCAGGCTCACCGTGCTGGGTCCCTCCTGGGGGCGAACCAGTCGTAACACCTCTCCCCTTCCCCAGGTAAGCTTTCTGGACTAACACGGACTTACCTGTGCTTCATGAAATTTCCAGATTGGGTTTGCCCTCGCCCGAGGTCTCCCTGCAACTTGTAAAGTTTTGTGTGTGTGGTTTTTTTTTTAATGTTTATTTATATTTGAGGGAGGGGAGGGGCGGAGAGAGAGGGAGACACAGAATCCAAAGCAGGCTCCAGGCTCCCGGCTGTCACCCACGAACCGTGAGATCATGACCTGAGCCAAAGTTGGGACCCTTAACCATCTGAGCCACCCAGGCGCCCCTCCCTGTTACCTTTAATGTCTGGAGTGGCTTTGCCAAAGTGGAGGGTGGAATGGAGAAACCCTTTTATTCCACAAATAAAATCCCGTGAGGTAATCCATTTCCTAAGGGTGAGTAGCCATTCAAGTGCATCAGTCAATGGAGGGAAGTAGGTGATGGTGGGACCTTCTCTGTTCTTAGCTGCTGTGGCTCTTTGGGAAGGATGGAGTGGGATGGAGGAGAAGGAGAGCAGGGGAGGGCTTCAGAGTATACACTGTTGGCAGGAAGGTAGGAGGCAGTGACTGCCCTCAGGAGGGGCCAGGGGAGATGGCATCGAGGGACACCTATGTGCTGTTGGTTTGGCTGGAACAGCTAGAAGCTGGGAACGAAAGCGTGTTTGCCACTCTTCAAGATACGTCAACCGAGCGGTTCATTTCTAGGACATTTTCCCCCATAAAACTCCTCAAATGAATTGGTAAAGATTCGTAGCCTTCTGGCTACTGAAATAGCAATGGATAGTCAAGTATAAGGTTCACAAAACAACTCTCCCAATAGCGGGTCACGGGGCTGAACGTAACAGGGGGTTTCTGAAGAGGGACAATATTCCAGGGCCACTCTTTGCATTCATGCTTTTACACCCGTGGATTCCTGTTCCTCTGCAAGACATAACTAGAAGCTACTACACTACAGTTCTGTCATTTCCACAACCCTGGCTGCTGGCCTATAACCCTAAAGCCCGGTCTCTCAACTGCAGCATGATCGCCACTCTGGGCTGGACAGGTCTTTTCTGGGAGAGGCTGCCCCGTGCATTGTAGGATGCTTACCAGCGCTCGTGGGCTCTACCCAGTCAATGCCAGTAGCACCCTCTCCCCCAACTGTGACAACCGAAAACATCTCCAGATATTGCCAAGAACTCCTGGGAGAGCAGGGCAGAATTGCCCATAGTTGAGAGTCACTCTCCTAAAGGAACTTATAATTCGTACTGAACCAGTAGGCCAACTACACATCAGGTGAAATCTACACTATTTACTAAGCTTCCTGTAAATAAAGAATAAGACCACATTAGGCATAAGCCTGTAGGTTTGAGCCGTGCTAGAATCATTCTGTCATAATGATTACCTACTCTGTTTGCACTAATGTTGCAATGCAGTCCTGAATAAAACTCTCAACACACAAAGCTTTATGTTACCACCTTTATTTCAGCTCTCTTCCTTTTTCCTCTCCTTGCTGTCTCCCCTCCCACCCCTTTGACCACCAGCTAACTTAAATATGATGACTCTTTGAAGAGTGTTTTCCAGAAGGCAATGCTTAATGCAAAGACATGATTCACTAGTGGTGGAGACGCAGGTAGCAGGGCTCAGGTAGTCCAGAAGAGAATTCTGCAAGGGAGCCTCAAATCATACCGGGCAGAGGCTACCGAATCCCTCCATTTGTATGTTGGCTCTGTCAGAGCAGATCATGTTCTTGGTATTCCCCAACAACTGGCGACAAGAGTCAGAATTTTTGGTAGCTTTCCTGGGAAACAGATCTGGTGCTGAAGACAGGGATCTTGTCTCAACGCAAATGGAAACTTTTTGCCCCAGGAAAGGAGTAATTGTAACCAATGGTTGTTACAGAGCTCTTTGCCCAAGTGATTTTGGTGAGGTTAAGTGTGTCAGCAAAGTGAACCAAGTGTTACCATCATAGATTATGAAATGCAGAGTCTAACTTTAATAAGGTTACCAGTAAATGTGGGAGTTCGGGGTCAGTAATGGGGAACTGGGGTGAGTGAGAGCCAAAGAATTGGGAAGACAGACAAATCAACAGTAACCTGTAGGGTAAACATAAAGAACCATTCACTTGAACACTTGATGAGAACAGGAAGTAAAATTTCTACCTGCATTAGTATAGTGTTGCAAATGTGTCTGGGATCATCAGGTGCATGTTAGAGGGCACCTCTGTTGTAAGGGTCTTCTAGGAGGGAATGAACATTTGGGGAAATTGATACCTAGGTCTGTCTGATGACCGAGCCCTGTCTACCAACCAGTCCCTCCAATAGCAAAAGTTGGTCTATTCCATACCATTCTGCTAGTTGTAAAGAGTGAAAAAGAAATGATCTTCTTGGTTGAAAATCCTCGGGCTAAATATTCTGAGAAGTTCCTTCAACTGCCCTACTAGAAATACAAGTGTTTATTCAAAAGAATGAAATGAAAGAGAACAAATTCATAGGCAATCCATTTTGTGCTTCCAGCTTTCTTGGGCTGAGATACTATTCTTGTGAGGTGCCCAATTTCCCTGAAATCTGTAGTGGGGGGGGGGGGGTAGTACAACAAACATGCTGTGATCAATGACTGTCAGACTTCTCCCTTTTAAATCAACTCCTGTCTGTCTTTGGAGATAAGCCGTTGTCTTTCCTGTCTGTACATGTGCATGGACTCTCTTTCCTGAGCCATTTTTGAGATGTCTGGTGAAAAGGTCTGTAATGACTGCTTCTTCTTCCCTCCCCACATAAATGATCTGCTTAGCGTAAGACTTGGGGTCCTCTGTTTTTCAGTTGACTTTTAAGCATCAGGTAACGTGCTGCTGAGGTGATCTCATTCAGTTCCCCGGCTTAAATACCGTCTGCTTGCTAATGTCTCCCAGTCCAGACTTCTACATAAACTCCTGCTTCTCATTCACTATCACCCACTAAGACATCCCATAGGCATCTCAGACCTCACATGTCCAGAACCTTGATTCCTGGCTCCCAATCAGCAGACCTGTTCTTCCTGCAGCCTTACGCATCTCAGCAGATGTCAATGCTACCTCCCTCCTCATTTGTTTAGGCCGAGAACCTTGGTGTCATCCCATCTCTCACTAAGTATATCTAATCTGTCTGCAAAAATGATTGGTTCCAACTTCAAAGAACATCTTTCCCCAATCTAGTCATTTCTTACTGCCTGTGTGTCTGTATCTGGCCCAAGGGACCCTTTGCCTCTGTCCCGGTTAAATACAATAGCTTCTTATTCTTTCTTTCTTTCTTTTTTTTTTTCTTAAAGGTCTTACCCTTGAATAATCTCTACACCTAACATGGGGCTTGAACTCACAACCCTGAGATCAAGAGTTGCATGCTCCACTGAAGGAGCCATGCAGGTGCCCCTAAATGGCAACAGCTTCTTAACTCATCTTCCTGCTTCCTCACTTGTGCCTTTAGCATTGATATTCTCAGCACAGCAGCGAGAGGAGTTCTTTTAAAATTGCTGCTCTGCTTAAAATTGCCCAAAGTATTCCCATCTTAGAGTCAAACCAATGCCCTACATTGGACAAGAAGGCCACACTGATCCTCCCAGTGGCATTCCCTGTCCTCTTCCTCTCTCTCACTGCGTTCCAGACCCACTGCCCTCCTGGTTTTTCCATGAGCCCACCAAGAATTCTACTGCATCCGGGTCTTTGCACTTGCTCTGCCCTGCTCAGACCGCCATTTCCCCAGATAGCAGCCTGGCTGCCTGGCTCGCTGACTACGGGTTTCTGCTCAAACATCAGCTCGGCAGCGAGGGGGACCTTGACCCAAATGCTGAGCAGCACTTGGAACTTTCCACTCACAACTCTCCATCTGCCTTCCTTATATTATTTTTCTCCAAGGCGTTTTCGTGGATACGATTGTATTTACTTGCTTTCTTTTGTCTCTCACTGCAGGGATGTAAGGTTTATGAGGGAAAGGGCTTTGTTTTGTTCACTCCTGTATCCCCAGGGCCTGTATCAATGACTGATAGATCCCAGGTGCTTAGTACACGTTTGTGAAACGAATGGCAACTTTATATTCCCTTTAAATGTTACTTTTGGAGGAAACCTCCCATGATCCTCTAAGTCTGGGTGGAATGTCCCTCTACAGCTGTTTCCAGTAGTGTTTGCAAAGTGGTCAGCACACTGAAATATTTGTTAAATTGAATACACACGCACATACATACACACACAAGACAGGATTATAATTTAGTGAGTTAAAATTCACATGATACGGAATTAACTACGTTAAAGTCTGCATGCAGTTCAGGGGCATTTTTTACATCCATAATGTTGCGAAATCACCACCTCTTTCCAGTTTCCAAGCATTTTATCAACCCAGAAAGAAACCCCACACCCAGTAAACAGTCACCCTCATACTTCAGCTCAACCCCAGCTCCTGGCAACCACTAATCTGCTTTCCATCTCTAGGGCTTTATCTACTCTCAGTATTTCGTGTAAATGGAGTCATACACTCTGAGACCTCTTCGGTCAGTGTGGTTTAACTGTATGTGACTTCGAAAGGTTTTATATCAGCAAGACTATTTTTAATCCTTTTGGCATGTGTGGCCATAGGCTCAACCTGTATCTCTTTCCTTCAAGGACCTACCACTTGAAAAGACCAACAAATAAACTCACGTGAAACTTTCTTCCGAGTTACCACTGGTAATTGACCAGAAGCCTTTACTTGTGCTGTGGCCAATCGCTCAAGCCTTCGTCTCTCCCCCAGCACCCCCACCTAGTGTCTCCCATTACGCTTCTTCTCAGGGTTTACCATGTGTCCCACCCCTTTCTGCATGCTCACTGGGATGAAAGTGTTGGCAGTAAAAGACTAAAGCTGAGGGGCACTGCCGAAAGTCCATAAAATCATGAAAGGTAGGGAAAATCTGTGTAAGAACTTGCTCCCCGAATCCAGGAATCTTTTTGAAGCTTAAAGGAGCCAGTTTAGGGGAAAAAATAAGAAGTTCTATTTTATGGAGCAGATTGGATACATACAAAACTTGTTACCCTGGTGAAAAGATAAATAGCTTTAGGGTTTAGACAAAGATACAGACAATAAATCAATAACAGACAGTTGAGAGGAAGCAGGGGACAGGAGTTAACCTCCGAGGGCAATTCCCATTCTCGCCCACAGATACCCCTGGTTGGGGCGCACACGGGGCCGGCAAGAGCGGGCCCCACGGTGACATGTTAACGGCAGCCTCCTGGACTGATCGACTGGACTGTCTCTTCCAGACAGACCTCTCTGGAATTGCAGTCAGCTTCAGATTTTCAGAGCCTAATTTTGCAAATTCTCAATGAACTTGCCCTTGGGTTGAACGTTAATGTGTTCCTGAGTCTGAGCTATTTCAGAGCCTGGAGGTGACAGCATGAGAGAGGGAGGCAGAGGCATGGAGACCAGTAAATTATTTCCCTTGTTACCGAGAATGAACTTGAATTTTATCTTGGAGGAGGCAAAAGTAAAGTTCTGGGTGACCTCAGGTTTTCAATAGCCCAGTTAATTAACAGGGAACGTTTGAGAATTAGCCCAATAGTTTCAAAACTTTAAACACCTTATTGAAGAAACAACACTTCCATTTTCCACTCTGACTTCAGCTTATGTTTTTGCTTTTAGACTTTGTAGTAATTTACAATTTGCAGGCAAGACCATTTGTAGGCTGTACCCTGTTGTACATAACTCACTGTGCTAGAATATCTCAACACCGCAGTCTGAGACCAATTGGACCCCAAAATATTGCTTTTTTTTTCTTACTGGACCAGTGTTAACATGTATGGTTAAAACTGAGGCATGACAAAGTCTCCCTGAAACAAATAAATGAACAATAACCAAATATTGTTTCCTTTTGCCAGTGAAAGTAGCCGGCTGGATGGACCAGCCAAAGAAAACTAAAACCAGTGTGATGAGATTTATTTTCAAAAGCTCAGACCTCTGAAATAGGCAATTAGAAAAACAGGAGTCTTGACTTCTGAAATTGAGAGTTGTGCTATTTTTTTTTTTTGTTTAATTGGGCGATATTTAGTGTAGAAGTGAAAATAACATCAAGGCTTCAGGCACGATGCAGAGATTATTAATCTGAGAACAAAAGGCACTTGGCCAGTTAAAATAATAATTTTAAACAAGGACTACAACTTTCCCGGCAAATGGCTGGAACCCAATTAGGTCTTTCCAACTGGAGTTGTAGCTCGTCCCCCTACATGATGCGGTTTGGCATAATACAGAATGAGTAAACTTTCTTCGGTGGGGAAAATATTATCAAAAGAAAATAATGTCATGAGGAGCCTGACCTTAGCCACTATTCATGAATGGGAAGGTGGATTTGCTAGTCAGAGAGGGCATCTACCGAAGTCCGGGGGTTGGACGTCACTTGAGGAAAGGCAACAAGTCAGAAGACAAATGTTTTTGATTTGTGTGGTTTCCAGTAGGAAGTAATTCATCAACTCACACGGATTTATTTAGGATCTACTTCATGTGTAGCCCTGTGCCCGGGCCTGTTGGTCTGCAGGAACTTACCTCATTCAGGGATCCTCGCACTGTTCAACACCAACGCCACCGCCATCACCCACGCAGGCAGCGTGTAACGAAAAGTGTGTCAGGCGCTTTCGGTGCGTTCTTTGAATGTTAGCAAATCCCCTGCACCGGAGACACTGTTTTTCTCATTTTGCAAATAGGAAAAGTCACGTTCGAAGAGATGAAGAAGATTGCCCGGCGTCTATTCCCAGTGACAGAGTGAAGAGGAAAGCCCATGTGGGACCACACAGCCCTCTCAGTGTACCACACTGAATGTCTGTGCCTAAGTGTGTGAACGTGTAGGGTTATATGAAACATGAGTTGTTGAATTCTGGGCAACTGTGGGCCATTGGTTTGACCAGTTTTCCCTAACTACAATAAAGACCAAGAAGACAGAGTCAACATTTTCCGTTTGCATCCATTATTCAGTTAACAGAAAGGTAAATCAGGTGGTCATATCTTAGTCCTCATCACTCAAATAATCAACACAACCATCTTAAGTTGAAAACCCAAAATTTTATATAATTTAATATCTATAAATCTTATTAGAACTTGCTGAGTTTTTAAAAATAATCCGTTAAACCTCGTTCGTTTTCGTTCTCAATTATTTTGAGGAACTTTTAGTTCAAAGCCAGCAGAAATTTATCTTTTCCACAAAACAACTTAGAAACTTTCTCCCAGAACTTCCATTTAGCCATATTATCCGTATGTGTGACAGCTTTTTTTTAAAGTCATTTTGAAAGTCGTCTCTAGAGCTTTAAAACTTTTTTTAATGTGCTACCTATAGCAAAGGCAAGGGACAAAAGGCACTTCTTAATCAAGTAGCACCTAAAATCATTTTCTTTGCATCGTGGCTAAAATTTGTGAGACCTAAAAAATTTTTTAGAAGGATATAATTCACATACCATTAAATTCACCCTTTAGAGTGTGCACTTCAGTGGTTTTTGTGGGTTTTGTGTTTTGAGAGGGAGAGAGGGAGAGCATGGGGAAGAAGGTGAGAGGGAATCTTTTTTTTTTTTTTTTACGTTTTTTTACTCATTCATTTTGAAAGAGACGAAGAGAGTGAGTTGGGGAGGGGCAGAGAGAGGGAGAGATAGAGATCCCAAGCAGAATCCACGCAGTAGGCACAGAATTTGCCTACCCGGATCTCCATCCCACAAACTGTGACATCATGACCTGAGCTGAAACCAAGAGTTGGACGCCCAAATGACTGAGCCACCCAGTCCCCCTCACTTTCTATTATAATACTGCTACAAACACTCACGTATAACTTTTTGTGTGCAGGTACATTTCCAATTCTCTTGGGCATATACCTAGGAACGAAATTGGTTGGTTTAAACTATGTTCAGTTTTTGAAGAGCTGTCGCACTGTGATTTGTACAGCAGCTATACCTTTGTACTTTCCCACCGGTAAGGTGTGAGGCTCTAATTTTTCCACATCCTCCCTGACACGCGTTATTCTCCTTTCTATTGTAGTTTTTAATTACAGTCATCACAGTGGGTAAGAGATGGTATATCACTGTGATTTTGATTTGCATTTCCCTGATGAGTAATGATATTGAGCACCTCACATGCTGGCCGTTGTATATCTGCTTTGGAGAAATGTCTGTTCAGGTCCTTTGCCCATTTTTAAATTGTGTTGTCTTTTCATTGTTGAGTTTTAAGAGTTTTTTTTTTTTAAATATATTCTAGGAGCGCCTGGGTGGCTCAGTCGGTTGAGTGTCCGGCTTCGGCTCAGGTCATGATCTCACAGTTCATGGGTTCGAACCCACATCAGGCTCTATGCTGACAGCTCGGAGCCTGGACCCTGCTTCAGATTCTGTGTCTCCCTCTCTCTCTGCCCTTACCCCATTCACATACTGTCTCTGTGTCTCTCAAAAATGAATAAATGTTAAAAAAATTTAAAATATATATATGTATATATTCTAGATACTAACTCCTTATATGATATGTGATTTGCAAATATTTTCTCCTATTCTTTAGAGTGTCTTCACTTTCTCGATAGTGTCCTTTGAAGCCCAAAGGTTTTTAATTTTTATGAAGTCCAATTTATTCACTTGTTCTTTTGTCATTTATGCTTTGGTATCATGTCTAAGAAACCACCATTGCCTAATCCCAGGTCCAAAAGATGTATATTTTCTTCTCAGAGTTTTAGAGTTTACTCTTACATTTAGGTCTTTAATACATCTTTTTATATGGCGTGAGGTAGGGTTCCAACTTCATTTTGTTCTTCTATCACTAGAATTAAATGTCTTGGTAGAACAACAGAGTAATGACAAGCTCAGGCTCCAGCGTCCAGCTGCTATATTGTAAAACAACCTCCCTTCTCCAGTTACAAGATGTGTGATCTTAAGGAAAGTTCTGTCATTTCTCCATGCCTCACCTCTCCCATATGTAAAGGGGATAGGCAGTAACTACCTCACTCGTGTGCATTAAAATCAAATTATAGAATTGTCCTGAGAAACAGAGTCTGTGCGTTTAAAGTGCAGATGCACAGTAAGCATTGCTTATTAGCTATCGTCATCACTGGCTCTGTGAACTTTACTTACATTTAGAACTATCCCAGGGGCGCCTGGGTGGCTCAGTCAGTTAAGCGGCCGACTTCGGCTCAGGTCATGATCTTGCGGTCAGTGAGTTCAAGCCCCGCATCGGGCTCTGTGCTAACAGCTCAGAGCCTGGAGCCTGTTTCAGATTCTGTGTCTCCCTCTCTCTGACCCTCCCCTGTTCATGCTCTGTCTCTCTCTGTCTCAAAAATAAATAAACGTTAAAAAAAATTAAAAATAAATTAAAAAAAAAGAACTATCCCATCATCTCCTCTGGGTATATCTTTTCACTAGCAGACTTGATAAGTGTCTTATCATGAATAAGCCTTAGCAGATAGATTTTAATGTACCTTGAATGTTCCAAGAGGGTTGGATGTGGGCTGAATTTAATTTTTTTTAATGTTTATTTATTTTTGAGAGAGAGAGGGACAGAGTGTGAGTGGGGGAGGGGCAGAGAGAGAAGGAGACACAGAATCCAAAGCAGGCTCCAGGCTCTGAGCTGTCAGCACATGGCCGAACTTGGAGCTCGAACCCACGAACTGTGAGATCATGACCCCAGATGTGGGCTGAATGTATTGTTGTAGCTCACCCCAGAAAGAAGCAATGTATTTGGCAAAAGGCATTTCCAATCTTGTATAGAACTTCACACAAATAAAGAGACTGAAAACAAGGCAAATACATCAATTCGCTAGGACTGCTGTAACAAAGTCCCACAACCTGGATGGTTGAAAGAATAGCAGTTTATTTTTTCACATTTCTAGAGGCTAGATGTTTGTCTTTAGTTTCTTCTGTTACCCTTTTTTGGTGTCTCCACCCCTCCCCCTCCCAACACTCCCTCCTTCCCCCAGCCTCCTCTGGGGAACAGTCCTCTTAGCCAGCTGGCATCATTTTGATCACATAGAACATTAGACACAAAAGCCTAATTCTTACTAATGTGCAAGCAACTTAAAATGTTACCTGTTCATGGGGCGCCTGAGTGGCTCAGTCGGTTGAGCATCCAACTTAGGCCTAGGTCATGATCCCGCAGTTCGTGGGTTTGAGCCCCGCATTGGGCTCTGTGCTGACAGCTCAGAGCCTGGAGCCTGCTTCAGATTCTGTGTCTCCCTCTCTCTCTGCCCCTCTCCTACTCTGTCTATATGTCTTAAAAAAAAAAAAAAAGTTACATGTTCATGCAACAGCGGACTTCTTACCCAGATAGTACCACCAAACCATCAACTGCGTGTATTTGACTCCCAACAGGAAGAAGCTCTGGAAAGCCAACCTTATCTTCAGACACTGCCAAGGGAGTGACCCTCTGCTACCAGTTGCTCCAGTGCTTCCTGCGAAACTATGCCTCGTGTCCAGGGCCTGGTGTGGCCCTCGTGGCCTGTCTCCGCTGGACCCCGCCACACGGCTGAGTTCAGGTAGGAACCAGAAGTTACTTCTTTCAGGGGTACATTTTGATGCAGAAGCAAAAGCAATGACGAATTCTAAAGTTGATGTATTCGTTGTGAAATTCAGACATTTGCAACAAGCCAGCGAAGGAAATGTTTTGGAGAGAAACACATTCTTTTTAACTCTCTAATCATCTCACGTAGGCAACTGACTGCCTTCCTAGAGCATCGGTCCTACCGAAATGAGAGCCCCTTAATTCAGGTGGTTTGTGGAAAACATTTACCAGGAAACCTTTCCGTTCACATAACAAGAAGCTCTCAGGTAATTTAGAATTACTTGTTTTCTAATGTAAACTCTGTATTCTTAAAAAGAAAAGACAGAGGTTTAGTGTTTCCTGAGATTGGCTTCAGTTAATTAATACATGGTTGCTAACTTCAACTAGGGGAGCGGGCAGGGGGTAAAAGTGTTGCCTTAGGGAGACTTTTGTCAAATGGATAATTCAAAAAAGTCATTCCTTTTGAGCTTAAAGCCATTAACTCCTCTAGTAACCAACTGTGAGAGTTATGTTTGAGCTTGTCTTGAAAATTACTTAAAAAAAAAAAAAGGAACAGACAAGGGGCTGCTGACTTGGCTGACAGTTTATTTACACATCTTAAACAAGAAGCTGCATATACTTGTTTTAAGATCTGTTTGGAATACTACCGGCACTCCCCAGCTGTCTTCCAGAAGAGTCCCTCTATGATCAGGGTCAGCGCCTGCTACCCTGAAGTTGCTACGGACCCTAAAGAACTCCTTCTTTTTTTTTTTTTTTTTTTAACCCAGAGGAAGTAATATTCAAATGTTTGTTCTTATATACTCAATCAGTCAAGCGGATCAAATCAAAGGGAACTCTTTTGGGACAGGCTCACTATCTGGTACCTTGTTCAAAATGTGGCAGCTTAGTTCTGTTGGTTCTAAGTTCTGGAACACTTAGTTCTGTTGGTTCTTTTTGGTGTTGATGAACCTGAGGAAAGGAGAGAGAATTCCAACTGGGGCAGTGTGGAATGGGGGGTATTTCCGTTTGCTAGGGCTGCGGTGACAAAGTATCACAGAACGGGTGGCTCGAATAACAGAAATTTATTGTCTGATGGTTCTGGAGGCTGGGAAGTTCGAAATCAAAGTGTCAGTGGGGTCGGTTCCTTCCAAGGCTGGTGGAGAATCTGGAGCTGGTCTCTCTTCTTAGCTCGTCGATAGCAATCTCCTCCCTAGGTTTTCCCTCTCTGAGTGTTCCTGGGTCCAAATTTCCCCCTTTTGCAAGGACACCAGTCATACGGGGTTAGGGCCCATCCTAATGAGCTCATTTTAACTTGATTACCTCTGGAAAGACCCTGTCTTCGAATAAGGTCACATTCTAAGGTACTGGGTGTTAGGACTCCAACATATGAATCTCAGGGGTACAAAATTCAACCCATAATTGGGGAACAGAGGTGTGGCATTTAGCAAAAACCCATGTGAGAACCGCATGCTGCCGTAAAGGCACTGATCCCTGAGAGCCTCACCTGCTACACTCAGTACAATAACAAATGCTTTCAGTGTCTCAAAGACAAGCCTTCTAGAAGCAGTCAGATTAAGTCCTCTGTGTTCCTGTGTTTAAAATTGTGCTGTGGTCTCTTTCGCTATTATCCAGGGGATGCCTAGAACAAAATGTCTTTCGCATTGGGTCTGGAAGACAACTCGAATGATCCTTTGTTAAGATGCCATGCTTTGGCAGCCACCTGATCTGCTTCTTAACATTCGGATTCGTTTGGGCACATCACTTAACGTCTCTGTGTTTCTTTTTCCTTATCTGTGACATGGCTTAATAATACCCACCATGGGGCTGGACAGTCAGATGACGTCATGCGGGTAAGCTCTCAGTTTAGGACCTGGCCCATAGTCAATGCCCAATAAACGGTAGTTTCTACTACTTTATTTTTGTATTTTTGGATCATTATACACATCCAATTGTGGATCGGGGCCAGATCTTCAGTGTCCACAGACTGAGAGTAGGAGGCGAGGGTCACTTGTCATGAAAGGGAGCCTTGTGAGTCAGAGGGAGGCTTTACAAGCAGGGTGATGCTGAGGAGAGGGACATGATAGAGGCTTGTGATGTGACCCACACTCCCCAACATCCCGTATGTATCTGTAAACTGCAGAAATCATAGGATTGTTGATACGACTGGATTTCCTGTGGAAGTTGGCATGAAATGAAGCTTGGCATGAGTCTGGTATTGACTACAGGGTGGAGACAGAAAGTCAGAAGGGAGTAGAGACAGAGGACTCTGTAAGTAAATAAGATCGGAAATTCACAGAATATGAAACCCTGTATTATCACCTACAAATAAATGAATGCATGAGTGTGTGAAGCCCATGTGGTTTCAGGTATGATTTTCTATTGCTGTAAAATCAGAAAACTTCCCACAATCTGGTCGCTTTCGACATTCTTCAGTATAATTAATCTGTTGCATAATTACCCGTTTTCCTTCCTAAAGCCCATTTTCTTGGCCTTGTTTCAGATCACCTGGTCGTTTGCCTACTGGTCTTTCAGCCATACAATTAATTAATCTCTCTGTGAATTTTTCCGCCATATAGTGAATGCAATTATGCCCCTTGCTTTCTCTGTCTTTCTGGCTACTAGTGATCACTTACAGTCCGGTTGGGGAGACTTTGCATTGGCTGGAGAGGTTCACCCAGCAGGCAGTTCAGCACCATCCGAAATCTTCCTCTAAACCACGACCCCAGCCTCATTTACCATTAATCCTCACAATAAACCCTCCAGGTAGGGCAACTAAGTGACCTGTTGCTCCCTGAATTCCCATTTTCCATGTTGGTTTATCTCCCTGGAATAATGTCATTTATCTCCGTCTCTTTTGCACACTCCCCCCTCCCATGGCATTTTCATCAGATGCCATCACGCACCTCGTCTAACAGTATCTTCAGCCCTATTCTTAACTGCATGGTGAGACTGTGGCTCTCCTCTCCTCAGAGCCCGGTTCACTGACTGACGTAGAGGGGGAGCCCAACACAGGGTTCCATGAAGGGGTAAACGAATGAACAGAAATGAATAGTAACAGGGAAAATCCAAAACATCAAATAACCCAAAAATAATCTATATGTTCCTTTGGTATGTATTTTATACACACATTCAGGGAACATCAAACACGAAACTTCAAATACAGCAATGAAGCCAGCCTGTGCAGATCCCACTTGGGTGGGGTGGCCTGGAAAAAGGGTGGGAATCCTAACAGGAAGGGAGGAACCTCTCCCCAGCCAAGTGCCCTTCCCTAGCCTCAGTGGCTTATCTAGAAATCAGAGAGACTCCAAATGGCTGAGAGCTTAAGGGCACAGGGCTGGGTAATTAATAAATGATTGTAATGCCTTTAGAAATGAAAGTCCTATGGAAACACTAAATTATAATGACACAAAAAGAATCATCTTCCATTTTCTTCTTTAAAGATGTAAATGGCATACTTAAAAAACAAAAACCCAAAAACCTGAAGTGGTTTGAAGAAACAGCAATAGGTTTAACAGGGACACGCACTGAATGATCATGCAAACCCATTCGGTGTTCTAAATGCAGTCACAGTGCTGACCATCAGCCCTGAAAACAAATTACAGTAGCTAATGACAGGGAACAGTAATTAGGATGTTTTTAGAAAATTACTTGGAAGCAAAATTGTCAACAAAGACCACTCAAATATAGCTGTAAACAGCTTAAATAACAGAATAATTCAGTGACCTCTGCCCCAAGCAATATGAAGAAGATGTAAAACACATCCAGGGGCCCAAATAACTGTCTTTCAAGTCATTATGTACATTGTTTTTAACCTCGGTCTCTGTGGGCCCTTCTAAATGTGGTGGGGAGCCAAGTGCCCTTGAACCGTTGTGTCGTTTGCTAAGCCTTATCCTGGTTCACTCGTATATTCTGGATAATCCTCCCTTTCTCCTCTCCTTTGCGTTTTTTTGTTATCTTTGGCATTCATTTTTGAAAAACATGTGCCTCACTTGGAGCGAATCCACGAAAGCAAACAACCTGAAAACTTTCCAGACAGCCCTGACTGTTGCGAGCCACAGGCAGCCCCGCTCCGGTGGAACGCAGCTCCCACGGCCCGGCCCGCAGTGCTGCGGGGACCCTGGCGGAAGAGTTTCTCGTTGGCTCTAATAGCAACTGACATTTACATATCTCCGAGTTAATTCCCACCCACCCCCCCCAGACTGGTGCAGCTCGAGGCTGCGATAAGCAAGTGGGGGGACGGAGGGTAGAGGGAAGAAGGGGTGGGTGGAGGCGAGTATGGAACAGGAGACAAGCCTTGAGATTGAAAAATGTTTTCTTAGTGCTTCATTTAGTAACACAGCAAAATGAGGGAAATTTGAGGAGCGAGTTGCTTTGATAAATTGTCACTTTTTTTTTTTTCTCCAGAAAAGCTTGAGTAGATCTCCTCATTTATTGCCTGTTAAGGAAAAGTGAGCAGTTCCTTACAGGGATACGTGTGTGTGCGTGCAGAGTGCACACGTGTGTGTTCAGGCAAAACAACCAAAAATATATTTTAAAAAGAAACCATATTAAGTGGAATCCTTTCCAAAATGTGCATTCCACATGCTTCTCTGACTAGATAGCCTCCCAAGTAGGGTAAGTGTGTTGCTATTGAGAGCTCTAGTCATTATTAGAGCCAACTGCCATAGAAAATGCTGGAATATAGTTATGCTCGGTACCCAGTATTAAATCGTTTTCAATATATTTTGGTCTGCTTTGGGGTTGTTTTTTCTACCTCTGGACTTTACTGTCAGGCTGGCAGATGTCACTTTCTGCAACCCCATCCACTTTTCCATTTCCTGGATTAGAAATTCTAGCTTGTTCGAATTATGGCAATAATGAGCCTACCTGGCCCTCAGTAAGTACCTGTGAATAACGCATAGGGGCATTGACAGTCATTTTGCTTGTAAGAAACTTTACTTTTTACTTTTATCTGTTTCCTGACCACATTCCAGAGATTTAAGCTGATTATCTAAATGGGGTGTCACTGAAATTAATAAAAAGGTGAATTTATAGCATAGGATTTAGGCAGCTGATAGAGATTTATATGAAGTGTTCAGAATACACATAACTTTGTTTCAGTTCTTTGGCCCTTAGTTTCATATTTCCAGGAATACACAATATATTCAAATCATATTATTTTTAATTAACTGAATTTGAAATTTTTCCACTAATACAACTAATATAATTCTACTTGCTATACAGAGAAAAGAAACAACCAAAAAATTCTGCACTCCTATTACCCTAACACAACCATGCTTTGCACTTGGATATATAGCTGACCCTTGCACAACATGGGGGTTAGTGGCAACAACCCCCAACACAGTCAGAAATCCGCCTATAACTTTTGACTCCCTAAAAAGTTAACTGCTAATAGTCTATTATAGACCAGAAGCCTTACTAATAACGTAGTCAATAAACACATATTTTATGGGTTTTTTAATGTTTATTTATTTTTGAGAGAGGGAGAGACAGAGTGAAAGGTGGGGGGAAGGACAGAGAGAGAAGAAGATTGTGTGCAATCCGAAGCAGGTTCCAGGCTCTGAGCTGTCAGCACAGAGCCCAATGTGGGGCTTAAACCCACGAGCTATGAGATCATGACCTGAGCCGAAGTCAGATGCTTAACTGACTGAGCCACCCAGGCGCCCCAGACTTGATCTTTTTATGGTTTGCTCTTGCTCTCATGGTAGAGTCCTCTGCAGTCTCAATGGTGCCAGAGCCCTTCAATCTTTCTAGGCCCCACACTTCAAACTCTATCTGTCCATCCCCTTTGGGAATGCCAAACCCTGCCATTTTCCATCCCAGAAAAATTGTCCCTATCCCCAGCCCACTTTTTTGCCCATCTCTATTCTCCATCCCATACTAGGTGGAAATAGAGGCAAACATGAGGCTTCTTTCAGTATCTCTCTCCCTCTCTCTCCAGGATTCTGGCCAATCAAGTTCTGTCTGCCTTAGTTGTTCTCTTGTGCCTTTCAATAGTTGGTTTAAATTTCTTATTCAGCTTTAACTTTTTTTTTTTTAATTTTAGAGAGAGAGCACAAATGGGGGAGAGGGGCAGAGGGAAGAGCTCGGAGCCTAATGCGGGACTTGATCCCACAACCCTGGGATCATGACCTGAGACAAAATCAAGAATTGGACGCTCAACCAGCTAAGCCACCCAGGTGCCCCTTATTCAGCTTTGATAAGGAGGGAAGAATCTATCCAGAATGCCCCCAGCAGAATTCTTGACATCTCAATGGCAGGAATTGACTAAAAGAGTCAATGACAAGGGGAATGAGACCATCATATATAGGTTAGACCCACTTGGGCACATGGAAAGGTGAACACCTGAGCAAAATTGAGACTCTGCCAGAAAATAATTGCAGAAACTAGGATTCTATATTATTTATTTATTTTCCATATTATTTATTTAGATGATGATGGGTTTCCTTACAAGAACTGTCACATGTTTAGATTGCACGGGCTCTCCATAATCTTAACCTTCTCCAGACAGACCTACCTCCTAATTTACTCTCCCTTTCTGCCTTGATTCCATTAATTTACGAGTTCCTTTGGACCCATTCGCTGCCTCTCTCTGTATCCTCAATCTAAAATGTATCTGTATTCTGGATAACTGGGTCTCTGTTATGAAGCATTTGATTTAAAATGTCATTTTTCTTATTTTATTTTATTTTTTAATTTACATCCATGTTAGTTAGCATATAGTGCAACAATGATTTCATGGGTAGATTCCTTAATGCCCCTTACCCATTTAGCCCATCCCCCCTCCCACAAGCCCTTCAATAACCCTCTGTTTGTTCTCCATATTTTTTTAAAAATTTTTTTTTCAACGTTTTTTATTATTTATTTTTGGGACAGAGAGAGACAGAGCATGAACGGGGGAGGGGCAGAGAGAGAGGGAGACACAGAATCGGAAACAGGCTCCAGGCTCCGAGCCATCAGCCCAGAGCCCGATGCGGGGCTCGAACTCCCGGACCGCGAGATCGTGACCTGGCTGAAGTCGGACGCTTAACCGACTGCGCCACCCAGGCGCCCCTGTTCTCCATATTTAACAGTTTCTTATGTCCCCCTCCCTGTTTTTATATTATTTTTTGCTTCCCTTCCCTTGTGTTCATCTGTTCTGTGTCTTAAAGTCCTCATATGAGTGAAGTCATATGATATTTGTCTTTCTCTGACTAATTTCGCTTAGCCTAATATCCTCTAGTTCCATCCATGTAGTTGCAAATGGCAAGATTTCATTCTTTTTGATTGCCCAGTAATACTCCATTATATATATATATATATATATATGTATACCACATCTTCTTTATCCATTCATCCATCAGCGGACATTTGGGCTCTTTCCATACTTTGGCTATTGTGGATAGTGCCATTTTCCTTTTTTTATTGAAGAGTAGTTGACATACAGTGTAACATTGGTTTAAGGTATACAACACAGTGATTCAACAACTCCATACATTATGCTATGCTCACCATAAGTGTAACTACATAAGTCACCATATGCTATTCCAATACCATTGACTATATTCCCTATGCTGTACATTTCATCTCTGTGACTTATTTATTTTATAACTGGAAGTTGCTACCTCTTAATTCCCTTTATCTATTTCACCCATCCCCATCCCCCACCCCCCGCCACCTCCCCTCTGGCAATCATCAGTTTGTTCTTTTTAAGAGTCTGTTTGTTTTGTTTCTTTGTTTTTAGATTCCACACAGAAGTGAAATCATATGGTATTTGTCTTGATCTCTCTGACTTATTTCACTTAGCATTATACCCTGTAGGTCCATCCATATGGTTGCAAATGACAAGATCTCATCCTTTTTATGGCAGAGTAATATTCCACTGTGTGTGTGTGTGTGTGTGTGTGTGTGTGTGTGTGTGTGTGTGTGTATCACATCTTCTTTACCCATTCATCTATTGATGGACACTTGGGTGGCTTCCATATCTTGGCTATTGTAAATAATGCTGCAATAAACACAGGGATGCAGATATCTTTTCAAATTAGTATTTTGTTTTCTTTGGGTAAATAACTGGTAGTGGGATTATTGGATCACATGGTATTTCTATGTTTAATATTTTGAGGAAACTCCATACTTGTCTTCCACAGTGACTGCACCCATTTATATTCCTACCAACAGTGAAAGAGGTTCCTTTTTCTCCACATCCTCACCAATACTTGTTATTCCTTGTCTTTTTGGTACTAGCCATTGCATTAGGTGTGAGGTGATATCACACTGTGGTTTTATTTGCACTTCCCTAATGGTTAGCAATGTGGAACATCTTTTCATGTAACTGTTGGCCATCTATGGAAAAATATCTAGGTTGTCTGCCCTTTTTTGATCAGATCAGTTTGGCTATTCTTGTTTTTGTTTTGGCATTGAGTTTTGTAAGTTCTTTATATATTTTGGATACTAACCCTTAATCAGATATGTCATTTACAGATTATCTTCTCCCACTCAGTAAGTTGCCTTCTCATTTTGTTGATGGTTTCCTTTGCTGTGCAGAAGCTTTTTTGGGTGTAGTCCCAATAGTTTATTTTTGCTTTTGTTTCCTTAGCCTGAGGAGATACATTCATAAATATGTTGCTAAGACCAATGTCCAAGAGATTACTGCCTAAGTTTTCTTTTGGGGGTATGGTTTCAAGCTCTCACATGTAGGCCTTTAATTCACTTTGAGTTTATTTTTATATGTGGCATAATAAAGTCACCCAGTTTCATTCTTTTGCACGTAGCTGTCCAGTTTTCCCAGCACTATTTATTGAAGAGACTGTTGTTTTCCCCATTGTATGTTCTTGCCTCCTTTGTCATAGATTAATTGACCATAAAAGTGTGGGTTTATTTCTGGGCTCTCTATTCTATTCTTGATCTATGTGTCTATTTTTGTGCCAGTACCATACTGTTTTGATTATTAAAAGTGCAACTTTCTTATGTGAAACCAAAGTAACATTAAAAATTGTACTAAAGTCAAAATGAATTCTAGAACATGGAAATAATAGGCACTTTTCTTCCGAATGCTAGTAACTCCAAAAGGAGTTAAAATGTTCTATTAGAAGAATAGGATTCTCATTCTATTAAAATATAGAAATCTATGTAAATTATTTACAATTGGTTATATTTATACTCTTTCAAAAAAAATACGTGGCCACTAAAGGGTGTTTGAAAAGTCACAGAAATGCCTGAAGAAGAAAAGAAAATTAAACTTATTCTCACCATTTTGGGATATAGCTTGTTCATTTTTTTGGAGAATATCTATCTGATATTTTTTCCTGTGTGTGTGTGTGTGTGTGTGTGTGTGTGTGTGTGTGTGTGTTTAAAAACAATTAAAATGGTTTTAATGTGGTGGGCACTGCACGTATCATTTCCAAACCCTTTTAATATTTATTGACTTTTTTCTTTAAAAGAGATAAAAACTATACTATGTGATTATCTGAATATGAGGGGTTTTTATTTAATGAAAACAATATAAAAGTAATTACTTCTTAACATTGTTTTCATGATGTTTTTCTCCATTTAAGTCATGTGTCCACACATCCTTTGAGTTTTGAAGCTAAAAAAAAATAAATTTTATGAGAGTTTGGTCACAATGAAAACAAACAAGGAATTCAGGAGTAATCTGTTGGGTTTCACACTGTCATGCTTACAACTTCACAGCAAATCTCTGAGATTAAATCGTGACATTTCCAGGCTGAGAATCCAGAGCCCTAAGCCTTCCTCCTGTTTTATTTCACTGATGTTTGAAGTATGTTGGTGGTCTTGTAAGAGAATCTGAATAAAGAGAGGAAGTAGCCAATGTTGGGGAATAGCCTAGGAAAAGAAAAACATGATTTCCTTTCTTCTACCAGAAAATATAGCTGCTCAGCCAAGATTAGTCTTTTCTCGTGCCAGACTATTTATTGGGGTGCAAAAAGAAAATATTAAAATGTTATTTTCATTTATTCATTGGAAGTTATATTTTCTGTGTATATCTTACATATTATATTAACACAGTAGGATATATACATGTTTTATAAATACATAAATATATGTATATTGAGTAAAATAAAATTCTGTGTTATATTTACACACAAAATACAAGGTATGTATTTTTTTAAGTTTTTTTAAAATACCTTTATCATGAGGCATCTGGGTGGCTCAGTCAATTAAGTGTCCAACTCTTGATTTCGGCTCAGGTCATATTATCATGGTTTGTGGGTTTGAGCCCCGGGTTAGGCTCTGTGCTGACAGTGCGGAGCTTGCTAGGAATTCTCTCTCCTTCTTGCTCTCTCTTCTCCTCCCCTACTCACATGCTGTCTCTATCACAACATACATAAGCAAACTTAAAAAAAAAATACCTTTTTCATGATAGGAGTACACAATCAAAACTTTTGGAGATCACTGATTATCTTCCCTCAAAATCACTTCCTTATTGGAGTCTTGTGAGAGGTTTTAAGTGTGGAGAATCGTATCCTCACTGGAAAATGTGCTGTTTAAGATTACCTTTTTTCTAGGAGTGCCTGGGTGGCTCAGTCACTTAAGCCTCTGACTTTGGCTCAGGTGATGATCTTACTGCTTCTGAGTTTGTACCCTGCGTCGGGCTCTGTGCTGACAGCTGGGAGTCTGGAGCCTGCTTCGGATTCTGTGTCTCCCTCTCTCTCTGCCCCTCCCTCCGCTTGCACTCCATCTCTCACTCTCTCAAATATAAAATGAAACATAAAAAAAAAATTTTGTAATTACCTGTATTCTATACGTCTTTCTGATGACTGAAATCATCACTGAATGGAGCCTGGCTAAGGAAAAGGACCTTCTTCCTTAACCCCTTCCACGTGCTAATTAAAAATCGATTCAGTTACTCGGCCAATGTTGACTGAGCACCACTCTGTAGAGCACTGTTCTGCCACTGTGAAGGGAGCAGGAAGGATGAGGACAGGATTAGACGAAAGTCTGTCCTTCGCAGAGAAGTGAAGCTTGTTAGAAGTAAGGGCTAGGTGCTATGGGAGAGCGGAGGCGGGGGAGGGGTCTCCCTTCAGACCAGGGGTATCAGGGAGAAGGTTCCAACTGGAGGAGATTTTTATAGGCCAGGGGGTGCAGGACTGTCCTGGATAAGCAACCAAACAGCCATGCTGGCAAGGAAGGCATTTGGTCTGTGGGAGAAAGCAGTTAGGGTTAGGGTTAGGGTTAGGGTTAGGGTTAGGGTTAGGGTTAGGGTTAGAATAAAATAAGTCCATTAATTTGGAATTCAGTCAAGGAAGTTGATTAGGGAAGCATGCACACAAATACATTTGGAATAAACTTATGTCCCTTAATTATGGATTTGGCATTTTATTTATGAGAGCTAGCATCTTTGAATTTCTGGTTGACAACTAATGGTAATATGGGACACAGCACCGTGGTACAAAGTACACGGGACTTAGGAGTTAGATACAGCTTAAACCTTGGTTCTACACTTTCTTTAACTATGGATGAGACTTTATGTAAACTTGGATCATTTCTATGAGTTTCAGGTCTCCTGTCTGTAACATGGGAATATTAATAGTACTTTGTAGGGTTGTTGGAAGAACTGGAAATATTAAGGACGTGTAAAGGCCTTGTCACGTATCAGCCATACCACAAAGTCTTGCTGTCACTGTTTTCGTTTTCTGTTTTCATGTTTTAAAAACTCTGGTGCGCTTTCTGACAAATAGTCATTTTGTTGGATGGAATTCCAAGCTCGTGCAATCTGTGAACACGTTCGATAGCCATATAATTTTCTCAGCCTTTGTACAGTAAAATTAAATGCAGGACCATCCTGTAGGAATGGATAACTTTAGCTCAGTGGTTTCATATCTGTGAAAATACCATCATTTGTTTAATAAGTGATGTCAGAACAGGGTTAAAGCAACCTACAGAATGGTAGTGAAATTGGGTTTAAACAAATCTGTCTGTTTATATTAATTCCCTCCACTTTCTGATAGAAGGAACAGTTTTATTAGAAAATAATCAGTGTGTAGATCTCTTTTTTTCTACACATTCTATCCACCTTCACTGCATAGACCCTCTTAATCTCAATGATTCCTGTTGAGTTGGGTTCTTCACAGATAACAATGAATTTTAAGCATAGTATTTACAGCATTCTTCATTCTGTGGGGAAATTGATTTGATGGGAACAGTAGATTTGGAGTTCCGGCCTGGGGCACTGTGGAGAATTTACAGAATAAAAACAGATAACTGGGCAAAGTAAACAATATCTTTAGAGAACTTATCATCCACTCTCCAGAAAAGGCCAGCAGAGTCATTCATTTGCTGTGTATCTTATTTTGTTAGAGACATAAATCTCAGTTATAAAATCAGTTGGGGGACTCGGCTACATGACTTTATAAAACACATGCTTGTGAGCTTTACAAAGTTTCTATGAACTCGAAGCATCCTTCTCATCCCATCGGGAATCTTCCATTAGAGGCTTGAGACATAGGAGTTAATAGGGTTTGTGATCCCCATTCTGTTTTTCCACCAAGCAGATCTCCTAAGAGTATTAATTTACGCATTCTATTTCAGTGGACACGTTAACGCTAAAAATGTCAAATTATTGCCCACATAATTTTTGTCACTTATTAGTGGAGTCTCAGTTGTCCAGTCCCTCCTCACCTGAGAGCTTTGCACACGATGAGCTCCAGCCTCTTCATAGTTCTCCCGACTGAAATCCAGCACTCTGGAAATTCTGTGTGCAAATCTCAACCCGTAGGCAAACCTGACCTCTTTGCCTCAAACTCTTCCCTCAGTAAAGACAAGTTTCATCCTGCTTGGTAGTTGACATCAGTTGCGTCCCAACAGTCCAATCTTCTTTGCTGTTGTATCGGCCACGATTTTCCCCAGATAGTTTGTTTTTCCAGTGAAAAGGAATCTAAGAAATAGAAATATCCCATATTTTAATACGGGCTCTTGCTTTGTAGTAAGAGTTCAAAGGTCTCTCCAGAGGGCCCTTTTGCAGTTTTCTGGGCCTTGGCCGGTCTCCCTGGAGAAAAAGCACAGTGGGAAGACTGGGGGTATGCCTATGGACCTCTTCCCTGCTTTTTGCTGCAGTGGAACCAGCAGCCCTCGGTCAAGGTGTGGGCCCTGTAGAACTCTACCTTAGAACCCTGGAGAATGAATCCATTAATTTAGAAGAGGTTTTCCCTGACCTCAAAGGGTGATTGAAAGTAGGTTCAGAAAGAAAGTACATGGTGGCTTCCCGGGACTGGGTGGAGGGAAGATGGAGAATTATCATCTAATGGGTGTAGACTTTCAGTGTTACAAGATGGATGGCATTACGAATATACTTAATAACACTGAGTTGTACACTTAAGGCAGGTGAAGATGGCAAATACTGTGTTATGTGTACTTTACCACATTTTTAAAAAATGAAACAAAACCAAACAAAACAAAAACATAGGTCCGGAGGTATCACCGCAACTTTAAAGAAAATATGCAGCTGGTCGCAGCTTCAGTGTCTGAGCCAGGCCTGCGTGCACTCAAGTGCCCTGTTCCTTGTTCTTGTCATAGTCTCCTCAGATGCCAGCTGTGGGCTTCTGGCCATTGGTCACATGCTTAGCAGGAACGAGTGCCTGAATCCCCTTGTGGGGACGGGGACACTCTACACAGCTCATGCTTGGGAGTCAAAGGGCAGAGTCCCTGGGTGGCTTCAAGCCCCCACTACTTCTCCTTGGGCTTTTGTTGACTAGATCAGCTTGATTCCTCTCATGTTCAGACCTCCATATTTAACACAATTTGGAAACTGCTCTATCCTTGGGGAACTTTGATTTTAGGTAGCTTACTACTCAGGGAGAAGGTGGGATGAGTGCCCAAGGCTCTAAAAATGCAAGTTCCCAACCTCCAAAGATACTGCGGCACCGTGACTGTTTCCTAATGAACCTCTCCTTGGAAACATTCTGGGGCGCCCGGGTGGCTCAGTCGGTTGAGCGTCCAACTTCAGCTCAGGTCATGATCTCACGGCCTGTGAGTTCAGGCCCTGCATCAGGCTCTGTGCTGACAGCTCAGAGCTTGGAGTCTGCTTCAGATATTGTCTCCCTCTCTCTCTGCCCCTCCCCCGCTCATGATCTGTCTCTCTCTCTCTCTCTCTCTCTCTCTCTGTCAAAAATAAACATTAAAAACAATTAAAAAAAAACATTCCAACGGAGAGAGGAGTTCTGATATAAAGTGCCAATTCTCTCCCTTCTCAAAAAAATGCCTTCCTCAGATTACATCCTTCAGTCCCCTGCTCCACACTTTCACATCTTGGTAAAATGCATAGTGATTAAAATGGTCTCAGGTCTCTGGGTGATCTGGTCTTTGTCCCCTCTTAGACCTCATGCCTTCTCCCTCTTTCTTACTCCATTCCAGCCTCAGTGGTCTCTTCGCTGTCCCTCTGGCATGGCAGGTATGCCCCTGCATCAGGCTCCGTCCTCTGCCTGGAATGCTCCTCTGTAGATATTTGCAGACCTCGACTCACACCTCCTTTACATCTGCTCTCAAATGCCACCTTCTCAAGTGACACCTTTCCTGACCATCTCATTTAACATTGCACGTATAATTTCCTATATTCTTAGGAGTAGGAAAAGTAGGAAACACAAAAGCAGTAAAATTAAGTATATCTATAAAAACCAAGGAAGGGATTCGCAAAATAAAAGGTATGACACCATATACCTAAAGTGCGATGTGGGGGGAGGAATAAAGAATGGGCTCAAACTTAAGTGACCAGCAACTTCTTACAGACTTCTATATGAACAAACCTAATGGCAACCACAAGTCGAAAACCACTAATATATATGCAAAAAATAAAGAAAAAGGAATGCAAGCATATCACCAAAGAAAGCCAGCTAATCATAAGAGAGCAAGGAAAGAAAAGAACAGAGAAGAACTACAAAAAAACACCATAAAACAAGTAACAAATCGGCAAAAAGTACATACCTATCAATAGTTACTTTGAATGCAAATGGACTAAACACTATAATCAAAAGACGTAGGGTGAGGGAATGGATGAAGAAACAAGACCATCTATATGCTGCCTACAAGTGACTAATTTCAGACCTAAAGACACCTGCAGATTGAAAGTGAAGGGATGGAAAAGCATCTATCATGCACATGGAATGCACCCAACATGAGAGCACCCAAATACAGAAAGCAACTAATAATAAAATAAAGGAAGTAACTCATAGTAATACAATAATAGTAGGGGACTTTAACACCCTACCTACATCATTGGCAGATCATCCAAACAGAAAATCCACGAGGAAACTACAGGCCAAGATCTCTGATGAACATGGATGCAAAATCCCTCAACAAAATATTTGCAAGCCAAATTCAACAATACATTGAAAAAAAAATCATTCACCACAATCAAGTGCAATTTATTCAGGATGCAAGGGTTGATCAGTATTCATAAATCAATGAACGTGATACATCACATCAACCAGGGAAATAATAGAAACAGTTGCATGAGTCATACTTTAGTTTTTTCAGTCACAAAAAAGTTGTTTTTAAAAAGCAGATCCTGGAGCACCTGGGTGGCTCAGTCCATTGAGCGTCTGACTTTGGCTCAGGTCATGATGTGGTGGTTCATGAGTTCCAGCCCCACACTGGGCTCACCGCTGTTAGCCTATCAGTGCAGAACCCACTTCGGATCCTCTGCCCCCCTCTCTGTCTGCCCCTCCCCCACTTGCACACTCCCAAAAATAAATATTAAAAAAAAAGTGGATCCTAAGGCTAAGTGACCAACATCCTTTGGCGAACTCTTTTTCAATACCATTTCCTTTATATCAACTCAGAAAACTCAAGCTTCACAGATGATTGAAGATGTTTGAGAACCTGTGTTTACTACATGGCGGTGATTCTGACGGGCCGCCATGCCTGCGATCGTCTCGTTGAACAGAGCCCGGTCTTGATGGGGGAAGATTATGCTGCTGCTGCATCACGAGTAATTCAAAGAAAAGTTTGGTTTAAAAAAAAACAAAACTATAATGGTCATCCATAGCTATAATAGTTTTAATCTCAACAGCGTTTGTTCTTTTCAAAAGACATTCCTAACAATCATTTTATGTTCTTCCCAATGTTCCTGGGGAGCAGAAGACAGGACTTGTAGTATTGGAACCATCTTACATCGGGGGTGCTGCTACAGAGTGGGACCAGAACGAGAACCCACCCTGCCGGTCTCCTGTGTGCTGTGCGTTACTATACAATCTCTGGCACTTGCCTGTGTGTGTGTGTGTGTGTGTGTGTGTGTGTGTGTGTGTGTTTGACACCTCAAATCGGTCATCTTGCTTTTTAAGAATGGATTACTGCCACCATTGGCAACCTGGATGGATCTAGAGAGTATAATGCTAAGTGAAATGAGAGAAAGACAGATATCATATGATTTCACTTACATGTGGAATTTAAGAAACCAAAAAATCAGACTCTTAACTATAGAGAACTGATGGTTCCCAGAAGGGAGGTGGGTGGGCGGATGGGTGAAATAGGTGAAGGGGATTAATAGCGCACTTATCAGGATGGGGACTGAGCAATGTATAGAATTGTTGATTCACTATATTGCACACCTGAAACCAATTTAGTAGAACGCTGTATGTTACCTACACTGGAATTAAAATTAAAGCAGTTATAGGGGCGCCTGGATGGCTCAGTCAGTTGGGCATCCAACTCTTGATTTTGGCTCAAGTCGCGATCTCACAGTTCGTGAGTTCGAGCCCCACATCGGCCTCCACGCTGACAGCGCGGAGCCTGCTTAGGATTCTCTGTCTCCCTGTCTCTGCCCTTCTCCCGCTCGCACGCACACTCCCACGTGCACTCTCTGTCTCAAAGTAAATCAAATAAGCTGAAAAAAAAATTTCTTGGTTAGAGAAAAAATATCACCCTAAAGTCATCTTTGTATAGTGTCTTCCTTTCCTTTTAAGATCCAAGATGATGCCTTTTCCACATACCTTCTGTGCACTTGGTCCCCCTCCCTTTACCCACAGAAAGCCTCGGCCAGGTGGTGACACCTTACCGGCCTTGGGTTAAGCTCAGTCGGTTAAGCGGCCGACTTCGGCTCAGGTCATGATCTCGCGGTCCGCGAGTTCGAGCCCCGCGTCGGGCTCTGTGCGGGCTCTGTGCTGACAGCTCAGAGCCTCGAGCCTGTTTCGGATTCTGTGTCTCCCTCCCTCTGACCCTCCCCCGCACGTGCTCTGTCTCTCTCTGTCTCAAAAATAAATAAACGTTAAAAAAAATTAAAAAAAAAATGGATCTTCACAAAATAATGCATAGCCTTCAAAAGAAATATGCTTTTTTTCCCCCGCCTCTTTTAATGATTGGCTTGTCACCAAAAGAGGCCTACTGATACAAGCAGGGGGACTAGGAGATGTTGCCGTCCAAAGGGGTCGATGCTTGGTGCCGACCCCTGAACCGTGAGAGACCGCGGCCCTGGAGTCATAAGTCCTCGGCAGTGAGCCCCCGAGGCTGTGTGGCCGCCCCCGGGCCCCAGCTCCATCTGCCCGCGTCTCCCGGTGCTGTGCCTGCCACGGCTCCTGTCATTCTGCTCCACACTTGCCCTACTTTGCCGTGGCTTGAGGACAAACAGAGGTTTGCCGAGGCTTCCAATCACTGTGTGCTTCTCTCTTTAAACGGACCAAAGCCGAAAAAACATTGGCGATCAGCTGTTCTCGGAGGAAGAAGAAAATATGTAGGATTTGTCACCGCCGGGGAAAGTGACATTCAACGCTCACCCAGAACCGGATACTAACAATCCTCGTCTAAAGGCTGTTCCTCAACACCCTGGCTGGTTCTCACGTAGCCACCAGACCGTCCACCCAAGCGGGCTTGCAGAGGGCTTCTGAATCTCCCCCCCAGGGGGCCTGCGGGGCCCAGGCTAGCCCCCGCCCAAGCCCTGTGCTCACAGACTCAGCTTCCAGTCCAACATTTGTACAAAGAAATGTCTCTTTAAAAAAAGAAAATGTTTCTTGTAGGAAGGGTGTTTTAAAGTCGCTGCTCTGAGAATCTGTTTTGCCAGAAAATGTGTTTTTCTTATCAAATGTCTTTTAGCCTTGTGACCTGAAACAAAGTATCACAACGGTTTGAATGCCATAAACTTAAAAAGCAACAACAACCAAAAAACAAAAAACAAAACCCTGCCTACTCCGGCATTTCAATAAGTGAAAATGTCAATTTGTCGTTAGGGCTCAGATTTGCAACGGCCTAATTGGCTGACCCTGGTTCTACTTGGAATCACAGCTGATTTATTTATCCTGGAATAAATGCGATGCCATCATGTCTTGGTGACAACCGAAGTAAGCTTTGGCCAGGTCCGCGCATAGTTTGGGGATGAAGAAAATAAGTTTTGAAAGGCAATGGGTATTGCTGATTATAGATTTTGATTAGGAACAGATGTGGGGCTATGGCTTTTAGTGGTAGACAAACTAGTATTGAAACGAGCAGCTACGAGCCATATTATCTTCTTTTTCCAGAAAAGAGAAATATTCACAAGTTGAATCTGTTATCTTTTTCTTCAAGGGATGGCCCAATCACCAAAAACGGACTCTTAAGATATTTGTTTATGCTTATGCTGAATAGTGCACAAACAGGGGACACTGCTTTTGTTAACGTGTCTCCAGGCAGAAGCAGAGGCTTGGAGAGTAAGTCTGGAAACTTCTTTTACCACTGTGCTAAAGCGTCAGACCTCTCCACTTTAAATTTAATTATGGCTACCCCTTCCAGCAGTTTCACCCTCTTGGGGTACATTATATACTATAGACACTTTGCGTATTCCAGGGCTCTTTCCCTCTTCCTTCGAGGACAGCATAAACGTTCGGGATCACTTACTGCCCAGTCTGGGGCTGGGTCAGGCAAGGGGTGGGCTTTAGACATTGCAAATCGTTCCCATCTTTCTCCGCCATCTTCTTTCATCACCCATCATTTATGGAGACCCCTTCATTTAAGGACACTCCCCAGAAATTTCATATGGCATTTCCAATCATACACCATTGAGCAGAACTTACTCACCTAGCCACACCTAACTTTAAAGGAGTCAGGGAAGTGAAGGGTTCATCTGAGCAGCCATATGCCAAGGATTCAGCTTTGCGGAAGACTGGGAGATAGGTGTCAAGACTGACTCGTAGGCTGTACCAGAGACTTGTACCAACTTACACACCCATTAAGAGCATCTGAGAGCTCCATTTTCTCCATGTTTTCAATAAAATGTGGTTATTGTCGGTCACTTTGATTTTTGTCCATCTGATGGACACTCATGGTTTTTTTTGTTTTTTTTTTTTTTGTTTTTTTCAAAAAACCCCTTTATAGGGGCACCTGGGTGACTCAGTCGGTTAAGCGTCTGACTTTGGCTCAGGTCATGATCTCATGGTTGTGAGTTCAAGCCCCGCATTGGGCTCTGTGCTGACGGCTCAGAACCTGGAGCCTGCTTCGGATTCTGTGTCTCCCCCTCTCTCTGCCCCTCCCCTGCTCATGCTCTGTCTCTCTCTCTCTCAAAAATAAATAAATGTTAAAAACCCTCTTTATATCCATAAACTACTCCCCTTCACAGACAACCAGACTAATGTATTTAACATATATCTGTGTTTTCTATTATGCATAATGGCTATTATTTGGTATGCGCCTATTTTTAAGTCTTTGATTCGTAAGATAGTTGCACTGTATGTCTTTTTTTCGCTAAGCAATGTGTTTTTAAGGCCCATTCACGTGGCTCTGTGTGCACCTAGCGTGTTCCTTCTGACTGCTACGTTCTGTGATTTCCACCCACACATCTCACTTGTCCATCCTTCCCGATCATGGACACCAGGTTGCTTCTAATTCTCCAGCATCACTTAATGCCTGACAAGGAGCCTGGGTGATAGGTATTACCCCCCACACACCTTGAGAGAGGAAAACTGAGGATTAGAGAAGTTTAAAAGTTCAACCCTGGTCCTATCGCTAATATGCTCTACTGCCTTAGGTTAATGGCCTCTAGAAATAAGAATGCCTGAGCACATCCATATGTGAGTAATAAAGGTGTCTCTGTGGTATGATTTCAGACATCCCAGGAGAGCTCTACTGCTCCCAGGTTTTCTCCCCCTTTCAGCTCCATTGCTGCCTCAAAGTTGAAAGCAGAGATTCTTTTCTTTGAATGAATGATTCTTCTTTCATCAGAACCCAAATAGAGTGTAAGCCTTGTTGGTTTTATGCCTTGTGGTTAAATGAGTTTTCAACCCCTCTCTGGAGGGGAAGGATTAGGTGAGCTGTCGTAGCTACTGAAGGGTTAGAGGTCAGCGTATCATTTGGGACTGTATTCTGCTATGAATATATGAAAACAGAGGCTTCACCAGAGGGCAGTTCTGTTGTCCAAGTGGCTCTCAAGCCCGGCCTCCAACCAGTGCAGTCAGCATGACCTACGAACCTGTTTCGAGCCCTCACCTCAGACCTTCTGAATCAGTCTGGAGGAAGGTTCCAGAACCCCGTGCGTTAATGAGCCCTCCAGATAATGCAGATGCCCGCTGGAGTTTGGGAACCACAGGGTCAGCCTTTGTAACAAAGAGTCCGGGGTAAGCAGCCAGGGCCGGTACTATGGTGCAATGATGCCACGGAGGACCCGGCTCCTTCTCTCCCCCTGCCCTGGCATCGTTAGTACACGGCTTTCATGTTTGATGCCACATCTGCACTCCGGGTAGGCAAAAGGGCAAATTCAGAGTGGGTTGAGCCTGTATGGAGAAAACAAACCTCTCTCCCAGACATCTTCTGCTGACATCTCCAGACGCTACAGAGTCTGACTGTGAGTGTGTGGTAACTGCAGATGCCCATTGACCCTCTGCTCCCCAGCTGATGTTCCGTCAGTACAAGTGGGGGGATTGCTGTTGTGAGCAGGCGGATGGGCAGGTTTTGCGTTTTGCACTTCAAGATGAGCTTACCCTGCTTCACAACTGGTCAGGAGGCAAGCCTTCCTAGGGAGGGAAGGGTGATCACCACCCTTTATGAGCCCATGCACTTGAGAGAGGGCGGTAGTTCACCTGGTGTGAACGGCAGTTCGGCAGTTCGGATTCTGCGGCCAGCATCTCCCTTTTGTCCTTGGAGATCAAGAGAAATTCCGCAGTTCACAGTAACTCAATCTGAAGCCCTAAACTCGGCAGCGAGAACGTATTCCGTCCTGCAGAAACCACAGAAGCGATTAGCAGAGGGACAGAGAGAGATTCAGAGAGGCTTGTTATGATGAGTTTGTTTACATGAGCTCCCTGCAGCCCAAGAGAAGGGATCATCATTTATTTTTACCTCTCGGCCTTGAGACTGTTTTTTCCCCCCTGCTGCGTATCTCTGCCTGTTGACTTACTCTCCAGCTCAGGGAGTATTTCACCTACCTTGTAGGTGAACTTGGGACTAAGCCCCGGATTGCAAAGAAAATAAATATCTTTATCTTAGTCCTCCGAGGGCTGCCTTTTGAGAAAGAAAAGCCAGAGCTGCCCGTCGTAAGCATTGGGAGATTACAAAGCGCGAGAGAGCTGTTTCCCCAGCAGGCGGTAGGGAAACTTGCTTCCTGCCCCCTCTGCCTGGGAGGGGCGGGGCGCCCTAGCTCCCCGGAGACCTTTCATGTCTCCCCGCTCCTGGGAGTGGGTTGCGCCCACCCGTCAACACTACAGGTGGGTCCGAAGCAAGTGCCAAACAAGCAGCTGCACAGCCCAGGGACTTTGAGCTGTTTGCAGCTCTCCTGTCTTTGTACCCGTGCCAGTTCACACACACCTGGGATCTCACCAGCTGCCTGCCCACTGCAGCCCCCTTTCCACCATGTGACCCTGTGCTCATGACATCTGCTCCTCTCCGGGGCGGGGCGGCCGGCCCCATCCCCACCTTGCCTAAATAAGGCCTGGGGAGGTTGGAACAAGACCTACGCTATTCATGCCTAAAACAGCCAACTCCCACTAATTTCATGGCACATTACGAGGGATTAAGGTTTACTTCGAAGAAAGGCTGGCGCTCACAATTAATCAGTGTGGTCATTTGGGGATCAAATTAAATTGGACCCGAGACCTCGGCTCTAAAATGGAATCCCAGTCTATCTTGGGCATGTGTCGGACTGAGGATACAAAAACACAGACCGTCCCCATCTTCCTCCTTTGCATATAGATGTTGTCATTTGTAATTTGAAAACACAGCAAGGGGTAAAGCAGGAACTACAGCCTGGGTTTTTAAAGTGAATGCAGGGCTTCTGTTGAATTCAGGAAAGACTTATTTTGTCCTTCTTTTGTTGAGAAGTCTCTCAGGTAGGTGCTGGGGCAATGAGGCAGTAAGGTGGGAATAATACCAGATTTTCAGCGAGACGCAAATCCAGTTATTTCGGAAATGATATTAATACAAATTTGACTACCTAGCACCCAAAGGATAAAGAGCTGTAGACGCTACTAATTCTGGTTGGGGATTAGCCATGATTTTACGGGGCGGGGGTGACATCTGAGCTGAGTTTTGAAAGATGAGTTGTAGGGGCGCCTGGGTGGCTCAGTCGGTTAGGCGTCCGACTTCGGCTCAGGTCATGAACTCGCGGTCCGTGAGTTCGAGCCCCGCGTTGGGCTCTGTGCTGACCGCTCAGAGCCCGGAGCCTGTTTCAGATTCTGCGTCTCCCTCTCTCTCTGACCCTCCACCGTTCATGCTCTGTCTCTCTCTGTCTCAAAAATAAATAAACATTTTTAAAAAATAATGAAAGATGAGTTGTAGACGTGTGCTTTCACTCTTTGGGCAGATCCTGGGAGGTCACCTGCAGTCAGGATCTCTGGTTGTGTCTGACATTGCTTTGCACCATTATTGCTCCTAGCCTCCCGTGCATGACTATAGTCCAAGGCCAGAAGTGGTAATCACCTTTGGAAACTGCCAACAAACAGGAATAACTGTTCCGGGGCCAACTTTTCTCAAGGAAGTAATAAATGTACCCTTGTGGCTAATGACAGTAAGCGTGGAAGTCTCTTTCCAGCTCCCTCCCTGCCTTGTGACTTTGGACACGAAACATAATCTGTCAACTCATTGCCTTTGCAAGTATGGTTTCTTGAGGATGGCGTTAATCTGCAAATGAATTGTAAGCACTCACTGTATGCTTGGTCCTATTTATTGCCACTTCTCTGACTCACAACAGTGTAGAAAAGATGGAAAAACAGGGAACAGAAAACATGTCAAGAGCCATATAAGTAAGGGAAACAGCCTTGTTATTTTAAAACAGTATCATTTCCAGAAACGACTGGAAGGGCCACAAAAGAAATTGCAGCAGTTTACGAAGTTTAGAATTCAAATAACTTTTCTAGTAACTTTGAGAATACAACAGGCACACCCCCGCCCTGCCCTGATCGCCCAGGGTGGTCGACTGGTGCCCTCGTCGCTGCCCACCAGTATTTACGGTTCTGTTTTTGGGACCACAGAGGATTGTGTTAGCCCCTTGAGTCTGGGTTTTGTTTTTACCAATGAAAAGTGAGCGTCAGTGGCTTCATATCTGATCCAAAGCATTCTAATCACAAGTGCTCACTTACACGGTCCTCCTGCCTCAGCAGGAGGTGAAACCTCTCTAAGGAGGATGGTTTCCCTCAAGAGTCACGCAGACCTGCAGGGGCCTCTGGTTACGTGAAAGAAAACCAAAGAAAAGAAAACAAAAACCTTTTGAGAGTCTTTGACAGCCACTGAGACTTAGGGGTTGCTTGTTACCACAGGATGACCCAGACTGTTCTAACGAACGCAGCACCTGATTAGCTGTTACTGAGTGCGTTCACATGTAAGAGATTGGAACTGACGAGAACACATACACCCGAGGTGGGGCGGACACACAGGAGTCAGCTCAGGGTAGCTCTGTGCGTGCGAAGGCCCTTGCCATACAGGCCTGCAGCGCATCACGTGAAGGAGCTCATTCAAACTCTCACAACAGCATCGACTGATAGCTACTACCACCTGCCTTCCTCAGATGGGAGGACCAAGGATGGAGAATCACAGAGCTCAGGTGACTTGCCTAGGATCACATAAAAGTGGCCAGTGCGATGCCAAAGACCACGTTCTTTCCTTGCTGCCTCCCAGGATGCTCATCTAGACTGTTCCCTCCTGATCGTATTGAGCAGGTAATGAGCTTCCCCGTTGCCCACTGGTCACTAACCTCAAGCTCCCCAGATTTCTGGATCAAGCACCTGATGGATGTCATCGTTAAACCCGATGGGAGAATGTGGACCGAAGGGGGCAGACGTATCCCAACTTCCGGAAAAAGCAAACCAGATCATTGATTGGCTCACAGAGTCATCATTATGTATGAAAACCAAGCAAGATTTTCCTGTAGTACGTAGATTAAACAAAAACAACAAAAAGGTTGTCTACTCTATTTTTCTAGAAAACGTGGTTGTAACCCAACCAAGGTTAAGTGTTTATCAGTCTTACAACATCAGTGATATCCAGTAAAGGTTTTCACAATGTCCTGTGGTAATTTGTTTCCTGAGTACCCCTGCCGGCAGATAAACATACCAAATTTCCCCATATTTGCATATGGCCCTACGGTCAGTCCGGCATTAGGTTATCCTCGGGACAAGGTGAGGTTCTGGAAGGGCAGGAACTGTGACCATCTTGTTAATTCATGGATCTCAGTGCCTAGCTTGATGTGCGGAAGGCAAGAAGCTATTAGAGACATTTGTTAAACAAATAGATAGAGTTAAAGAGTCTGTGACCGCTGATAAAGATCACCCAATAAACACAGAAATAAGAGTGTGGTTTTACCAAAATGGATGAAACCCTTGCTTTAGCCAGTCACATGAAGGGTTATCCCCCGAGATCTGGTTGTACAGCCTTAACCATGCGGCCTAGGTTTATCTGAGGTCTAAATTCAAAAATGGAAAATAACTCTTCCCTGTATATTTAAGCTGAAATCCTTCGGTTTTTTTTGTTGTTGTTGTTTTCCTGTTTTATTACTGCTCCTAATCCATTCTTTTGGTGAAGGACGAAATTTAAATTGGCAGCTTTTGGAGAATTTTGGCTGGGGGTATGCTAGCATCTGGACTTGGCTTTTCCAAGTGGAAACCAAAGGAGTGAAGGAGCAGTGGACATGTGCTTCAGAGCAAGTCGCCTATGTAGCAAGAGGCTACTTGAGGAAGTGCATGTTCGTCCTTGAAGTGTAATCACCCACCCAGCAACTGGACTGTTAAGAAGCACCCATTGCTTCAAAAAATAACCAGTTCTGGGGCGCCTGGGTGGCGCAGTCGGTTAAGCGTCCGACTTCAGCCGGGTCACGATCTCGCGGTCCGTGAGTTCGAGCCCCGCGTCGGGCTCTGGGCGGATGGCTCAGAGCCTGGAGCCTGTTTCCGATTCTGTGTCTCCCTCTCTCTCTGCCCCTCCCCCGTTCAGGCTCTGTCTCTCTCTGTTCCAAAAATAAATAAACGTTGAAAAAAAATTTAAAAAAAAATAACCAGTTCTTATTTGGCAAGTCTAATCTCAGGGTATGTGTCATCATTCCACAGCGAAGATAAAAGAAAAAAGTCACCAGAGAGATTTTATCAAGTAGACACCCATACCTATGTGGTAGATACTCCAATGATGTGAGCTGCGCCCACACGTCCACAAATGCCTCGAGAGCCCAGCTCTAAGAATCGACAATGCCTATGAAGGTGACTGCTTGCTTTTGTGTTATTAAGTCAGCTCTGGACGCTTAGCTCAATTTCCTTTCCTTTCTGCAGTTAGTTGTTAACACATGTGTAGGGAAAGGTTTAAATAAATGCTTTATTCACCAGAATCACACGGGATGGAATTGTGGTTAGGGGCATGCATTTGTAACCAGCTTGTAAGTTCCTTGCAGGCAGAGTGCACGTTGGGCTAGTTTTTCAAAAATCCTTATGACATTTAAGCTTTGCATTAAATAGGTGTCTAGTAAGAGCCTGTCAAGTAGGCTTAGTATATACTTGTATCTGGTAATAAGGCTAAGTTTGTATTGGTGCAGGCTCTCCAAAAGATTGTGGTCTGATTTTTTTTTTTAATAAAGACTTTATTTTTTAGAGTACTTTTAGCTTCACAGCAAAACTGAGAAGAAAGTACAGAGATTTCCCGTATCCTTCTTGCCCCCACACATGCATAGGCTCCCCAATTAATCAACGTCGCCCACAGTAGTTCCTGTGTCACAGCTGATGAACCTGTGCTGACCTGTCATAATCACCCAAAATCCATAGTTGATATTCGGGTCCACTCTTCCTCTTGTGCATTCATGGGTTTGGGCTGGCAGCTTTTTTATAATGGCCACTTAGTGATTTTGCCCTAAGATTTATTGGGTTTGGGGGTGTCTAGGTGGCTCAGTTGGTTGAGCGTCCAGCTCTTGGTTTCTGCTCCGGTCATGATCTCATGGTTTGTGGGATTGAGCCCCATGTCAGGCTCTGTGCTGACAGTGTGGAGACAGCTTGGGATTCTCTCTCTTCTTCTCTCTCTGCCTCTCCCTCACTCTCTCTCACTCAAAATAAATAAATAAACTTAAAAAAAAAAAGATTTATTGGGTTTGGTTTTAGACTCCTAAAACCCTTTTTAAAATTTCTCTCTAATTCCAAAACAATCACAAATTTACAGAAAAATTGCAGCTACAGTATAAAACTTCCTTTCTGGGGACGCCTGGGTGGCTCGGGCAATTAAGCATCTGACTCTTAATTTCGGCTCAGGTTACAATCTCTCAGTTCATGGGATCAAACCCCGTGCCAGGCTGTGTGCTGACAACACAGAGCCTGTATGGATGGGATTCTCTTTCTCCTTCTCTGTCTACCCTTCCCCTGCCCACTCTCCCTCTCTCTCAAAGTAAATAAACATAAATTTTTATAAAACCTTCCTTTCTGAGCCACTTGAAGGTAAGTGCTGCCCTGATGTCCCATCACCCAAATACTTTAGTGTAGATTTTTTTTCCTTAGATCATGGACGTCCTCCTATAGGATGGATCAACCATCCATCATGGACACTTCCATCAACGTCAGGAAATTAACATTGATGCACTACCACCCTCCAATCCTTGGGGTCTATACAAGATTCTCCACTTGTTTGTTTAATTTATTTCTTAATGTTTATTTATCTTTGAGAGACAGAGAGAGACAGAGCACAAGCAAGGCAGGGGCAGAGAGAGAGGGAGACATAGAATCCAAAGCAGGCTCTGGGCTCTGCACTATCAGTGCAGAGCCCAACGTGGGGCTCAAACTCACGAACCGTGAGATCGTGACCTGGGCCCAAGTTGGACGCTTAACCAACTGAGCCACCCAGGCGCCCCTTGTTTTTGTTTTTAAGAATCCCTACCCCCAACGTGGGGCTCGAACTCACGACCCCGAGATCAAGAGCGGCATGCTCTACCGACTGAGCCTGCCAGGCGCCCCTCCAATTGTTTTAACAATGTCTCAATTTTCCAGCACAAAGATGTAGTCCAGAATCACATTTCTTCTGTCAGCAACAGTTCCTCAGTCTTGCTTGGGTTTTCATGAACCTGACATATTTTGAAGTGTCCCGGACCGTTACTTTATGGAGCCCACCTTGATTTGGATTATTGGTTACTCTCCCACGATTAGATTCAGATTATGCATCTTTGGCAGAAATAACGGAAGTGGCCCTCTGTTCTCTCTGCCTCCTGTTAGGTGATGTGCGATTTCATCCTGCCGCCTTCCAGGCACCGTTCGGTCCAACTGCTTAAGATAACTTTCGCCAGCCTTCTTCACCTGCCTCCCCGGCTTCCCCCCCCCCCCCCCCCGCCACTTTCTGATGAATAAGATTTCCTGGGTGATATTTTGAAACCATGTAAATGTTCCATCCCTCATCAAATTGTAACTGAATCGTATGTAAGGATTCCTAGTTTGCTATTTTATTTAACGGGTTAAATCTACCTTTAAAATTATTTCTCTTAATGTTCAAATTATTCTAACTTGGCCAGTAGCTTCTGTGCTATTTTACGTGACTCCACCATTCTTGGAGCATCTCTTTAATGTCTCGTGCAAAAATACTGGGTTTCGCTTGCCCCAACCCTGGAGTTAGCCACTTCTTCAAGGAGCTCTGGTCCTGTGTAGTGGAGAGGCCAAGGTCTGGACCCTGTATGTACTCATTTCAACTGGCATCGCTGCTTCTTGTCACCCACAGGGGACAGAGGTAGGGACTATATGTGCATGTACTCATGTCCACACATACGCTTATATCTGTGTTTCTGTATCTGTCTTTTCGGAGAAAACCATGGGCTCGTACCAATGTTTGCACTTCCAACCCCACAGGTTTATTCTAGTTTTCTCTAGAATTTGTCATTTGTACCTCCCTTCTCTGGCAGTGAGAAGCATAGTATTAGGGACTGAATTGTGTCTCTCCCCCATGCATATGTTGAAGCTCTAACCCCCAAGGAGATGGTATTTGGAGATGGCGCCGTCGGGAGGTCGTTAGATTTAGAAGAGGTCATGACAGTGGTACCTTCGTGATGGATTTGGTGCCCTTAGAAGAAGAGGAAGAGACAGCAGAGTTGTCTGCCGTGTGAGGGCAAAGCGAAAAGGCGGCTGTATGTGAGCTGCAAAGAGACCCCAACTGTGCTGGCACCTTGATGTCAGAATTCCAGTCTCCAGAAGTGTGAGAAAATATAGCTGTGTGGTTTAAGCCACTCAGTCTGTAGGACTCTGTTGTGGCAGCCCAAGAAGATTAATATACATGGTTTCCGTTGTTCCTAATATATGTATTTATTTTATCGGTGTCCCTCACTGGGGCCCCTGGCCCTCCACATTGGACTACCTCTCCATGGGGATGCCCCCTGCTCACCCTCCTTGGGCTCTGATTTCCCATTCTGTGCCGTCGTGTCTCGCTCCTTCCCCACACCGTGAACTTCTGTTCACCTCTGCTTCATCTAATGGCTTCGGAGCTGACCTCCTCAGGAAGAGGAGGAAACAGATTTTGCTTACTTCCCTAAACTATCACCTGATTATTTGGGGAGAAGGGTTTTATCAAGCAAAAGTCTACAAAGTTCACTACAGTAATACATTTGAAGCGAGAAGGAACCTTAGAGATAATCTATAACCATCTTATTTTATTTGGTGACTATTTGATTTCTAGGGATAATTTTTCTTATTTTTAAAACTTTTCTTATTTTAAACAGAAACTGCATCTTGTAAGAAGTATTTTGCATTTAATGGAGCCGAGATTATAAAGAAGTTTCTGGAGTTAGAACCACTGCTTTAGGAAACTCTGCTACATGGTGTTTTCTAAGGAACATGGGCTACTTCACATAGTTTCTTCAGGGGCGCCTGGGTGGCTCAGTCGGTTAAGGATCCAACTCTTGATATCAGTTCAGGTCATGATCTCACAGTCGTGAGTTCGAGCCCCACATTGGGCTCTGGGCTGACAGTGTGGAGCCTGCTTGGGATTCTGTCCCTCCCTCTCTCTCTCTCTCTGCTCCTCCCCCACCTCTAAATTAATTAATTAATTAATTAACTAACAAAAAACATGCTTTATTCATCCCATTCATTGTGTTTCTCCTGCCCCTCCTTTGTGTTTCCAGTAGAGAGACTTGGGGAAGCAGAACTATAGCTGGAGAATTTGTTTGGTGAAGAAGCTAAAACAAAAGGAGCAGTGACTTCGTTCTTTAGACTGATGTTGAACTAAGAGAAACTAATTTTATTACTGTCTCACCACCACCACACACACACACACACACACACACACACACACACACACACACACACACACACCAGGACATGTGGTTTAGCAAGTATAAACGCATTTACCGAGACAATGTTTCTACAGTGGAGACTGCGTGGGAAAGCGTAGGCGGCGACAGTGGCCACCGCTAAGTGTCTTGCTGGGAAGTTACATGGGGCTCAGGCTGTAGGAAAGACTACTGACAAGGCTGTGCCTTTAAAGATACAGATTTAGGGATGAGGCGCAGAGAGGAAAGTAGACCCAGGATCAGTGGAGGAAAGCCACTGAGGAGCCAATGCCTTCAGGAGCCTGAAGGAGCTCTTCACTGGGGAAGAGAGGAACTCTCAAGGGTGCGGTGAGAGAACAGAGCCTGTCTTGAGAGGCGGAATGGACTTCTGTCTCTTTGGCCACATGGAGTCTTTTAGATGACACATTTCAGACAGGGCTGAGGTCAACTGCAGATGATAGAAAACTCCAACCATGGTGGCTTAAGGGAATAGGCATGGATTTACCTTTTGTTTTTGGAAGGACAGTTTTTATTTAGTCATTCGTTCTACAGATTCACCTCTTCCATTTGCTTTTCTCCTCCAGAGCATGAAAGGTTGTGTCAGATTCCCCTCTGGGTAAGAGTTGGCCCTGTCTGAAAATTCCAACCTGCGTCAGAGCCATGAACAAAGAGATGAACTTTATAAAGCTTGAGACAACTTGCATTCATTAAACATATACGGTTTATACTACTCATTTATCTTAAAAGATTTTTTTTTTAGCTTTTATACAAATTCTAATTAGTTAACATACGGTATAATAACGGTTTCAGGAGTAGAATTTAGTGATTCATCACTTTCCACGTAACACCCAGTGCTGTGACAAGTCCCTCCTTATCCCTGCCCTCCACCCACCTCCCTCCGTCAACCCTCAGTTTGTTCTCTATAGTTAAGAGTCTCTTATGGTTTGCCTCCCCTTCTCTTTTTCCCCTTCCCCTATGTTCATCTGTTTTATTTCCTGCATTCCACTTATGAGTGAAATCATATGGTATTTGTCTTTCTCTGACTGACTTATTTTGCTTAGTATAATACATTCTAGCTCCATCCATGTTGTTGCCAATGGCAAGATTTCATTCTTTTTGATGGCTGAGTAATATTCCAGTGTGTGCGTGTGTGCGTGTGTGCGTGTGTGCGTGCGCGTGTGTGCGCACGCGTGCGCGTGTGTGTGTGTGTACATACCCCACATCGTCTTTACCCGTTCATCAGTCAAAGGATATTTGGGCTCTTTCCATAATTTGGCTACTGTTGATAATGCTGCTATAAACTTTATGGTGCATGCGCCCCTTCAAATCAGTATTTTTGTATCCTTTGAGTAAATGCCTAGTAATGCAATTGATGGGTCATAAGGTAGTTCTATTCTTAACTTTTTGACGAACCTCTGTATTGTTTTCTAGGGTGACTGCACCAGTGTTCATTCCTACCAACAGTGTAAGAGGGGAACCCTCTCCACATCCTCACCAACATCCTCACCAACGTCTGTTGTTTCTAGTGTTTTTAAATTTTTTTTAATGTTTTTATTTATTTTTGAGACAGAGAGAGACAGAGCATGAGCAGGGGAGGGGCAGAGAGAGGGGGAGACACAGAATCGGAAGCAAGCTCCAGGCTCTGAGCCGTCAGCACAGAGCCCGACGCGGGGCTCGAACTCACAGACCGTGAGATCATGACCTGAGCCAAAGCCAGACGCCCAACTGACTGAGCCACCCAGGCGCCCCTAGTATTTTTAATTTTAGCCATTCTGACAAGTGTGAGGCGGTATCTCATTGTGGTTTTAAGGATGGATTTATTTTCTTAGAAGTTTGGAGGTTGGTGCTTCCTGGCAGTGATTCAATAGCTCAAAAATGAAGGGCCAGCGTCTGTGTGATTCTCGTGGCCTTTCCCTCATGATTCCAAGATGGCAGCTGTAACTCCCGGCGTCATGTATGCATATAAAACAGGAAAAAAGGAAAACAAAAGCTTATCCAGTGCCTCACTCCATCACCACCCTCAGAAGATATTAATCTGCTGAGCATTAGCCTGCATTTTTTATAATGTTAATTTATTTTTGTGTGAGAGAGAGAGTGTGTGTGAGCGGGGGGAGGGGTGGTGAGGGAGAGAATCTGAAGCAGGCAGAGAGCCCATGACATCATGACCTGAGCCAAAGTTGGATGTTTAATACACTGAGGCCAGGCACCCCTAGCCTGCATTTTGACATCATCCCTTCTGTCTACAAAGAAAGCTGGAAAAGTGAGTAGTAACGTTCCCAGCTTTTATAATAGAGACAAGAAGGGAAAAAGTGATTAGAAGTGGGTTTCAGGTCTATCAGTCTATTTGTCTGACACAAAAGGACGGATCGATTATTTTCCACTTATTATTTAGGAAACAAAAGTTTCAATTGGACATAGGAAAAGCATTTTTAACCCTCTGGTTAAAAGGTTACTGAGGCAGACAGCAATGTTCAGATCTTCATGTTGAGAAATATTCATGATTCTCTGTCTTCGAAGATTTAGACATTCGGTTGCCAAAAGCCTGGAGACTGGACCAGATTGTCTCATTAGGTCTATGATTGTTTGATTCACTTCTTCCAAGCTACACATTCCCTACCTCTCATTGTGAGATGCCCAAAAATACAAGATGGTCAGTCATCCCTCTTCATCAACTGCGTTTCCCCCCCCCCCCCCCGCCCCTCCTGCATCTACCTCACTGGAAAATTTCCACCGGCACTTTGCTATTAGAGGCTCTAAGGCTAATGCTGTTCCTCTTAATCAAAACTAATTTCAGGTATGCCAAGAAAAAATAAAAGAATTTGATAAATGAGGTATAAGTAAAAAATCAGAACATCAAGATTTATTTAGTTTACTGAAATGCATTCAGATAAAACTAAAAATTGGTCTAAGATCCTATTAGACGTGAAGCAATGACTCGAGTTTTATAGTAGAGTCACAAAACTTCCCCAGACATAATATTATACAAGATTATGTGCTATGCTTACTTTGTAAGTAAACACATTTGTAAATCACTTGGCAAAAGTGTCGAGAGCCCACGGTTTATTTCTGCTTCACGTTGCGCTGAAGTCTTGGCTCCACGGTTCCCTGATGGCAACAACTAACCTTTTCCAGACATCCCTTCGTGCCCCGGAGCGGCGAAGACAATGCCCCATTGTGAACTTACACAAGATTTGCAAATATGGTGCAATTTTGGTGTTCCAGCGCTCTGAACTTCACAAACCCACCAAAGATTCCAGCTAGCCTCTGCTTGTCAGCCAGAAAGCATGAGGAAGACTGGGGAAAAGTCCCCTTTCTTAACTGCGTTTAAAGACAGTCAAAAAGACACTTTCTTCCCCTCTAGCCTTTCAAATGGGCAGAATGAGAATTGGGCTTGGTTTCACAGTCATCAAACAAATCATCTCTTTCATACACATTTATGTTTATTACATGGCCGCCTTAGTTTAGGGAAACTTACTAGCTTCCGGGACTTCCACGGATTTTGCTAGCCGAAAGCTCTGGTTTCCATCATGCACCAGGCTCCACATGAGGTGTACCATACAGTACGTCAAATTCATCCCATCCACTTAGCAGATTTCTACCGAGCACCTACTCACGAGCTGTTCTAAGTGTCAGAGACACATGCTGTCATGACCCCTCACAATATTACAAGGTAGTTATTATCTACCTCGTAAAAATTAAGAAACTAAGGCCCAGAGAGAATGAACAACTTCTCAAGGTCATACAGCCAAGTGCACAGCAAAGCTGGGTTTAGAGCCAGGTCTGAGCCACTCCATACTCCGTGAGTTTAAAGCAGTATCTTCCTGCCTTCCTGCTGCCTTCCTGTTATTATAATGGGCCATCACTGTAAATGCATGGCATCTTTTTCTAGACTACAATTCATGAACATTTACAATTCCTGTGGCAAAAGAGCTCATGCTCACGATATGGAAATGCAAAGGGGTCCCTGCCTCTATTGAACTTGGTATAAAAGTAGTTCACTCGCCCCTTTTCTTTCCAAACTGCTCAGTCTTCAGAATTCGATTTCAGGAGCCTTTAGTTCTGAGGCCGGCCAGTTCATACTTCCACTCCTGGCAGGCCAGCCTTGGATTGGGAGTCCTGTGGGTCCTGGTTGGAATATCCTCAGAGGGGCGAGGAAAGAACCCTGACTCTGCTGTCAGGAGCCCCTGAGCTTCTGATCCGCTTCCTCACCATCCCGCCAACATTCTGCGTTTTTCAATTCGGTGTGTTCCAACTTCAGGGTAGAGAGAAACAAATGAGGTAATATCTGGAAAATTGGAAAGTGATGTATCAAGAATGATCACCCTCCTAGGGCACCTGGGTGGCTCAGTAGGTTGGGTGTCCGACTTCGGCTCAGGTCACGATTTTGCGGTTCGGGAGTTCGAGCCCCGCGTCGGGCTCTGGGCTGACAGCTCGGAGCCTGGAGCCTGCTTCGGATTCTGTGTCTCCCTCTGTCTCTGCCCCTCCCCTGTTCATGGTCTGTCTCTCTCTGTCTCAAAAATAAATAAAACATTTAAAAAAAAATTAAAAAAAAAAAAAAGAATGATCACCCTCCTAGCTCACACCCAGAAGCGACCAAACACTAGGGCACATGGCACTTCAGCTCAACGTCACACAACTTCTAATAAAATGTCATTTAATTAGGAGGCTCCGAGGAGGGTAATGAGACCATGCCACTTGCTTACTGGTATCTGTGGAATGAGATTCTCAAGAGCATTCCTCCTTCTTAGACACAAATGCCGCTGAGGTCAAGAGTGGGTTGTCTTGCCCCACCGATTTTCTCAAGGCCTGTAGGACAGGTTAGCAGAGACAGAGAACTGGTGGGGTCTTGCTCACAGCCTCAGAGTGGAAAGTTCCTCGGAGCTGGAGAACAGAGGGCATGCAGCCGTTTCCATTTGGTTTGCAAACCCTGAATCACATCCACGTGGCCATGGGCAAGAGTCACGGAGGTGGGTTGAAAGTTCCGGAGGCCCAAAGAGGCGGGCGACGGGGGAAAGAGGACCTGCGTGGTTTTGTTGGCCCAGAGCCTTCTGTGGAAGTGATAGAGGTTCTCCGTCCACATCTCCAACCCAGAGGCAGGGCCCGTCAGCCAGCCCCTTCCTTCACCTTCCCAAAGCACCTCCCCAAACTGTTCAGTCTTCTGCGTTCCTTTGCTCCATCAGCCCACTCCACATCCACATCCACATCCAGCTGCTTTGTCTCAGGGACATATGCTGCCCTTTCTAGCCTTCTTGGAGACGTCAGCCCTTAGGCAGAAGCACACGCAATGCCTTCTAGAGACCGCTTCAGGGAGACAGAGCGTGTAATGCCCAGAACGGCCTGCCAGGAGGGGGCGGGAGGAACCAGGCGGCACGCTGGGCCTCAGTTTCTACATGAGTAAAAGCGGGAATTATCTCTGCTTGTGTGTGCCATGTAAATCAAATGAGACATTTGCGGAAATGTTTGACCACACTTTACAAACACGAGCAGTCCCGTTTCCCCCGCAGTGACCTTATGACAAATGTAGTCATCTGGCCAACGATGATTGAGTGTTTATGATGGGCCACACTGGGCTGGGCCCTGGGGATATGACAATCAATATGGCGTGTCCCCCTGGGCTCAAGGGAGCTCACGCCCGGGGTGGATACGACAGAGCAACAGGCAGTTAAAATACACTCTGCTAAATCTCATAACTGAACGTAAGAAGGGTGCCCAGCTCACACTGAAGGGGTTTTGCAGGGGGAGGGGCTGCCCAGGAGCTAAATCTGGAGGGACGATAGGATTTGCTAGGAACAGAAGGGGTGGAGGTCCTTCCAGGCGGAAAAGCAACATGCACCAAGGCAAGAGAAATGACATGGTGGAAAGGTCAGAGGATGACACACACTGGGGCCCAGTGTGAGGGAGAGGTGACCCTGGAGCAAGGGGAGGGGGACATGCTGTGGGCTCATGAGGGTCATATTCATATAGAGCTCACGACGAGCAGGGCGCCTTTCTCGCTCATCACGGGTATCAACTCTTTAATGCTCCTGCCTCCTCCGTGAGGTCAGTCCTTGTTACCCATTCACTGTGGAAGGAGAAGGTGAGGCTCAGACAAGTGAAGCAACTTGGCCAACATCCTACGACTAGAATGGCTACCAGGGAATTGGGTTTTGTCCTAGGACCACTGAGAAGATACAGAGATTTTAAGCATTTCCCGGGGGCTGGGGTGGGGGTGGGGGGTTGGTTCAGATTTACTTCTAGTTATTCTAGTGTCTGTTTCCAGTCTTTTAGATCGTTTCATGACAGCCCGCATAACCGATAAAGTATACAGCCCTTTCTCTCCAGGGCAGTGTGTGTTGTTTTGCTTAAATACGTAATGATTATCTCTTGGGCTTCTCAATAAAGTAACCCAGTAATTGAAGTCTTCTGGGACCGGGGAGATTATAAATGGAAATTTATACTTAATGGTCGATTATACTTAATGATCAATTAACCTGGCTAATTTTGCTTTTCCTCCTTTCCTTAATAATCTTTTGTGTGGGATAAACAGAATCAGTGGACCTCAGCAATACAGAAACTTATAAATAAGACACCGTATATACAAAAAAAAACTTCAAACTGTCTGGGTTTTTTTTTTTATGGTAATTTCATTTATAGGAATTTATCCTAAGCAGATAATGTGGCATACTAAGTTGCACATATAAGAATCGTGTTAGTTCAGTAACAGACATGAAGTCCACCTTAGCACTCTGTGTTTTAATTATCTCTACACCCAACGCGGGGCTCGAACTCACAGCCTCTGAGCCAGCCAGGCGCCCCGGTCATGAAGTACACCTGATGCCTGGGTACCACATACTCTCTCTAAACAAATTAAGTCTAGTTTGGCTGGTGGGAAGCTCAGTCAATCATTTTTCTGGTCCTTTGGGATTGTGGAGAATCCTTGGGTTTAGTCAGTGCTGGAATTTAAGAAAGGTATATTTCCTGTGAGTTTTATTATCTAGGCTTGCACGGACCTCACAGCCCTCTGGATCAAACTCAGCCACAGGGGTAAATGTAGAAGAGTCCCGGTCTCCCCAAGACCCCTACCCAAAGCTCTGCTACCTCTACCACCACCAGCGTCCTGAGGATTCCTTCCCTCCTGAGGAATCTGCCCCTCGTTCCCAGGGCAGAGTATTCTACCCTTCTGCTTCTGGTCCGGCCCTATCCCTCTGGGCTCTAGGAATTCAAAACCTTCAACCCCTTGCTGGAGGGGGTTGCAGGGGATGGGCTAGATGGGTGATGGGCACTAAGGAGGACACTTTTCTGGGTGAGCACTGGGTATCATAGGTAAGAGATGAATCACTGGGTTCTACTCCTGAAGTCAAGAATATTCTGTATGGTAACTAACTTGAACTTAATTTAAAAAATAAATAAATTAATTAAAACAACAACAACAACAACAACAAACCTTTGGGACGCCTGGGTGGCTCAGTCGGCTAAGTGTCCAACTTTGGCCCAGGTCATGATCTCATGGTTCACGAGCTCAAACCCTGCATCAGGCTCTGTGCTGACAGCTCGGAGCCTGGAGCCTGCTTCAGATTCTGTGTCTCCCTGTCTCTCTGCCCCTTCCCTGCTCATGCTCTGTCTCTCTCTGTCTCAAAAATAAACTTAAAAAGAAAACAACCAAAAAAACACCTTTAATCATTTTCTATCTAGGACTCTTAGTTTATTGGACTTCAGTTGACTTTCCTTCTTGAGCAAATACTTTTGAAGCGGAGGCCTGTTAACTTGCTCCTGGGACCAAGGAAAGTCCAGATGGCCCCAACTCAAAGCGCTCCGTGGGTCCTTGGGAAGAGAAGGGAGGACCTCTGTTGCTTTATAATGAACCTACAGCCGAGAAAACAGGCCTACTTTATGTCCCCATGAATTCTACCATATTAAACCTTTAATGTCATCCAATTACATCCATACTAGTAAAAATCTGGAAAAACTTAAATTCCCACTGAAAGGACTGTATATTAGAATAATACACAGCGATTAAAGGGCTCTGTTTTTAAAAACTGTTTCAGTGATTTGGAAAAATACTCTTTATAGACTTGTTTAAAAAAGGTTACAGAGAAGAGTATGCAATTTAAATCCAATCTTTAGACTTTGTTTCCACACACACACAACAGTGCTGATCTCAAGAGGAGTGGGATGATAGTTGAGGTTTATTTTCCTCTTTACGCTTCTGTGCATTTTTTCAATTCCTTTTATCTACTTGTATTACTTTTCTTTAGGTTTACTTATTTATTTTGGGAGAGACAGAGGCAGCACCAATGGGGGAGGGGCAGACTGAGAGAGAGAGAGAGAGAGAGAGAGAGATTGAGAGAGAGAGGGGATCCCGAGCAGGTTCCATGCTGCCAGCACAGAGCCCAACATGGGGCTTGAACTCATGAAACCACGAGATCGTGACCCGAGTTGGATGCTTAACCAACTGAGCCACCCAGTCGCCTCTATTTGTATTAGTTTTGTGATAACACTGCATGGTACGATGATGTGTGTGTGTGTGTGTGTGTGTGGGTGTGTGTATGTGTGCGTGTGTGTGCACACACGCATGGCACTGGCCCTTTTTCTGGAGTAGTTAACTCAAGTGAGGCAGTGAGCGGTCTTGACAGACTTCTTGGTTGGGCATAAGAGGTTAACTTGGAATGACACTGTGAAAAGCAAAATACAGAAGAGGTAGGACAAAACTTCAAATTTTATCAGGATAGCTGTACTGTAGTATTTTTTTTTAGGTTGTTTTTAGTTTCTCCTTTGGAAATGTAAGCGACACAAATATCATTTTGAGTCTGGCCAACATCAGCTCCTGGGCGACATACAGCTTTCAGAAATAGGCCTGATGCTTGAGTATCTGTTGGATGGCGGGTCTTTTGTTCACTGTGTGATTAAAAATAAGTCGGTCATCTCTTTGGACTTTCATTTCTTCACCTTGCGTTTTTAATGTTACTCAACAAATGCCTCTATAGCCCTTGCTACATGCCAGCCACTCTCCTAAGTGTTTCTGCAAATATTAACTGAGCTGATCCTCACTCCTGCCCTACAAGGAGAGCACTGTTATCCCTGCTTTGTGTATGAGGAAACTGAGAAACAAAGAAAGGTTCGAAACTCATCAAAGGTCCCATGGATAGGAAGCTACAAAACCAGGATTCAGGGGCACCTGGGTGACTCTGTCTGTTAAGCCTCTGACTCTTGATTTTGGCTCAGGTCACGGTCTCACGGGTTTATGATATCAGGCCTCGCGTCTGGCTCTGTGCCGACAGCACAGAGCCTGCTTGGGATTCTCTCTCCCCCACTCTCTCTGCCCCTACCCTGCTCTCTCTCTCTCTCTCAAAATAAACAAACATTAAAAAAAAAAAAAAAAACAACCAGGATTCAAACCCTCGCTGTCTGGCCACAGGCTCTGTTAGCCCGTGTGCTGTGCTTTACCGAACTAAATGACAATGTCTGCCATGTGCTGTGTGTAAAACCCCTGCTCGGTCCCAGGCACGTTCCCTGCCCAGACTTCAAGTCTCTTCCTCTCTGTCTCCTGAAATTTCTTACAGAAATCCAATTGAGAAAATGATCATATTCACGCCAGGTTTTATTTTCTGAAATAATGCCTCTTCTCCTATCATCTATTAATTTCTTAACTTCTCTGTTTTAAAGTCACCTATATGGGGCACACCTGGGTGGCTCAGTTAGTTAAGCATCCAACTCTTGGTTTCGGCTCAGGTCATGATCCCATGGTTCATGAGTTCAAGCCCTGCATCGGGCTCTGTGCTGACAGTGAGAAGCCTGCTTGGGATTCTCTCTCTCTTCCTCTCTCTGGCCCCCTCTCCTCCCCCCCCCCCTCTCTCCCTCTCTCTGTCTCTCAAAACAAATAAAAAACATTAAAAAAAATCTTTAAAGTCACCTATTCAGTACTGAATATTGACTTCAGGGCAATGAAACAGAGATCACGTCTTTAGCTGGCTCAGTAAAATAGCCCCTTTCAGTCTATGTCCTTCCATATGGCAATCCTTGTGGTCGCACGTCTAATTCAGCCTACTGCTGGCTTTTGGACTAGGTCAGGTAAAAAACAAAACAAAACAAAATGAAAACACCACCAGCACTGTTTACCTCTTCGATTTGCCAGGAGAGAGAAAGACCTATTTCACTTGGTAGAACATATGCAAATACCAAATGAAACTTTCATACTTCTGGAATTGACTAACTTAAAAATTTTTGGATTAAAAACTTCACCCGAAGAATGGGCTGGCCAGACTTCAGTGGGTAACAGCCTTCCTCCCTTGGCATTGCGAGTAAAAATTTATTTGCCCACCAGTGCAACAACTACCAACCAGTCAGGCTTTTGGAGAACAGAGACCTCCAAAAACTAGCTCAGGTTCTGGCCTGCCCCAGCATTTGCAGGGCCTGGGCAGGAGTTCAGGTGGCCTCTATACCGTGCCTCCAAATATTTCAAAGGTACAAATCAAGCCAACGTGTTGTTAAATAAAATAGAGTCCGCTCTCTCACCTTGACAAACGCAAGGCCAGAATGGACCTTGGGATCCTCCCCTGCTCTGGCGTCCATCCCAGAATGTGGTTGGCCGGCTCTGGCCTGACTCCCTCCTCTGCCCACTCCCAGCTCTTTGTGGCATTAGAAGAGGCTTCTCCCACACCTGTGGGTATCCGACCCCCATGAAGCTGCTCCCCCGGCCTCCTCTGCTCACCTCCGAGGCCTACCAGTGCCTGAGCCGGCAGCACGGCTCACTCAGCCACGCAGGCCCTGGGGCGCCGCAATGTCTGGGTGGGGATTCAGGATGTGTCTGGGTGGGGATTCAGACTCCAGGATGCGTGCTGTAGGCGCGAGGTAAAACACAGGCTCTGGGTGGACACGTCCCCTTGACGCACTGACTTCTTGTCCTGTGGGGAAGCCTGTAACAGGGAATGACAACAAAGGGGCAAATCTGGGCCCCCCGAGTGCAGCTCTCAAAAGTGTGGGCCCGGGGCAGCGGCCCCTCCTGCTGCGTCTAAAGGCTGTATTTCTCTGGAATATCCTCAGTCATCTGCTGTGTTTTGTGGGATGGAAAGGATTAGGAGATGATGTGGCAGAAAGTTAATCTTCCATGATGCTACCTCTGATCTTCCTCCAGCTAAGCCTTCAGTGAGTTCTATTGGTTGATTCTGTATCACACTGAGCTAAAAGCTGGGGGCATTTTTAGACCTTAAAAAAAAAAGAGAACCTTAATAGGAGGTCCCTCAAAGGAGCAAATTTGGACACAAGAAGAGAAGGCAGTCCGCTAGTATCTATTTTCTTTTTTTAATTAGGGCGTTTAAAAAAATCTTTATTATTATTTAGTTAGTTAGTTAATTAATTTATTTAATTAGGCTCCACACCCAGTGTGGGGCTTGAACTCACAACCGTGAGATCCAGAGTCACATGCCCTACCTACAGAGCCAGCTGGATGTCCCTGCTGGGATCTATTAAATAGCCCTGGTGGAAGGAGGGCCAGTTGAGTTCTAGGATGATGGCGCCTTCTGTTGAGATGATGATGGTGCTGATGATGATGACACTGACATGTGGTGAATACAAAGTAGCTGCCAAGCACCGCCAAACACTTAGCAAATTTTTGAGGACGTGAAGCTCAGAATGCTTCCTTAACTTGGCCCGGAGTCATGTTGCTGGTAGAGTCACAACACAGATTACAATCCAGGTTTGTCGTACTATAGAGCCTCTTAACCAGTCCAATAGAACCAATTAGTACTTTAACAAAACAGGCACATCAGTGGAATCCCAGCCAAAGACAGACCCGGCCTTGAGGCGCCTGGGCGGCTCAGTCAGTGAAGCCTCCGACTTCGGCTCAGGTCACGATCTCACAGTTGGTGAGTTCGAGCCCCGCGTCTGGCTCTGTGCTGACAGCTCAGAGCCTGGAGCCTGCTTCCAATTCTGTGTCTCCCTCTCTCTCTCTCTCCTCCTCCTCTCTCTCTCTCAAAAATAAATAAACATTAAAAATTAAAAAAAAAAGACAGTCCCAGCCTGAACTATTGAATATCTTTAATATCTAATGGAAGCTTTAAGCATGCTGAACCCAATGAAGAAAGATGGCCTGAGGGAGAAGCCACCTAGAAAGTGACCGACATGGGGAGGTGGACCAAAGCCTGGGGAAAAAAGCTTTGACAATCCCTGCACCCCCACCAAGGGGCGGGGCCGAGGGCAGAAGACCTTGTGTGACTACTGAAAGGAGATGCTATGGACCAGAACTAGTGACCAGACGCTGTGGTCTACACAACGTGGCAGACTTTGGAAGCACAGCAGGAGACTTCATCCCTACCAGTGCAAATCTTAGAGAGGCTTGGTCTAGGGCTCAGTTAGGAGAAGAACGGCTGAATCTCATCCACAAGGCTGGATCCAAGAGGCGAAGTCGTGAAGAGGCCTTGAGAGGGCAATCCTTGACTCACTTTTTATTATTAAGACCAAGAGAAACTAATCCTTTGAAGAGTTCTGGTGATTCCTCAACTCTCTATTTTTGCTTTCCGTAAGAATTTCCCTGATGCCGTAGAATCACTTGCAAAATGATGAGATTTGTTCCCTTGTTCTGAGGAAAAAAAATAGTTAAGAGTTGGGGGAACATGGAAGAGAGGAAACTGAGTGGGACACAGGGGAGCAGAGGGAGAAGCAGAGAAGAGCCCATGTGGAAGGGCAGGTGGTGATTGTTCAAGGGGCGTGGGTCACCGCTCACCTGCAGGAGAGAGAAGGGAAAACTGCTCCAAGAACAGAAATCGACCCTGGAAATTAATTATGAGTGCCCCGACACCCCCTCCATCCTGATAGTGATGCCGCGTTACCCGTGTTCCCCGGGCACAGTGGGTGAAAGTTCGCCTGGCGATGGAGACGGGGACTGGGAAGAGCCCGCTTCCTTCCACCATAGATGTGGGCTTTGTACATTCCAAGTTAAATCACAGGGTCACTGGGGTTTGCATCAAACCGTGCATCATGTTAAAGAAACTGTTACTGCCTTTTAAGAAATAACAGTACACTGTCCTTCCAAATTCTTGCTTCATCATATATAATTTTTTAAAGATTTTATTTATTTTTGAGAGAGAGAGCATGTAAGCAGGGGAGAGCGGCAGAGGGAGGGAGAGAGAGAGAGAGAGAGAGAGAGAGAGAGAGAGAGAGAGAGAATCCTAAGCAGGCTCCACGCTGAGCACTGGGCTCAATCCCACAACCCTGGGATCATGACCTGAGGCGAAATCAGTGCTCAACCAACGGAGCCACCCAGGCGCCCCTTAAAGATCTTATTTGTAAGTCATCTCCACACCCAATATGGGGCTCGAAACTACAACCCCGAGATCAAGAGTCACACACTCCACCAACGGAGACAGCCAGGTGCCCGTCTTTCTTCATCATATGTAAATTTTACTTAAAGGAAAGCTCTGTAAACAAATGTTGAATTCTAGTTAAACACTTCAGCAGGTATATCCTTAGCGGCCAAGTGTATTGACGTCTGCAACTTACTCTGAAATGCGTCAAAACACTAAGATGGATTGATGGATGGACAAAGAGGTGGATTGTTGGATATGTATATGGCCAAGCAAGTCCAGAAAAGTATTATTTACAGAGTCTTGGTATAAGGGTATTTACACATTTTCAGCCTTTCTGTGTGTTTGCAAATTTGCATACTAAAATGTTGGAAAGATTCTTTCTGGAGAGAAGAGACTCTTTAAAAAGATAGCACACAGGGGCATCTGGGTGGCTCAGTCGGTTGAGCGTCTGACTTCAGCCCAGGTCACAATTTCACGGTTTATGGGTTCGGGCCCCATGTCGGGCTCTGTGCTGACGGCTCGGAGCCTGGAGCCTGCTCAGGATTCTGTGTCTCCCTCTCTCTCCGCCCCTCTCCCTGCTCATGCTCTGTCTCTCTCTCAAAAACAAATGTTAAAGTAAATAAGTAAATAAAATTAAATACACAAATGTCCAGAAAAGACTTCAATAATTAAGTGGTAAAATTTATACATTCTTTTTTTACTTAGTTTATATAGTTAGGTTTTTTATTAAGATAAAAAAATGGTACATAACATTATGTAAGTTTCAGGTACACGACATTATAATTTGACGTCTGTATGAACTACAAAGTGATCGCCACCAAAAGTCTAGTTGCCATCCATCACCACCCATCTTGCCCACCCCTCTAGTAACCGCCGATGTGTTCTCTGTATCTATGATACCCATTCCGTCTTAAAGCACAAGGCAGTTTGCTGGATTCTACGAGTGTGCTTCTGGATGTTTAAATCTCAAGTCACTCCTTGTAACTACAGTTGATGGTCCATAGTGACGGGCAGTTAGAAGTGGGGGAGGGAGGGGTTAACTTTTCTCTTGTCTTTCTCATGCCCACCTAAAAAAAAAAAAAAAAAAAAAACCAGAGAAAGCACTACAAATTAGAGTTGAGCCATGATTGTCTGAGATTCACCCAAGTTAAGCCCTAACGGTATACTTCCAGAGTTGATTATTTTTCAAGTCGCCTGCAAGTGTACTTACCCTTGTAGTCTTTTTTACCTATGTGATGCTTGTCCAGAGCATTCTAGGTAAGATGCATCCATAGACAATGAGTGAATTGTCAATAATAGATGAAAAGTTATCTAGTGAACTTATTTGTTTTAATGATGTATATACAATTTCAGTTACTTAAACAGAGTTTGAAAAGAAAATCCAATTTCAGGGAAAGACTGGAGTTCGAGATTTTTAGCTGTGTACAGCTCTTTACCTGTTTCTTGTGGCAAAACCAGTAAATTGCAGGATCATCAAGCACTAACACACGATAGCGTTAACGCACGATAGGCACCTGCATCCTGAAAAAGTGAAAGAAACACCTCATTTCCCAAGAATATAAAGGATACATACTTAAATCAGAAAACTATGAGCTTCTAATTTGCTGTTTTTATCAAGTGAAACTCATTATGTTTCTGAGCCCCAAAAAGGTAACAAAGTCTGATTTCCAATTATACTTAGATCATTTTAGTATACCTGCATTACTTAAACATCAGACACATAAACCAGTTTGTTGAATGATTACCCTGTTCAAACTTTGACTGTTAAAGAGCTTTAAAGTGCAGAAATGAAAAACCCTTTACAGAGCATCAAGACTCTGTTTTAATGAGAAAGAAAACACTGGCCCAGAGACAGTGCGGGTTTGTGAAAAGCCCTTTGTCACTAACAGCCTCTTTCTTGAAAGATAAGAATAATGGGTTCCGTATTAGAAATGTGAGTTATCTAAAGAAAACAATATGGTAACATAATTGATATCTAGTGAGTTGCTTACGATTTAAAAAAAAATATTTCCTAAGTAAAACTGTTTCCCCCTTTCCTTTGAAAAGCATTAGAACCTGGAACGTATTTACATAAAGGGAAGAGACACCATATTTAAATCACCTTTTAAAATGCTACATTTTCATTTATATCTAGAGAAAAAAACACAGGGAAAAAAAGTTGTTAGTTATCCTGAGGGTGGTGAGAATAACAGTACGTGGAAAGTACAGCATAAAAAAAACATATTCCCCCCGAAACCAGACGAGAAGAACATAATCAGTTAGACTAATGATTAGAAATACGACTTACCTCCTTCTGACAAAGGTATTTGGGGGTGTATGGGAAGGGCCAAAGCCACCATGATGGATTAAGAAGCATATCAGAGCTCAGGGTCTCAAGCAGAGCACTCAACAATATTAGACAGGTTGTGTTTCAAACCTACCTTCCTCCCCGAGGACCGTCATCCCTCAGAAACCCTGCCTTAGCTCATCAAACTTAAATCACTTGACTGCGCAAGAACCCACACACTGTCTTCATGCCCCTGAGAGTAAAACTCTGGGGGTCGCCGGGCCTCTTAAATGACGGCACAACGTCCGTTCTCCGGCCAGGCTTTCTGAGCCCTGCCTCCTTCTCGCGGGGGCACGGCTGCCCTGACATGGACCGTGCAGGCTGTCAGAAAGAGCCCTCTTTAGGTTAGACTCCACTGGAGGGCCAGCAGACACAGCCACAGCCAAAGAAAGCTTCATTTAATCACTCAGTTGGAAATACGTGCTTTTAATACAAGCTGCACAGACTGATTAGTGGATGTGTCTCGGGAGCCCCTTTTCGAGCCGAGAGGTTTTTAACACATCACACGAGGACTGTAGTTTCCTGAAGGGATCTCTCACCTGAGAGCAGACAGGGGTTTCGAGGAAGAAACAAAGACCTAGCCTTCATCTGGGCTGCATTTTTAAGCCACTCCCCCCAGACAGAATCTTTCCTCCCTTCTAGTAAACGCATGCGGGTATACGTTCAAGTGAAGGGGGTATGTAAATGAAGAAGTCTGTGCCGTCCCGCATCAAGGCATCACCCCCCAATCCACCACAGGCTCACCACTTCTCCCAAACAGGCGCTTGGAGTGTAAGCACCGGGGGGGGGGTGGGGAAGAACGCAAAAACACAAACCAAAGACGCATTGCAACCCAAGAGAGAGCCCTCTGCTAGGCTCTCAGAGTTCGGGTATTGATTCCACGCACCGCCTCGCTTCTGTTCCGGCGCGAGGCAGATCCACGGGTGTGAGGCAAGGTGACTCACAACGGGCATTCACAGCACACAGTCAGTCTTAGCAAATGAGGTAAATGAGAGATCGTTTGGTGGCCTTCTATTGTTGCTATTGTAATCACAGTCATTTTCCCTGGTAATGGCGCTTCGTGATGAAGTGCGGTCCTCACAGGATAATTGTGAAAGATACCGAAAGATTCGGGGTGCCGCATCTGGTTTTAAAAGCTCTTCAGATTCAAATTGGCGTTTTACTTTATCTCGAACATTTATTAGAGATTCAGATCATGCCGGCTTAAATGGAAAGGTGAAAAGCAGGGTAATTTCAATCTATGAATTATTCAGTCTCAGCCTGGTGAAATTGCCATCCATGAACTCACGCTCTGACAGCCTTCTCGCAGAGCCTGCATTATTACGCTTGTCATTTTTATTTCTTTATCTACGATCTCTTTCTCAGTTACGGAGCTGGTCCCTCAGGGCCGGGCTTCACAAACCAAAGTATTTCGAATTGGCAATCACCTAAATGTGCGGCCGTCTCCACGGGCTGCCTTTTTTTTTTTTTTTTTTTTTTCTCCTCCAGATCATTAAAAGCCACATCCACGATGGTATCTGTGAGGCTCCTCGATTAGATGGATTCAAACACGCGCGCACACACGCACACACAGGCACACGGGAGGGCATCACTGCGAAGAAGTTATGTCCCGCCAGCATCATGAGTGAAGATAAAGTGATGCTTTCTGCTTCCTTCTTTGTTGTCTGCGTGCCCCTTCCTAGCGGCAGAGAGGAGCCAGCACGAAGGCGGGCTCGCCTGGCACCCTGATTTCCAACCAGAGCAGACGCAGACCGCACGCAAGGCAGGCTCATGCACTCAACTGTGTGCTCTGGCGAGCACGCTTAGTTAGGAAAATAAGAAGAAGCCATCAGATGACCGGAATCAGGCTGTCCTTGTCTCGGGCTGCACTCACAGTAATTCTCCACTGATGGCTGGTTGTGTCACTGCTATTCGGCAGCCGTCCCCGCATCCAGAGAGGACTGGGATTGAATTAGGTCAGTGAGTCTGGTTTCCTCCTTGACACCGTGTTCTAACTGAGGAGGGGGGACCCGCGGCAGCCCCGGTGACCAGCCTCAACTGTCCCCTGGCTTCGGTTGGGTGGACGAGCCTTGCACGGGCCCCGGCCGGCCGGACCACGGCCAGCATCGTCTCCTTTGTCCTAGCCTTTACTCCTGCGGGTCTAGCAGCGCGGCCTGAGCCTGAGCCGCGCCCCCAGGCCGCGCCCGCAGGGGACGGGGACCCAGCCGCGCTCCACGAGGGGCAGTCTGGCCACCAGGCTCCCGGCAGTACCCGCTCTGCTGCAGATTCACGCTGCCAACTTAGAAGCCCCCGTGCACATTCAGACTGCTTCTCTGCTCCTGGCTAAGCCAAAGGTAAATACTCCTCGCGTAAGGCATGCTGAGTGGTGGCAGCAGGACGGCACCCTGTGCCTAGCTGGCGGCCTCGGCTTTGCTGCACTGCGGCTAGGAGGCTGCAGGAGCCGGGCTCCGGCAGGCGTGAGCGTGCAAAGAGGCAGGGGCTCTGACGCGGCCGTCAGCTGACTCGCAGGGTGTTATCACGCAGGGGCCTCCGCGGAGTCAGGCCAGTCTCCAGGGTGGGGCACCGGTCAGATGACCTCGAGGGCACCGCCTGGCTGAAGGAGGGCCGCCTTTGTGCGTCCACACCTGCCAGGGGACACCTCCCGTCGCTTGGCTCTCGGGCACAGTGCTTTACTCGCAGCCTTGGGGACTTAACCATTTCTGTCCTGCTTGCTGTGAGATGCCAGGTGATTCTTGGCGTGACCGTCCCGAGGCGCAAAGAGGCTGCAAATCGTCACTGCCCCTATCGTGTTGGTTGGCTCCAGCATCAGATGAGTCAATGGGGGAGAATTCCTGCCCCGCGTTTTGATTTTAAAAGCACAACTTCTTCTTCTTCTCCTTCTCCTTTTTTTTTTTAAACAGGTAGAAGTTGCCTTAAGCCACTTGTATGCTGTAGTGAACCCATAAATTGTACCTAACCAAATGGCAAGAGCGATAGGAAAATCTCGGAGGTGAAGGAGATCAGCCAGTAACCCTAAATCACGGTCCGGTTGCTAGAAAGCAGTGCGCAGGCGCGGTTACGAACCGCGGGTTGTGCATCGCAATTAATCTGACAATGGAGCCAAAGCCTTATATGGTGTTACCCCAGTGGTTTGAGGAATGCCGAGCGAAGAAAGCAGTCATTACCAGGCATTTGTTTAATGACTGTAATCATCCTGAATTAATTTAACTTGCTGCAATGTTTAACAGAAAGTCAATTATAAATTGGTGCTAGAAGAATAACAATGCTAGTATTTGCATAGCACCTTCCTCTGAGGAGACATCCTCTGAAGATCATCTCGTACCCTCCGCGTTTACAGAGCACTCAGAATGTGCTAAGTGCTTCAATCCGTGGGCCAGCCTCTCCGAGGACAGGTGCTTGTCATTCTGAGCCACAGTGACGCGTCCCTGTGGTACGAATAGCATACAGGGGATTGCTCCGTGGGCCTATGCTAGGCACTTGGTCAGGATTCAGCAGGGTTTTGTTTTGTTTTTTTCCCTCTTTGTGTCTTAGGAATTTTATTCTTCTGCCTCCTTCTTATCTGGTTGTGTTGACATGAACCCCCCCCCCCCCCCCAGGAAACAAACAGAAGGCCAAACCTAGATGAAAAAAACATCATCCGTGTAATTACAGAATGATTGTATTAGGAATACTACGAGTATCAAAACCAGAATTACTATAAGTACTTAAATGAAGGACTGATTCTACTTGGAGGCGGTGGGCTGGTGGGAGGAGCTGTGGCCCCAGCTGAGGACTGCTACCTGCACTGAGCCCAACATAGCTCTTTCCTTCCCAGACTCTCATTAGAGGATCCAAACCTCTTAAGTTGGCCTTTGCTCCCTTGTTTCAGAATTTGTTACCAGGTAATGAGCCCCAAAGGATACAAATAACCAATCAGGTTTAGCGTCCTTCTTCGGAGACATTTATCATTTTGAGGACAATAAAACTTCCAGCAAAGTTATGGCTATCGGTTGTGGCATTTCAAGCACTAATTCATTTCCGAGGGGCAAGGAGGCCTTCTCCTTCACCACAGGGCAGATCTGTGCCCGCGGGGCTGACCTCCCCTTGGCGTAGGTAAGGCTCAGCCTCGAATCTCCTCAAGCCAGCACGCATTGTGAGTGTGGGTGGTCCGTGTGGGGCCCTGGGGCAGGCGGGAGAGACGCCAGCAGCATCTCTCACTGGCATCTAGGGCATCCCACCTTTGCTCGTGATTTCTCTCAGGTCCTTGCCCACTGAGGAAAAGAGACTCAAGCGTTGGTGTTTTTAGAAAGCGTCCCAGGCGATTAATTCCACCATGTGCCTAAGATTGGGAACTACCGATTAAAGATGAAATGCACTCCTGTTTTGCAATGTGTGAATCTGTTGTTTGTAAATTCATACGGTGCATATTATAGTTGACTGCAAGAATGAAAAGATAAAAACGAGGGCTTCAGTTTGCCTCTCTGTACTGTTAACATTCTGTACAAATCAATGAAAAGGAAATGATTTTTTTAAGTTTATGTATTTATTTTTGAGGGGGGGGAGGAGCAGAGAGAGAAGGAGAGAGACAGAGAGAGTAAAGGAGGGGCAGAGAGAGAGAGAGAGAATCTGTCAGTGCAGAGCCAGAGGTGGGGCTCGAACCCACGGACCATGAGATCATGACCTGAGCTGAAGTCCAATGTTCAACTGACTGAGCCACCCAGGAAGCCCAAAAAGGAAATGATTTTTTTTAATTTTTTTTTTGAGACAGAGAGAGACAGAGACAGAGCATGAATGGGGGAAGGTCAGAGAGAGAGAGGGAGACACAGAATCGGAAACAGGCTCCAGGCTCTGAGCCGTCAGCACAGAGCCCGACGCGGGGCTCGAACTCACGGACCGTGAGATCATGACCTGAGCCGAAGTCAGACGCCCAACCGACTGAGCCACCCAGCACCCCAAAAAGGAAATGATTTTAACAGAGAAAATCTACATGGTTATGACACACCCACATATCTGTAACGGGGACAGTCTAGTTACACGCGGTAGTCACACCCTCCCACGGCGCCTCGTTCCTTCCTCTCTTGCAGTGCCGGCCGCCTTGTGTTGAGACTTTTTGTTGACCTAGTATCCTCCCCGGTGGACTTGAGAGTTCTTCGAGGGCAGGGGCATGACACAGTCACCCTGATGGCCCCAGTGCTTTCTCTCTGCCTGGCAAGGGGTGCCTCTTCAGTATTTGCAGAAGGAAAGACGGAATGCCGAGAGACGTCTCCCGGTTAGAGAAGAAAGCTCAGAGACATCCAGGGTTCCACCATGGGAACAGCAAGCTTTCCTTGCAGATTATCGTGCTCCCAAGGACTAAAAGAACACTAATTCCCAACCACAAATACTGACTTAAAACCTACATAGCAGTTTTAGAAAGGGTGTGTGGTCAGTCAAAGCCCTGTATGTGTTTGATGACTAAATCTCCCTTCGTTTCGGGTATTCAGAAATCGAAAGCACACATTTCATTTTGCTTTGCATTTGGCACGATGAGGCCAGGGAGGTGGTGACCATGCTTGCCTTGGCTAGCCCTCTGCCGTCCCCAGCCTAGACGAGGAAAAAAGTCTGTTCCTAAGCTCTCCGGAAATCTCCACTCTGATACGTGCACTTTTTTTTCTTCTGCCATCCACTCTCTAGGAGTCTTGGGATCACTTCTCCGTGCTTCTATGCGCATATGCAATACAATAAATAGAATTATCAAAATAAAAAAAAAACGTTGAAAAAAAAATTTAAAAAAAATGGGGCACCTGGGTGGCGCAGTCGGTTAAGCGTCCGACTTCAGCCAGGTCACGATCTTGTGGTCCGTGAGTTCGAGCCCCGCGTCAGGCTCTGGGCTGATGGCTCAGAACCTGGAGCCTGTTTCCGATTCTGTGTCTCCCTCTCTCTCTGCCCCTCCCCCGTTCATGCTCTGTCTCTCTCTGTTCCAAAATAAAATTAAAAAAAAAAAAACGTTGAAAAAAAAAAGAATTATCAAGGAAACTAATTGTATTAAAGATTCTAGCTTAAGAACTCTTGCCTTGGAAAATCAAAATCCCTCCAAAGTGAAATTACAAAGTGACTCCGATTGTCTCTGGTCCGACTTTTGTCCAATAAGAAAACAAGTTCAGGAAGAGCCGAGACAAGATAAAGGGGTGGGAAGGAGAATAGATGACTGTATTTATTGAATTTCATTAAACTTGAAATGGTGTTTCCTCTCAAAAGTGACCTTTCTAATGACTAGCACATTCCCCATTTTCACATTTAAAAGAACACACCATACTTTCCAAACCGCCAACTCACATTAGATAGACCCTTCCTAAGGAGTAAAAAAAATATATATATATGGAGGCAATTTATTCTTTCATCTTTTTGTTTTACAAGTGAGGGAGAAAATTGAAGCTCAGAAAGATGGAGTCTCACTCACAGCGGCATGTAAGTAAGGAGGCAGTAGATCCCAGGACCCAAATCTCCTACACCTGCATCAGCACCGCCTCCTTGTACACATTTAGTCAGCCATGTGCAGGGATTGTAAAAGCTGGGGACCAGACCATCGGCAGCTTGAATCAACCGCAGTGAGAATATTTACACCACAAAAGTGGGCAGACACTAAAATCTGGGTTGTCGTTTTTCCTCTGGAGGGCTGCCTTACATGTTGTAATCTATTTAATCATGCCAATTTACAGAAGTTTTATGTGTACTTTCATTTCAACTCCAGAATCCAAAGTGCTTACGAATATGAAGCATAATGGTTAAGCCTAAAGCTCTCAGGTCAGAGGGCCTCTAATCCTATATCCCTGATTCTCTGTGTGACCTTGGGGTAAGTTCAGTCCCCAAGTTCAGTCTGGGATTCAATTTCTTCTGTAAAACAAAGATACAAAGCCTGCGCACACAGGTTATGTGTATCCGTGAAGCCGTGCACATGAGCTACTTAGCATGGACTCGCGCACACTGAGCTCCCAGTGGCTGTTAGCTGTGATTATTTTCGTCTTCTCTCACCTCTCCCTCCTTTTTCTGATTCAGTTGGTCATCATGGCAGATTGACATTATTTGCACTGAGGTGGGTAAAGCTATGTTTAAGAGATTACAGGCAAAAAACAAAAACCCTGTACAACCAACTCGGGATTTGGGAGAATGGAGGGTTACCCTGTGGTTCCTGACTCATGTGGGTAATTTGAAGGACCGGTGTCTTTTTTGCATAAATTCTGTAATCCAAGAGAGCATCATGATTCAACAGAGAGATTATTGAGGGACATGGTTTCAGCATGATTTTAGAGGTTTTAGAGAAGACAAATTAAGACTATACACTGTATTAGGGGTCTTCGGGCAAAGACCAAGTTGCAGATTGTACACAGACAGGCAGTCGGGCCTCTCGGCCTGCGGTCACGTAGCCCCCTTCACGGGTGTGTTTTCATTTGCAGAGTCTCATGGCCAATTTGCACACCTGCCGAGACATGTGTATTTTTCAGAGCTAAGAATTCTTCCACTAATAAGATCAAGCTTTAAGGGAAGAGGCTCTGCCTGCAGGCTCTGAAGGACTTAGTCCACAGAGCCAAGGTGTTGGAATGTCAAGTCGGCCCTATCTAGAGGGCAACAAGCCAAGGAGATGCCCCCTCCCCCTTTTTGTTGGCATGGGCAATGCTCATGGAAGGCGCCCCGCAGGAACCGCACAGGAATGCTCATGTTAGCTGTCCCATCTTTTGGGCTTCTCTGAATTCAGTGTTCTTGGACACGGGACCACCACTACAAGGAGAAGGTAGAGAGGAATCTTGGAAGCAGTGGGGCAGAACCACCCTGCTTCCACTCATCCCACCCCAACCACAAAAGAGCAAAAATAGGTGGGGGGCGCCTGGGTGGCTCAGTCGCTTAAGGGTCTGACTTCAGCTCAGGTCATGATCTCGCGGGCCATGAATTCAAGCCCTGCGTTGGGCTCTGTGCTGACAGCTCAGAGTCTGGATGGAGCCTGCTTCGGATTCTGTCTGTGTCTCCCTCATTCTCTGCCCCTCCCCGACTCAACTCTGTCTCTGTCTCTCAAAAATGAATAAATGTTAAGAAAAAATTTTTTTAAAAAGAGCAAAAGGGGGACAGGATTATCACCATGGTACCCTAGGTTCAAACAAAATCCCAAGGGAATACAAAATGAAGTCATGCCATTCTTCTAGACTGAGCTTTCTAGGCAGTAAGTTCTATTAGAAACGACGGGTCACCTGACTCTCCTTGCCCTGCCTCCCTTCAAGAGTTGTGGGTCTCCTGGCCCACCTACTTTGGGTTTGCTCATTTTCAGAGCTAAAGTTCCACTCCCAGAAAATGGCATCAGTGGGGACAACAGGAACCCTCTAAATAGCCAGGCTATGGCCCAGGAGACATCAGCCTCCCAGTCCCTGAAGAAAAAGGTGCTTTAACCCAAATACTAATGTATAATAACAGAACTGCAAAAAAAAGAATAGACATAATTACCATTTATTGAGAGTTTACAAAGTGCCAAGTACGCATGATATCTTCCCAATCATAAGTATAATAATAAAAGTAAATAAATAAAATAATAAGTATAAAAATAAACGCATGCATAGGGCTTACTATGGCCAGAGTGCCAACGGCTTTACATGTAATAACCTACTTAATCCCTACGACAACCCCGTGAGGAAGGTATTCTCATACCGACTCCATTAGGTAGGAACTGTTAGGTCCCTGTCACAACTGGGAAAGCGGAAGCACAAAGAGAGGAGTATTGTTCAAACCACACATCTGGGAAATGCAGGCTTGTGGATTCAAACCCGCATTGTCTAATCTGGGTTCACATTTAAATCTTGTGCTCTTACACATTGATATTCAAACATGGGCTTCCTACGACGGTCTTTAAATGGTTTGAAAGAGCCCAAGAGAAAGGAGAGAAAAATAGAAACTAGTCTTGGAGTCACTGAGGGAAGGGTTACAATCTAAGAGTTTGTGACCAGGGAGACCCTGTCCCATAAGACTATTAGCAAAATGAGCTTTTCGTTAAAGCGTTCCTTTGAAGATACTTGAACTCATCGGTATGCTAGTAAATTGACTCTCTGAGGCTTCCTCTCTTCACTCCAGAAACCATATCATTTTATAATGCCTATGCATTCGGGACAGCCTTCATACTGAACACACAGCTCTGTGGTTTTCCGGGATTTTCTGTGATTTTAGGCAGTCTCCCGTATCTTTCTTGCTCTCCCTCCCAAGCTATGTGTTGTCACTTCTTATATTTAATGAAAGATGTTTTTACTTTTGTTGTTCTTAATTTGAAAAGGGAGTGAGGCATTTATATTTCTCTTCCCTTGACCTTCTAAGAAATCTAACAAATGTGTGTGGGTTTTTAAGTGGGAATGACTCTTGGTTGGGTAAAAGCTTTTCTCTGTGAATTGGTCGGCCTTTGGGAGACCTAAGAAACGTGCAGGTGTATGTGTACATGTGAACGAGTGTGAGCATGCACACACACACACACACACACACACACACACACGCATTCAACACTATTTACTGTGAACCCTAGGCAGCCTGGAGCTTGTCTGAATACACAATGCTCACCATTTTGGATTTGCACCTGTTCCCAACCACTTTTCCTGCTCTAGCTGTGCACGATATTTTGAGGCCCCAACAGCCAGGCAAGTTACTCTGTAAGTACATGATCACCATGAGGTCATGACGTGAACTCAGACCTAGAACACCAAATGGCAGTTACCCTTTGAGAAACAATGTAACTCTAAGGATAATCACCATGTTCTGTGTAATTTTTTTTAGATCTTTGGGGGTGCTAATTTGTAAAGCATATATAACCAAATGAATAATTACATAGCAAGGGGCTAAAAGGCAATTATAAAATAATTGCATGCTATTTGATCCCTCCATGAAAACATGCTTAATAGAATGTTCCCCTAAACTGTTTCTGTACCTGTGGAACACTTTAAGGTTATTCTTTTTCCTTAACTCTTTTGAAGAATGTTGTTTGGTAAAATATACTGAAGTATAGGCTGTAAGTGTAGGTTAGAAACTCAGTATAAAGCTTTATTTTTCCCCTATATTATATAAAGTGAATTTATGAGCTATTCGGTACTTTATTATAAAATAGCCTTTGTGTTAGATGATTTGCCCAGCTGTAGGCTAACGTAAGTGTTCTAAGCACATTCAAGGTAGGCAAGGCTGAACTATGATGTCAGTAGGTCAGGTGTAGTAACTGCATTTTTGACTCAGGATATTTTCAAGTCATGATGGGTTTAGCAGGATATAAGTCGAGGAAGATTGGTACTAGAATTACTCAAAAAATTGTTTTTGATGTTTTTATTTATTTTTTAAGACAGAGAGAAAGCATGAGCTGGGGAGGGATAGAGAGAGAGGGAGACAGGAACCAAAGCAGGCTCTGTGCTGACAGCAGAGTGCCCAACGTGGGGCTAGAACTCACGAGCCATGAGATCATGACCTGAGCTGAAGTCAGACACTCAGCAGACTGAGCCACCCAGGTGCCCCTAGAATTACTCAAAAAGTTTAAGAATACTATTAATTTTTTTAAGTTTATTTATTGATTTTTCAGAGAGAGAAAGAGAGCATGAACTGGAGAGGGGCAGAGAGAGAGAGAGAGAGAGAGAGAGACAGAATCAGAAGCAGGCTCCAAGTTCCAAGCTGTCAGCACAGAGCCCAACGTGGGGCTTGAACCAACCAACCACAAGATCATGACCTGAGCCAAAGTGGGACCCTCAACTAACTGAGCCACCCAGGAGCCCCGAAGAATACTATTAGATTAGTCTTTGGATTTTTTTTAAGTTTATTTCTTTATTTTGAGAGAGACAGAGAGCATGAGCAGGGGAGGGGCAGTGAGAGAGGGGAGAGAGAGAATCCCAAGCAGGCTCCATGCTGTTAGCCAAGAGCCTAGCGTGGGACTGGATCTCATGAACCATGAGATCATGACCTGAGCTGATATCAAGACTCAGATGCTTAACCAACCGAGCCACTCAGGCACTCCTAGGTTAGTCTTTGGATTTTAAAGAGCACTTCAAACTTTTAAAAAAGCACGTTCACACGCATCATGCATTTGTGAGCATTACTCAGCTTAAAAGTGATAGTCTTGCGAGAGAGAAGGTAATAATTCGCCCAATGTCTTCTATCTCCTGGCTCAAAGATTTCCCCCCATACCACATACATGCACTTAGTTACTTTCATGTGTCCATTCCTGAGGTGAGATGAGAAAGAGAGAGGCAAGAGGGAGAAGGAAGGAAGTGCTGGCCGACTTGTTGTTAGAGCGAAGCAGAACCAGAAGCTGGGGATACTTGGAAGACATCACACAAGCACCTACAGAAGCTAGCGAGAGCCCCCACGTTAATAAACACACAGGAAACTTGCACCGATATGCATTCTTCCAAAACAGACTGCATTTACGATCAACTTGAAAAGCCGGTAAATAACAGCGTTGAATATACCGTGGAATTTGTTGAACACCCTACCGACAGTGAAACACAGAGCAGTTGGATGTGTACGGAATGACTGTGGCGTGTACCAGGCGTTGCCCCTCGTGAGCGTGTGGCTGAGCGGGAGTAAAACTTCCTGCGGCTACACGGCATCACAAGACAGTATCGGACCACGTATCGCTAGCCTGGGAGAAGTACCGTCTCTACTGATTTGGTACTGCGTTTGTACCACTGTGAAGCCAAAAACTCGTGAGTCAAACCATCGTGATTTGGGGACCCCCCCCCCCGTGATCTAGAATGATCTAGTTGTATGCTACCGCTCACCTCCACCCCTACTGCTCCTAGACCCTGCCTCTCACTCCCTCCCTCCTGCCTTTGGCAACTTCTTGTTTTAACCATGCTTTGCAAATGGTCAGGACTGAAAAACTACAAAGAGGCAAATAAGCATCTGGTAGGAAAATTATTTCTTTGTATTTTAATAAGAGATCAAATCAATTACAGTTGACCTTTAAACAACATGGGTTTGAACTGCGTGGGTTCACTTAAATGTGGAGTTTTTTTATTGTCTTGCATTATAAATGTATTTTCTCTTCCATATTTTTTTAATTAAATCTGTTTAATGTTTATTTATTTTTGAGAGAGCGAGAGAGACAGAGCATGAGTGGGGGAGAAAGAGAGAGAGAGGGAGACACAGACTCCGAAACAGGCTGCTAGCACAGAGCCCGACACGGGGCCTGAACCCACAAACCATGAGATCATGACCTGAGCCAAACTCGGAAACCCGAACCACTGAGCCACCCAGGCAGCCCCCTTGTGATTTTTTTAAATAACATTTTTTTCCTCTAGCTTACTTTATTGTAAGACTATAGTATGTAACGCACATAATGTACAAAATATGTATTAACCAACTGTTATCATTAAGGCTTCTGATCAACAGTAGGTTATTAGTAGTTAGTTTTTGGGGGCGAGTCAAAAGTTTTATACAGATTTTTGTCTGCCTGGGTTGGGGGGCTGGGCATTGGCCCCTGTGTTGTTCCCAGGGTCAGTTGTACGGTTTTACTTCTACTTCCAGGAAATTTTAGAGTTTTTCCATGAGGGATGTTGTTTGCTACAGTCCACTGGATACAGACGTGGCCTAAAATTGGCAAGAATTGGAATTTCCCAACACCACCAGTGTGCTTAATAAACTCTAGGTGCTGGAGTTAGAAATATAGTTATATTACACTTGTGGTTAATTGTTGTGGTTTTCCATGGCTTTGTGAAATTACCTACTTCCAAAGTGACTCAGGTCTCTTCTGTCCCGAGAGGCTATGGTTCTGGGGAGTGACAGTGCTGGTGTGGATGCAAGAGGATGTTCGATTTTCTTTTCCCAGACCCTTCCTGTCACTGATGCTTATTCCACTGATAACTAAAAACGGAAGAGCCATTTTTCATTTATTTTATCACTCAGTATGCCTTCATTCCCACGATGAATGAACTACGGTCACAGGCACCAAAATCATTTCAGTATAAAAGAATAGAAGTAGTCAGCCTTCTTATGGTAAGCACAACACAAAGAGGAAATGAACAGCAAACCAACAAAATCATTGCAGAGTTCACCATTTCGTAGTGAATTAAAAGTCCTATTGATTTAGTTGGAGAACACGTTTGTGAAAACTGGACTTAAAAGATTTATGAATGCCTTAAAGAGGCACATCCGGGGGCGCCTGGGTGGCTCAGTCGGGTGAGCGGCCGACTTCGGCTCAGGTCATGATCTCACGGTCTGTGGGTTCGAGCCCCGCGTCGGGCTCTGTGCTGACAGCTCAGAGCCCGGAGCCTGCTTCAGATTCTGTGTCTCCCTCTCTCTCTCTCTGCCCCTCCCTTGCTCATGCTCTGTTCTGTCTCTCAAAAATGAACAAACATTTTAAAAAAATGTAAAGAGGAATGTCAGAAAAATGAGCAGCCCTTAAGTATGAGCCTCCAACAAGCATCCAGTTTGTCCGCTTGTTTGACTTCTAAAGATGGCTGCCGCTGAGGACGGACTTGGATTTTTAAATCGCTGAGGATGTTCAACATAGTTGGAAATTGAAAAGGGCATATAAATGGGAAGGAAGGAGGTAGAGAGCCTATGTTAAATATTCTTTTAAGAAGTGTGGTGAACGAGGGCTCATTCGAAGCCATAGTTTAAAAGGTACATATTTCTACAAATGAGGTTTTGGAGGGGTCTTTATTTAGGATGGAAACGTTTAAAATACATTTATTGGCTGAAGAAAAAGGAACCAGTAGGAAGTGACAATTGGAGGTATGGGACACAGAAGAGTCAGGTGCTGGAGCTCCAGAAAGACATGGGACAAGGCCAAGAGCAAGGTGGGGTGTTGGCCTTGAGCATCTTTCTTACCCTCTGAAACTGATGTAGAGGTGGCAGGGGTACAGGAAGGATTTAACTGTTCTCGTCTGTCTGAAGAACGTGGCTTCCAGAATTAAGAGTAATGCCACAAATATGTTCTGATCAGAGACAGAGGCTGTTATAGATATTATAATACTAGTAATGCCGTCCAAGATCCAGTTCGCCTTTGGGGTGGCTGGCTGGCTCAGTTGGTGGGACATGTGACTCTTGATCTCAGGGTTGTGAGTTTGAGCCCCATGTTGGGTGTAGAGATCACTTAAAAAATCCTTTTAAAAGATATTGAATTAGCCCCCAAAACCAAGAGCACACTGTACACATTGTATGTTAGCCAACTTGACAATAAGTTATACTTAAAAAAATAAAAATAAAATAAATAAAATAAAATATATACTATAATAAAAAAGAAAAAATATTGAATTAGCTCTTTTAGAACTAAATCAATTTTCCTTGGGAAATAATATAATATAGAAGTAAATAATAAGGCTTCTGGCATTGGTTCAAATCCTGGCCCACCTACTTACTAGCTATAGGATTTTGGTCAAGTTACTTATATTTCTCAATTTTTTGAAAAATAATATAGGGATATTAATAATAATAATAACAACAAGTCTGCCTCAGAGACTTACTCTGAGCACTAAAGGGAAGATAACCAATAGTAAACATCCGGGAAATACAAGATGTTATTTTGACTGCTGTTACTGCTCTTGTGGTAAATGAAAATTCATAGATGTTTTTATAGGATTATGAAGAAACATTTCCCCCATTCTATCTATAATACAGTTGATTTTTTTAGACTCGGGGGAACCCTATTGAGTGTGCATGTTAGATCCATTTTATCAAGCCATTCTCCTAAGATCCTTCTGGGGTGTGTGGCTCCATCATTCCATGGATTCACTGCCCTCTCCAGCCTGGGTGACCTGTGAATCTCTTGAGTCCTGTGCCAGCCACTACTGTTGCATACCCAGCATCCACATCTGCCTTCTTCCCTACTGACAGATGCTTGATCTGGTTCATCCAAAGCAGTGTGTCTCCCAGCATCCCTTGCAGCTAGGGGTGGTCACGTGACACAGTTCTGGCCAGTAAGGTAAAAGCAGAAGTCACTGGGTGGGCATCCGGGTATGTTTATTAAGGAGGCTAGCCCCAGGAGAAAGAAAGCCAGATGCTAAGAACGATGGAGAAGGAAGAGTAGCCTGCCCTTCACTGTGCGTCACCAGAGCCCCTGTCGTGTGACAGAAACAAACCCCATTGGGTTAAGCCTCTGGCATCAGGATTCTGTTACATTCGGCAGACACAACTTCTACCTGCTACAGGTGCCATCTGCAGTCCCATCTAAATATCTGGGGACGGGAAAAGAAACCTACACAGAACAGAGCTAAAGATAGAACACTGTAGCATCTCATTACAGACCATCCTCCACTTTGTTTTTTTTCCAGATTTGTTGAGATACTTTTGACGTATAACATTGTGCAAGTTTAAGTAAACAAACGTGCTGATTTTCTGTGCACATATAGATTGTTCTTCCATGAATATCTTACTTTGCAAAAATTGTCTCTAGGTGATAACTGTACCTGTGTCTGTCTTGTCTCCATGATTAGGTGGTCTAGATTGTGTCTTCTGGGTAGGTGGTGGGCCCTGGGTATAGATTTGTAAAAACCAAAAGCGGTCGTGTCCTGATCAGCTCCCGGGGACTCAGATGCCTTGTTCCAACTCAGGCTTCCAGCAAGTTCTAGAGCTGGCTCTCACCCCATATTTTCACAGCCAGTGTTTATTGCCCTGCATCACCTTGCTTGAGTAGCTCATGAAAACCTTCCTTTTGTCTTATACTCTCTCTCCAGGATCTCATTTTACTTTACTCAAACATATATTCTTAACTCTTTAAGTATCCTTGGGCATTACTGCGGGGTTAAAGAAAGGTTTTGTTTTCCGGGTGAGTTCTCTTGGTTCTGAGTACCATAGTGTCCTATCCACAGTCACAAAGAACCAGTGATAGTAAGGCACAAGGCTTAAGACCGCTTTTGCAGCTATCGGGGCTTCGGTGCCAAAAAGGAAGGAGACTGATAAAGGGCCTCAGGTTCCCCCTTGAACTTGGGGCGGGTCACTTTGCCCTCGCCCTCCCTGAGGAGATCTCGGTAAGAATGGCTCTTACTCCAGTAATAACCTGCCGTGCTTCTGAGCGGAAGACAATCTGTGACTTTCTCGAACCACCCTGAAAGCGGACAACATTGGCACAAACATTTCCTTGATATTTAATAGCTCCCTAACCCCCTCCAGCTGCTGCAGCTGCTGTAAGACAGACACAGGAGAGATTAGATACGGCATTTGCACCTGGCCAGCCATAAACTGCTTCTTAGTTGCATACGAAGGTTAACAGGCCCAATTCCCTTCTCTCCTTAGACCCAGAGTGTGAAAACATGAAAGAGAGCTGTAATTAGTTATAAACAATAAAAAACTTGTGTGGCGTGTGTAAAACGAATGGATTTATTTGCCTACTCGGAGTGGAAGCAGAACTTTTCCTGGCTGTTGACAAGGAAATGCCTTGTCTTCACTGGGTTCTTTCTTTCTCTCTTCTTTTTTTTTTAAGATCTTTTTTTTTTTTTTTGTAAGTAATCTCTACACCCACCGTGGGGCCCGAACTCACAACCCCGAGATCAAGAGCACCTGCTCCACCCAGAGAGCCAACCAGGCGCCCCCTTCGCCGGGTCCTTTACATTCAAATGTTAGACGGTAGGTTTGGGTTGTGTCAGAGGGATGGGAGTGAACTCACTGTGTGGTCTGTCTGGTAGCTAGTGACTCTGCCCTTTACAAAGCTTTACGAAGTTCTATCCAGAACTTTGCCTGGTTCTTTCTGCTGCATCTGCCCCCAGCTGGTCTCTGCCCTGACTGCTCATTTTTTTGTGACACAGCACTGATCCTTAGTGGGGCGCAGCTTGAGAAGTGGAGGCAGAGCTGGGTGCTTTTCATGGAGTCCTCTCTGTAATTATGATTCAGTGGATTCTGGCCGGCTGAAAGCTCTTTAGAGTTTATAGACGACTGCAGCCAGCTTCATCTACTTAGCCACAATGTGGTGGGTAATTTGAGAGCATTAAAAAAAAAAAAAAGACTCCATATTAGCAGATCATTTGAATGCGCCCCCCCTTTTCCTCCACAAAACCTAATGCTTTATACTCTTGTTACCAGTATATTATATAAGCATGAATCATTCTTGGAATTGAATAACTCCTTTGACCATGTGGAGTTCAGAGGCACACAAGGAACTTTAGTTGAAATGGAAACTTGCCATATTGGTGGCACTCTCCACTCCTATTTTCTAGTAGTTTCCAAACTTTTCAAGTATGAGAGCCCATGTTTTACCTAATTCTACTAGTTTTGTTTTAGTCTTTGTTGGTTGAGATTACCAAAAGCTACCATGAACGCAGTATATTTTGTATTTATTAATCATCACAACAGTTACTTATGTATGAAAAGTGGTACATATATTCCAGTACATTCTTTATTCTGTCCTCGATAACACTTGGTATAAATATAGATTTCAGCACTCCGTAAAGAAACTCCAAGGGTTCCCAGGGGTTCGAGGCCCAAATTATAAATATAGTCATTTTTCGAAAGCGAATGACTCTTACAGAAGGAATGTAGAGAGAGGGCTGTTAAAATAATCTTGCAAAACCTTGCGGAATAAGATCTTCGATATGCCATGTTCCACAGGACAGATGAAAAGAAAGCTAGGAAGATAGTTTTTGAATTTCCAGCAATAACGTTAGGTGTTATGCTCCTACAATTTAGCCCACCTATGGGTACTGTATTTTTTTTTTATTTTTATATTTTTAATTTACATCCAAATTAGTTAGCATATAGTGCAACAATGATTTCAGGAGTAGATTCCTTAGTGCCCTTTCCCCATTTAGCCCATCCCCCCTCCCACACCCGCTCCAGTAACCCTCTGTTCTCCATATTTAAGGGTCTCTTCTGTTTTGTCTCCCTCCCTGTTTTCATATTATTTTTGTTTCCCTTCCCTTCTGGTCATCTGTTATGTCTCTGAAAGTCCTCACATGAGTGAAGTCATATGATTATTTGTCTTTCTCTAATTTCACTTAGCATAATACCCTCCAGTTCCATCCACGTAGTTGCAAATGGCAAAATTTCATTCTTTTTGATTGCCGAGTAATACTCCATTGTGTGTGTGTGTGTGTGTGTGTGTGTGTGTGTGTGTGTGTGTGTGTGTATACCACATCTTCTTTATCCATTCATCCATCGATGGACATTTGGGCTCTTCCCATACTTTGGCTATTGTTGCTAGTGCTGCTATAAACATAGGGGTGCATGTGTCCCTTTGAAACAGCACACCTGTATCCCTTGGATAAATGCCTAGTAGGGCAATTTCTGAGTCATAGGGTAGTTCTATTTTTATTTTCTTGAGGAACCTCCATACTGTTTTCCAGAGTGGCTGCACCAGCTTGCATTGCCACCAACAATGCAAAAGAGATCCTCTTTCTCCGCATCCTCTCCAACACCTGTTGTTGCCTGAGTTGTTCATGTTAGTCATTCTGACAGGTGTCAGGTGGTATCTCATTGTGGTTTGGATTTGTATTTCCCTGATGATGAGTGATGTGTCGGTTGGCCATCTGGATGTCTTCTTTGGAGAAGTGTCTATTCATGTCTTTTGCCCATTTCTTCACTGGATTATTTGGTTTTTGGGTGTAGAGTTTGATAAGTTCTTTATAGATTTTTGGATACTAACCCTTTCTTTATAGATTTTGGATACTAACCCTTTATCTGATATGTCATTTGCAAATATCTCCTCCCATTCTGTCGGTCGCCTTTTAGTTTTGCTGATTGTTTCCTTCGCTGTGCAGAAGCGTTTTATTTTGATGAGGTCCCAGTAGTTCATTTTTGCTTTTGTTTCCCTTGCCTCTGGAGACGTGTTGAGTAAGCGGTTGCTGCGGCCAAGATCAAAGAAGTTTTTGCCTGCTTTCTCCTCGAGGATTTTGATGGCTTCCTGTCTTACATTGAGGTCTTTCATCCATTTTGAGTTTATTTTTGTGTCTGGTGTAAGAAAGTGGTCCAGGTTCATTCTTCTGCATGTCGCTGTCCAGTTTTCCCAGCACCACTTGCTGAAGAGACTGTCTTTATTCCATCGGATATTCTTTCCTGCTTTGTCAAAGATTAGTTGGCCACACGTTTGTGGGTCCATTTCTGGGTTCTCTATTCTGTCTCATTGATCTGAGTGTCTGTTCTTATACCAGTACCATACTGTCCTGATGATTACAGCTTTGTAGTGTAGCTTGAAGTCTGGGATTGTGATGCCTCCTGCTTTGGTTTTCTTTTTCAAGATTGCTTTGGCTATTCGGGGTCTTTTCTGGTTCCATACAAATTTTAGGATTATTTGTTCTAGCTCTGTGAAGAATGCTGGTGTTATTTTGATAGGGGTGGGTACTGTATTTTTTTAACGGACCAATGCAATTAGATAAAATTCATAGTCACCTCAAATATTTTTTATCTTCTTGGGGCCCCTGGCTGGCTTAATCAGTAAAGTGTGTGACTTTTGTTCTCAGAGTCAGAGATTCAAGCCCCATGTTGGGCATAGAGCTTACTTTAAAAAACTTTTTTTAAAGATTTTTTTATCTTCTTGGGGTGCCTGGGTGGCTCAGTCGGTTGAGTGTCCAACTTCGGCTCTGGTCATGATCTCCCAGTTCCTGGGTTCGAGCCCTGCATTGGGCTCTGTGCTGACAGCTCTGAGCCTGGAACCTGCTTCAGATTCTGTGTCTTCCTTTCTCTCTGGCCCTCTTCACTCACCCTCTGCCTCTCCCTGTCTCTAGATAAAACATGAAATAGATAAAACGTGAAAAAAAAATTTTTAAGATTTTTTAATCTTCTTATAGTGCATAACCCTTAACCAATATAATCACTGTAACAGTGGTAAGAGTGACTACAGTTGAAAATCCCTATTTTGTAAAACTAAATTAAGTAAAATACAGACTACATAATGCACAATATGATTTAATTTTATATAAGATTAACAAATACTGAGTTATCATATATAATCTAAGTCACATTCTCTCTTTATTCAGACCTGTAAAATAATATTCAGGCAATCGGATATGTTTTTAGAGTTATTTCTAGCTTCATTCTCCCTTTTGAGTTGAAGCAAGCAATGATTTTCGCGAGATTCTCTAATTTGTGTCTTAAAAAACACAAAGCAGAATTATAGTGTAAATTATAGTCCTGTCTTCTCTAAAAAAAAAAATGCAGGGGCACCTGGGTGGCGCAGTCGGTTAAGCGTCCGACTTCAGCCAGGTCATGATCTCGCGGTCCGTGAGTTCAAGCCCCGCGTCAGGCTCTGGGCTGATGGCTCGGAGCCTGGAGCCTGTTTCCGATTCTGTGTGTCCCTCTCTCTCTGCCCCTCCCCCGTTCATGCTCTGTCTCTCTCTGTCCCAAAAATAAATAAAAAACGTTGAAAAAGAAATTAAAAAAAATAAAAATAAATAAATAAAAAATGCAAAGAAAAAAAAACACTGTATCTTATTTTTCAATAATCCTCAACTATTGATTGATATTTCCTCCTGGGAGTCTACTCTTCCTGATGGAAGTATATTCGGTTTCTAATCTAAAGAAGGACGTTCCACTGGCTGAGAAGAAATGAAACGGGATTCAGCCTCCCTCCGAAGCCAAACTATTCCCTGGATAATGCTCTCCAGATAGCAAACATTAGAAAAAGCAAAGGTAAAGCTCACCCGAACAGCTCCAAGGCTGTGCATCCCCAGGAATACTTTGGGACTTCCTTGGGTGCCTGGTTACAAGAATGATATGGTCCGCGGTGACGAAAGATACATTCCCATATAGCATTTATACAAGTTAAATAGTGACCTCTACCAAGCAGGCAGGGGACCTGATAACCTCTCCTAATCAGGCTACCGGGAGAGATCTTTAAAAGCTAAAGGGCAGACTTACATAAAGTCAACTGCCCTGATAATATGCAGATGACCTGCCGGCATCTTATGGCGACGCACCTATGCAGACTTTCTAAAAGGGCAAAAAGCAAAGGCTTCATTCTCGGTCCTGTTCCGTAGCACAGGGATGCATTCTTCATAGAGTGTAATACCTTCTTCACCCCAAAGACACCACCTGCCTCTCCCCAAGCCCGCCACAGAGCCCACTCTCGCTGGATTTGCATCCAGGAGCAAATTCATACATGTCGTGGGAATCCTTCATCCAAAGGCAGATTATTTTGCAAGATCAAAATTCTTTTGCTATCAGCTGTAGGGGCCAGCTTCTAAGAAAATTTGCATTTTAACGGAAAACAGAGGTACAGCCGTGGGTTAGAAATTAAAGGGATAGAGAGATCATCGTAAAAGCAAATGAACAAACAAATGGGATACGAATATATCTGTTAACTGTCTACATTTTTGAAACAAGAAGAGACTAGAATTTAGAAAGCTGAAAATGTATCCAACTGAAAAGGGGCAAAAGGAATTTTAATGAATTACAACACAACTGGAGAGGCAGACTGGATAATTAGAGTCTCCATTATTGTAACTCAGTGGAAAACTGGCTTGACTTAGCCCCCTTCAGATGATGGCTTGTAGACAGCTAAGTTATAAAGAAAGCCAAGCTAATATTAGAAAAAGTTAGAAAACATTTCCAGCCATAGGGCACCTGGGTGGCTCAGTCGGCTAAGCGTCCGACTCTCGGTTTTGGCTCAGGTCATGATCTCGCGGCTTCGTGCATTCGAGCCCCACTTTGGGCTGTGTGATGACAGTGCGGAACCTGCTTGGGATTCTCTCTCTCCCTCTCTCTGCCCCTCCCCTACTCATGCTGTCTCTGTATCTGTCAAAATAAATAAATAAATAAACTTTAAAAAACTAAAAAAAAAAAAACATTGCCAGCCAAATATTTTTAAATGACTTGCTAATATAACATTTCAGGACGCTTTGTTTCTTATATTTAAAAAAATAAAACCAGAAAATTTCTCCAAATTTAGTTCCAAAAAGTCCTGTGTTAGTTTGTTTGTTATATCATCCTCCATAACCCAAATATTGGCACTGAGAAACCAAGATGTCTAGGGCCAGTGATCTGGATAAGCACGGGCAATAAAAACAGCTGATAGAGAAAGTATCACCCACAATTTGTGAGAGAGAGTTGTAAGCACCTTGAGCACTGAGGAGACCCACCATGAGGGCACAAACTTGGACAATGACCAACATCACATACCCTTGTCCTCCCCACCAGACATGTAGATTCACATCCCCAGGAGCTTCAGGGTTCGACACTGGCCCTATGAAGCCCTGAGCCCCCTCTACACACAGGCCAGAAGTGGGTTCGAGTCTTACCTGGAACTGGCTCTCCTGAGTCCAATATGCAGAACACAGTAAGATCAGCCCCAGCAACAATGGGGGAATGAAGGACACCGAGAGCATTTTCTTACTTCTAGGCTTTCCCAGGGGTGGTTACAATTGTTTATGGACAGGGGCGCCTGGGTGGCTCAGTTGGTTAGGTGACTGACTTCAGCTCAGGTCGTGATCTCGCAGTTTGTGAGTTCAAGCCCCGCGTCAGGCTCTGTGCTGACAGCTCAGAGCCTGGAGCCTGCTTGGGGTTCTGTGTCTTCCCCTCTCTCTACCCCTCCCCTGCTCATGCTCTGTGTCTGTCTCTCAATAATAAATAAACGTTAAAAAAATTTTTTTAATTGTTCATGGACAACAATTAGAATCGGTAAGGTAGTGTTCTTAGAAGATTCTGAAGAAGACTACAGTTTCTTTGAGCAAGTAAAGTCTCCCTGCTACTGTTTTTATTTTGTTCTACTAGGCTCCTCCCCCAAGCAGTGCCTGACGTTTGACTTTTGAACCGTTGACTATAGGCTAGGTTAGCTGAGAGACTCTATTTGGAATCAGTTAATGTGATTGCTGGCACATGATAATCACTTACGGGTCTCTCTTCTCCTTCATTCCCACCTTCCCTTCCTTCCTTTCTGAATCCAGATGTGCGTGTGTATGCACTTGAGTGAAGGTCCTATTCACATCAAACTGGAATTGTAGAACTCTTCCTTATCACAAAAGACATGAAAGGCCTATTTTTATTAAAAGAAAGAAAAAGTTTAGCCCACCCGTACCTCCTTAACCGCTCTCCATTCTAGCACTGAAACTTCCATTCGGTGATGTCACAGGGAGCCAACAGTTCGGCTTTTATAAACTGTGCTTTATTAATGCTTGCTTTTAAAGACACAACGCTTGGGGCACGCGGGTAGCTCAGTCAGTTGAGCATCTGACTTCGGCTCAGGTCATGATCTCACAGATTGTGAGTTCAAGTCCTGCATTGGGCTCTCTGCTGTCAGCACAGAACCTGCTTTGGATTCTCTGCCCCTCCACTGCTCGCTCGCTCTCTCTGTCTCTCTGTCTGTCTGTCTCTCTCTCTCTCTCTCTCTCAGAAATAAATAAATATTTAGAAATAAAAACATGAATATTAAAAAATATAAAAATATATAAAACACAGCACTGTGTATTTTCCCATCCTGTCCTTCCCTGAGGTCAAAACCTGACTCAAAATTCAATTTTAGTCCAAGCTCTGTTACTGCTACTGTGTGATCGGGTTTGTTTAGGAAACACCAAACTCAAGGTCATTCGTGTATCAAACATTCAGTAAAAGTTCTTTACCTTCCCACTCCTTATACTTAAAGCTAAAAGGAGGCTGGGTGTAGCCTATATTGTATGCTATCCAGTCCATTGAGAGAGCTCAAACCATTTGAATGCTAAGCCTTTTTTTATTTTCCACGTGATTTTAACCTTATTCGTAGTTTCTGGTACATATGACAGCATTGCTCATTCTGTGGCTCATTCAACATTTTGCCCTTTAGGCAGAGTACTATGAACAGCGCCATAGTGGGGCCAGGAGGAAGGCGGCGTTGTGGTTGACAGGGCAGGCTAATTAAGAACGCTAGCTCGGAATAGCCGTGAGCAAGTTACTCCCAAGCTGTTCCTCAGCTTCCTCATCTTTAAACTGGGGATAATTACAGTATCTAGCTCATAGGATTGTTGTAAGGACGAAATGGGGCAGATCCTGTGACGTGCAGAATAGTGTCTGACCCACATTAATCATTTGTTCCGTGATAATTATTTTGATGCACCCAGGAGCTAGTGCAGGAGTTCTTAACCAGGGCTCCATGGATGTCGAAGGTCCACAGATGGATTTAGAGTATCCCAGAACCCCCTGAAATTATGTGCAAAATTTAGAGTGCTTTCATCTAGAGAGCGAGTTTCAAGTTTTCATAAGATTCTTTCTAAAAATTGTTTTTTTTTTCATGTTTCTTTATTTTTGAGACAGAGAAAGAATGTGAACAGGGGAGGGTCAGAGAGAGGGAGACACAGAACCTGACGCAGGCTCCAGGCTCCGAGCTGTCAGCACAGAGACCAACGCGGGGCTCAGACTCGTGGAGTGTGAGATCATGACCCGAGCCGAGTCAGATGCTTAACCAACTGAGCCACCCAGGCGCCCCAAAGTTTTCATAAGATTCTTAAAGGGGTATGTGAAGCAAAAAAAAAAAAAAAAGTTAGGATGTCCTGAACTAGGGGCTCTAGAGATACAAGACAGAAATTTTGCCCTCAGAGACCTCACAGACTAAAAGAGGAGACGGACATTCAGTAACAATAAAATATGACAGCAGTTATGTAGAAATGTCCCAGGATGCAACGAGACACATAGAAGAGCCACCTGAGGGGGGTGATGCAACAAACAAAGCTTCCCCCAGAATAGGTGACATTTAAGAGACGTGCTCGATATGAGGTAGCCAGATGAAAAAGGGGACTAAGAATCTTCCAGGGATAGCGAGAGTCAGGGGCAAAGGTAGGAGCTGATGTGCTCTGTTTAGGAAAGAGCAAATAGGATCACCTGGGTGGCTCAGTTGGTTAAGCACCCACTCTTCATCTCAGGTCAGTTCTTGATCTCAGGGTCCTCAGGTCAAGCCCCATGTTGGGCTCCATACTGGATGTGGGGACTACTTAAAAAAAAAATAAGGGAAAGAGCAAATCGTTGAGTATGAGTGGGCCAAGAGGAAACTACACCAGAGGTAAGGACACTAGAGGCAGTCAGGAGCCTAGTGCGTCAAGGCACAAAGTGAAACAGTCAGTGCCTCAGCAAAGGCATTGGTCTCGGATGGGGAATAATGGGTAAGCCCACGTCCTTTTCTATGTGTACATCAGGAGCTCATGATTCTGTCAGTTAATTATTGCAAATATGTACTGAGATGTATTCCCCCAGCATATACCTTATTCTTACCCTCCATGACTATCACTTGTGGTTACTGATTTTCATGTCAGAATTAGGAAAATCTGTTAAGGAAAAAAAAAAAGGGCAAATTTGAAAGCTAACGTATTTATGAAAAAGCATTTCTAATTCCATTTCAATTTGTTTCTGAAATCCAGTTGGAGTGACCAAAGTATTCTTCGTTCATGCAGCCGAAAGGGTATCTCTGACCATTTCAGTGGTGGTGACTAGTTTTCCATATCCTGTAGCTAAACATCATCGGTTATGTAGCTTCCTAATGATGTGCCCTGAGGAGTTATTATTCCTGACGGCAATTAATCAAAATTAAAACAGACTGCATGGAATGAAGCAAATTCAAACATCCAGCCTCAGTTAGGAACACCTGCACATTAAGATGAATCACGGGCCCTGCTTGAATGTGACAGGTATATCAATATTATAGAGAAAAGGGAACGCTAACATTTTTCCAGCAGAGTTCCAAGTGTATTTCCAAGGAGCAGAGGCTTTGAGCCTGAGCCTATGTTGAACAAAACTGTACAAAATCCATAGTTGTTACCTTGAAATTAACATTATTTTCTTCCAAAAAGCTTAGATATTTGTGGCAGTCTGCATTGCTAAACGTAAAATGCAGAGGGAGGCGACAGTGAAATGGAGGAACAAACGTTTTCCACTGTCTTCCCCCACCAAAAAACCCCACCAAATCTGACCATCACTCATGAACAACAGTGCTTTGTGGAAGTCCAGGAGTCCAACAGAGAAGCTCCAACACACTGTTGGAGGCTAAGAGAAATCCAAGATTGGACACATTGAAGAGGTGACTCTACCCCGTCACCCCTCCCCCACAGTGGCACAGGTCAGCGCTGAAAGAGACCTTGTGCCACTTCTTCACAAGGAAAGTGGGAGCATATGACTGAGTGCCTAGCTTCCCCAGCTATGCAGGATGCTTGCCAAAGAGGCCCCGCCCCTTCTTGCCCCATCCAGAATAGGGAAATGTGCTACTTGACTGAAGGGTCAGCAGGGGTTGGGAGAATAGCAGCAGGGTTCTTGGAAGGCAGAAGTGATGCAGATCCTGTTATGTGAACTCCATCCAGAAGCCCAGCCATGAACCACTGGGGATGCCTCATCTGTGCATCCCCCCACTGGCCCACAGACACCCCCAGCACTCTGCGTGGCTCACCCTCAGCCCTCCCCCCCCCACCACCACCACCACCATGCGGTCCGCTCCTTGCTCATGCTGGCAAGGTCAACAAGCACAAGCCTTTGCAGATGGCTAGTGAGCACGTGCAGAAAGCCAGCCCAAATCTGCGGGATTGGGAAAGAGCACAAAACTTGAGCATTCAGCACTGCCCTCGGGAAGGCAAATGGGAGGCTGTCAGCATTCAGCTGGGGGTTTTGCAGGGTCAGGGGAAAGAACACCATTAAGAATCATCCCCCCATCCACCAAGAGAGAACAGGAAGTGTGGAGTATGTGTATCCATAGAAAATGTCTGAGAGAGTCTTCGAATGCTTCGCAGGGCTGACAGAAGGTATTTCTCTCCCAGAGACAATCGGTAGAGGCTGCAGGAGGCGACTCCTCCTTCAGATGTGAAGCTAGCAAGGCAAGACTTCAAGAAACATGAAAAATCAAGGAAACGTGACACCACCCAGTGAACACAGTCATTTTCCTGTAACCAACCCTAACGAAATGGAGATCTGTGATGTGCCCGATAACGAATTCAAAATAGTTGTTTTAAGGATGTTCAGTGAGCTACAAGAAAACACAAAAAAAGACAATTCAGTGAGCTCAAGAAAACAATACACAAACAAAATGAGACATTTAACAGAGAAATAGAAATCAGTAAAAAGTAAAAAGGAGCCAAACAGAAAGTCTGGGGCAATGAATAAAATGAAAAATGCAATAGAGAGCAGACTTGATCAAGGAGAAGAGAGAAGCTGTGAGGTCAAAGATAGGTTATCTGAAATTACGGTCAGGGGAGAACAAGGAAAAGTGAATGAAAAAGAGTGAAGAGAATCTATGCGAATCATAGAACACCATGGAGGAAAGCAATCTAGGCATCACCGGAGCCCTAGAAAGAGAAGGGAGAACGAAAGGGGCAGAAAAATTATTTAAAGAAATAATGGCGGACAGATCCCCAAATCTGGTGAGAAATCTGGACATCCAAATTTATGAAGCCCAAAGGTCCCCAAAGAGATTCAACTCAAAAAGATTTTCTCCAAAATGGATTACAATAAACTATCTAAAATCAAAGAGAGTTTTAAAACCAGCAAGACAAACACACAAATCTCACATATAAGAGAACCCCCCGAAGGATAACAGCAGATTTATCAGCAGAAGCCTTGCAGGTCAGGAGAGAATGAGATGATATATTCAAAGCACTGAAAGAGAAATAAAATTGCCAATCATGAACACTGTATTCAGCAAGGCTGTCCTTCAGAAATGAAGGAGAGATAGAGACTTTCCCAGATAAACAACAGCTGAGGGAGTTCATCACCACTAGACTTGCCTTATAAGAAATACTGAAAGGAGGGGCACCTGTGTGGCCCAATCGGCTACGAGTCTGACTTGGCTCAGGTCATGATCTCATGATCTCTGCTGTCAGCAGGGAGCCGGCTTGGCTTCGGATCCTCTGTCCCCATGTCTCTCTGCCCTTCCCCAACTCGTGTGCACACCCAGACATTCTCTCTCTCAAACATAAACAAACGTTAAAAAAAAAATACTGAAAGAATTCTTCAAACTGAAAAGAAAGGACACTAACTAATAGACTGAAAATATATTACATATATATTGGTAAAGGTAACTATGTAGTCAAATTCCGAATACTCTAATACCGTAATATGGTAGTGTGTTAATCACTTCATTTCAGTATTAAGTTTAAAGGACAAAAGCATTAAAGCTTATGTCTGTTAAAGCATAAAAATATTGGAGCTTATAATTGTTGTAGCCTATAGGTGCAATAATTTGTTCATGGAAACACCGTATAAAATGATATAAATTGTGGCATCAAAAACATAAAATGAGGGGAAGTGAAGGAACAGAGTTTTGGCATGTAATCAAATTTAAGTTGCTATCTTTCCTTTCCAACCTGGGCCTGGCAGAATGGCTCCCATAAAGAAGGCTGACAAGAAAAAGAAGGGCCCTTCTGCCATGAAGGAGATGGGAGCTCCAGATGTGAGCATTGACACCAGGCTCCACAGAGCTGTCTGGGCCAAAGGAACAAGGACTGTTCCACCCCGTATCTGTGCCCAGCCGTCCAGAAAACATAATGAGGATGAAGCTTTACCAAACAAGGTCTGTACATTGGTTATCTACATGCCTGACACCACTTTCAAAATTTATGGACAGTTAACTTGGATGAGAGCTGATCACTGCTTGTCAAATAAAGGTATAAAACGGCACACACATAAAAAATAAGTTGCTATCCACTTAAAATAGAGTGTTATAATAATAAGATGTTTTGTGTAAGCCTCAGAGTAACCAGAAAGCAAAGACCTCTAATAGGTACATAAAGATAAAGAGAAGGGAGCTAAAGCATACCACTATGGAAAATCATCAATTCACAAAGACAGCAAGACCAAAGAAAAGTACAAAGGAACTACAAAACAGCCAGAAACAACAAGATGGCGTTAGTAAGCCCTTAGCTATCGATAATTACATTAAATGTAAATGGACTCAAGTCTCCAATCAAAAGACATACGGTGGCTGAATGCATTAAAAAAAGAAGACCTAACTATCTGCCACCTGCAAGATACTCATGTCAGCTTTAAGGACACACTCAGGTTCAAAGTGAAGTGAAGGGTTGGAAAAAAATATTCCATGCAAATGAAAACTTAAAGAGACTAGGAATAGCTCTGCCTGTATCAGACAAAATAGACCCTAAGTTCAAAACTATAACAAGACACAAAGTAGGTCATTATATAATGATGGAGTCAATTCATCAAGAGGATATACCAACTGTAAATACATATGCATCCAACACTAGAGCACCTAATTATATTAAGCAACTAGTAACATAGCTGAAGAGAGAAATAGACAACAGTACAATAATAATAGGGGAACTCAGTACCCCAGTTTCAATACTGGGTAGATCATCCATGCAGAAAATCAATAAGGAAACATTTGGGAAACCAAAAATATCTTGAAATAAATAAAAGTGGAAACAGAACACACCAAAACTGATGAGACGTAGCAGAACAGTTCTAAGAGGGAAGTTTATAGCAATAAATGCCTACATTAAAACAAAAGAAAGATCTCAAATAAACAACCTAACTTCATACTTCAAGGAACTAGAAAAAAGAACTAAACCAAAGTTATCAGGAAGGAAAAAAGACCAAAATCAGAGCAGAAATGAGTGACATAGAGACCAGAAAAACCATAGAAAAGGTCTACAAAACTAAGAGCTGGTTTCTCGTAAAGATAAACAATATTGACAAAACTTTAGCTAGACTAACTATAACATGGAGTTACACTCTAGGAGTACAACAGCAACAAAGAGGGCAAAAGGAAAGGAAAAGAAAGGAAAGGCAAATAGAACGTTCCTATCCTTAGAGTTTATTCACAGTCAGGTGAGGAATACAGCTGAGTGAACAGGTGCTTCATGTACAGGTGAAAAGAGATTTAACAGGGGAATGACAAGGTGCTCCTTTTAATAGGGCTCTGGGATTTAAAGATGGAGGCTAGCTTCTCAATTCTCAGTTGCCACCCAAAAAGTGTACTATGCTGGTGATTTTGTCAGATTTGCACATTTGAAAGATCCCTGCCAGAAGGAAGAAGAAGGATTGGAGGAGGAGAGTAGTGAAGGGACAGGGTAGGGAGCTGTTGCAGAGATCCAGGCTAGAGATAACAGCAGTGGCCACAAGCTAGTGGCAGTAAGGCTGGAGAGAAGTGGCAAGCTTCTCAAGATGATTATGAAGTAGAATTAATACGATTTGGTAATTGACTGGAAGAAGAAAAGAAAGGAATAGAAAGAAGGATGATATCTTTCTTTGGTGTCGTCCAGAAACAGACCTCAAGGCAAGGATTCAAGTGTAAGTAGTTCCTTTTAGGAGGACAGGGAGTATGGGTAAGAAAGGGAGGAAGTGATACAGAGGAGGAAAAGTAGCCAGGAAAGAGTGTTTTATCAAGCCAACTAGACCATGAATGTCATGGACAAATCCTAGGAGATGATATAAAAACAAATATCTCAGAGTTATCCCACCCAAGAGGTTGAGGAGCTGGGGAATTCATAAACCAATTCCCACAAGTCATTGAATGATGGCTTTAATTCCCCAACGTTTCCAGCCTGCTCTGCTCACAGCAGAACAGCTGTTTACTTTCCTCACACAAAACAAAACAAAACATACCAGTATAAGCCACTGGAAATGGAAGAGGAGTACCTGGAGTGGTAAGGCCCAAAAGATATGGGCTACAGATGACACACAGTCTCTGGAGGGGGTAAATGGGGTCAGGGTTAAATGAGATGGGAAACCCAGGGGTTAACGCAAGATAGAGGGGTGCTGAGGAGTAGGGAGTATGAGTTGCGTTTTCATTATGGTGCATTTGAGCTGCCCATAGGACATCTAAGTGAAGTCATCTGGGAGGCAGTTGGCTGTGTGAATAGGAGTCTGTGGGAAGCAATCTGATCTACAGTTACAGATGTGGAAATTGTCATCATGTAAACTCATGAGTGTGGCGGAAATCTCCTGGGAAATTGTATGGAGTAAGGAACAAAGATGGCCAAGGGCAGAAACTAAGCACCATATTTAGGGGGCATGAGAGGAGGAGGAACCAGCAAAAAAGAATGAGAAAACACATCAGAGAGTTATGAGGAAAACCAGAAGTTCTAGGTATCTGGAAGCCAACAAGTAGAAAGTGAAAAAATGTGCCATGTGCTTCTGAGAAAGCTGGAGAAATAAAAGACAAGAAGATGTGCTTAGATTCAGCTACAAGCCAGTCTTTAGTGATCTTGGAATAGTAGGCTAAGAGATTCCATTGGAACCAAGCATGCATGGGTGTGAGTGGGTGTAGATAGCAGATATGGAAAACTCAAGAAGTTTAACTGGGATTGGAAAGAACTAGAGAAAATTAAAACTGAATGTATAGTTCCTGTAAAAGACTGTGTATATAGGGGCACCTGAGTGGCTCAGTCAGTTATCAAAAAACTCTTGATTTTGACTCAAGTCCTGATCTCACAGTTCATGGGATTGAGCCCTGTGTTGGGCTCTGTGCTGACAGCACAGAGCCTGCTTGGGATTCTCTCCTCTCTCTCCCTCTCCTTCTCCCTCTCCCTCTCTCCCTCTCTCAAATAATAATAAAAAAAAACTTTAAAAAGATTGTATAAATAAAGCATATCTTAATGATTTCTTAAAACCAAAGGTGATCTCAGGTTAAGGGAGGGAGTATGGATGAGCAAAGGACTGTTTGTTAATAGAATATGGAAGAGACTCTTAAACTGTCGATAGGAAAGAGCAAATGAAGGAAATGGAGATCAAAGGTGTAGGGGAAATGCTAGAAAGGCATAGAGATCTCTAGAAGACAGAAATCTGAGGGGCGACTGGGTGTCTCAGTCAGTTGAGTGTCTTACTCTTGATTTTGGCTTAGGTCATGATCCCAGGGTCATGGGTTCAAGCCCTGTGTCGGGCTCTGCACTGAGTGTGAAACCTGCTTAAGATTCTCTGTCTCTCTCTTTCTCTCTCTCTCTCTCTGCCCCACACCCCCCACGAAAGAAAGAAAGAAAAGAAAGAAAGAAAGAAAAAAAGAAAGAAAGAAAGAAAGAAAGAAAGAAAGAAAGAAAGAAAGAAAGAAAGAAAGAAAGAAAAAGAAAAACAACCTGAATAGAACCCAGATGGGGAGGAGGTGGGAAGCAGCTTCAGGCCTCCGATGGACTTTGTTTCCTTTGTCAGGCGTAGGAAAGAGAAACATGGCGGGTCCCAACCAAGGCTAATTTGTAAATTTGGTGGCATGAGATTAGAAAAATACCTGTGCCTTTTCCCCGTGAATTAGACATTGACGAGAAAGGCGTGAATGAGGGGAAATCGGTGGATGCCACAGTTGTAGGGAAGCTTGTGGGTGGAATCAAATGCCTCTGCAGAGGATCTGAGAGAGCACTGTTGAGGTGAGCTGTGCTCAGTGACCCAGGTATGATCCCAGAGACTAACTAGTTGGACTTACTCAAGAGTGGGTTTCAACAGTTGGCGGAAAGAGCACAATGATAGGGGAAGAGAGTTGCAAGGTGCAAAAGTGGTGGCAATAGTAAATCAAAGCCACATATGAATATTAAGAATAAGAAGAATTAAAGACAAGGGCAATGATTGATAGCAGACGTTCCTGGGAACAGTGTTCTAGGCTCCATTCAAGGGATTCTATTCCCAGGGTGTCCGGTAAGGCGAGCATGCTGGAAGGGAGACCAGTCACAAACAGGAACGTGTGTAAAGTGATGAAAGTTGACGGACATGGATTCATTGGCCAGAATAGAAAGATAAAGCAGGAAATGGGTCAGCAAGCACAATGGGTCAGCAAGCACTGTGACGAGATATGGCTGGGCCAGAGTCTAACGGAAGAGTTAATTCAGTGATTGTGGTCTGTCCACTGTTCTGTCCCTCTGTTAGGGGTTGAATTGTGTCCTCCAAAAAGATACACTGAAGCCCTAACCCCTGGTTCCTGGCAACGTGAGACCTAGTTTGGAAATAGGGTCTTTGCAGATGTAATCAAATCAAGAAGAGGTCATTTGGGTGGGCCCTATGCCACCAGGACTGATGTCTTTATAAAAAGAGAAGAGGCACAGATAAAGACACACAGGGAGAACAGCACGTGACAATGGAGGCAGAGATTGGAGTGGTGTCTATAAGCCAAGGGATGCCAGGGTTTGCTGGAAATACCAGAAGCTAAGAGAAGGGCATAGAAGAGATTCTCTCCTAGAGCCTTCAAAGACAGCATGGCCTAGTTGACTACCTTGATTACAGATCTCAAGCATCCAGATCCCTGAGAGAGAACAGATTTCTGTTGTTTAACCTGTCTGTGGTATTTTGTTACAGCAGCTCTAAGCAATGAATACACCCTTTATGCTTATATATGACTTAGCCTGGGTCCTGGGCATTTTTCCTAATGTCACAGGACACCAAGAGTTGTCAGCCTGTGGTTGACAGGCACTGGGGCAGTCCTCCACTTCTAAGTAGAAATAGGACATTTCCATTCTCATTAAGTGTCGTTTTCAGCTCTCATCCAGCGGTACGGTAATTCATTGTACTGTTATTCCCAAGCAAAGATGTCCAAAAGTTCAGTTCATCCAAAAGGAAGAGAACTTAAAAAAAAAAAAAGGTTCAAATGCCTTGTCTGTAAATTTAGAAGTGTGAGGGTATTTTAGACTAGAGTCAATCGTAGTGCCAGAATACCTGGTGTTTGCTGTATTTTTACTTTCAAAAGAAGCCAGTGCACTTTTTTTCTGGTGACAGTACGTGCCCATTTTGTGTACTAGAACTTTTTTGGTTCACAGCAATGTTGACACACAACGATTTAATGTTCCCATCTCTACTGATTGATTTGGCACAAACAATGCATTGATGTGCCAATGAATAAGAGAGATCTAGGTGACATCTTTCTCTCTCCCTCTCTCTCTCTCCCTCTGTGTTTCACACACACACACACACACACACACACACACACACACAGACCAGAAAATGTAACTTTTTTCATATTAACAAATATTGAGAACAGTCATTTAATCAGCGAATTAATGAATGCCCCATGGACGTTCTTGAAAGTCTCAAAGCTTATAAGATTTTTATTAGCCAAAGACTTGATGAAAATTAGAGATTTTCTGCCACCTCCAGATTGTGTTAGGTTTTCGGCCTTCCACAAATTATTTAAAACTTAGAGCAATAAACGGCTTATATAAATCAGGGAGGCAAACACAACTACCCTCGGGAGCTGGGCAGGTAATAAAAATAACTGAAGTTGGCCAGATTGTATTCTTGGGACGTAACTTTGTTTACATGTTAAACACACAGCTTCATTTCCACCAAGAATGTCTTGAAACACAAGGACCTGCTCAGTCTACCTTTCATTTGCTCATCTTCGTGGAGGCTCAGCTACAAAATTATTTCACCGTTCTGTGAACTGTGAAACGAGAAAACCAGGGCAGGCACCAGGCTGAACAGCAGGAGAGCTTAAGACCCCAGTGCTGACAAGAGCTTAGTGTGGATGGGGGAGGTTCAGGCTTCATGTAAGGGGACCAGACCTGCCTGGTCTCCAACTGGTTGTACCCAAGTAAGGGTGTGTGCCCACAGTTACTAGGCAGCCCAGTTTGGGAAGGGATTTTACGCAAAATCTCCAGCTTCTGAATGTCAGAAACTAATTTCATTGTTTTTGTACATACATGGTGGCCAGAACAGTTTGGGACCAGGCAAAACATTCTAAGAGCAGATTTAGCCAACAGGCTGCTCATTTACAGCCTTTACTAAATGTTGCATGGGTTGTGTGTGTGTGTGTATGTGTGTGTGTGCGTGTGTGAAAATATACATAATATAATTGTGTATTTACCACTGTCACTATTTTTTCAGTGGATAATTCGGTGGCACGAAGTATATTCCCAATGTTGTGCCAGTACCACCACCATCCATTTCTAGAACATTTTCATAATCCCAAGCAGAAATTATGTACTCATTAACTTGTTGTGTGCTTTTATTATCAACTTTAAACTGTGAAGAGAGCCTTAAAATGAAAATGACCCAAATGGTTACCAAATTTGTTGTTGAAAAAAAAAAAAAAGTTCAGATTTCAGTGTCAGGCCAAGTGCCCACCTTCTTCCAAGAACCATTCAGGAGTAAATCCTCTGCCAATATTAAAAGCATCTCCAGAAATCCTGTATCTTGTCGGCGCTCAGCCCCGACCTCGGCCCCAACCCCTTACTTCATCCATACTTCATGTGACCCAACTTTGGACTTCATTATGCCCTTGGAAATGCTGGCGTGTGCTCAAAAAACTTTCACGTGCACATCACCTCTGCTCTCCACACTCTCTTCGCCTCTCACCCTCCGTGAAACCCAAAAGATGCCCAAGAACATCAACTCTCCCCATCACCCTCTTAAGTGGAAACTGCTTATTCTCAGCTCGGGTTTTGTAGTTGGGTCAACATTCGTCTACTTTCAGACATTGAACCGGCTTCCCCTTATAAATATCCTCCCTCCTTTGGGACTCATACCATTCAGCTGAATCCTCCTCATTGCTGTCATCTGCTGTCACTTCTCTCCATTCACTTGAGATTTCAACACCTGACTTCCAACCTTCTAGTCTCCTTTAACTCCTGCCATCATATTAGACAATGTCAACATATATTAGATGACCAGTCCAAAAGGCTGAACTGCTAGTTCATTGAAATATCTACCTCAACACAAATCAGACATCCCACTCTCCAGTAAAACTGTCTTACTTTCAAGTTATTCGGTCCATCATCCCACTCTTCCACTATCTTGTATTTCATGAAAACTCCCAAACCACAACCCATCAGCCCCATTTGCCTTATTGCTCTATGTACATAGAGACTTACAGCCCTTCTCAGTGTTAATAGCTCCTTTGCAAACACTGTAGGAATTGCCATGCTTCTTCGTCCCTTGTCAAACATACCAAACCCCACCCAAGATGAACACTGGAGAAAACATACAACTGAAGTGATTGGTATGGATGAAAAGTCAATGTCTCTAACCTAAACACCGCTTGGCAACCCAATTCTGTATCTCTGGTAAACTCAGCTGATCACTTCCTAAATGATTATTTGGTACTTCCCTAATCCTGAATCTTTTTCTCCCTAAAAGAATCCATCACCAAATTCTATCAGTTTTACCCCCAAAATGTATCACAAACCATTCACTGCTCTCCTTCATGGGCACCCAAACCACCACCATCATCTGTAGGCTGGGTCACCACAGTAGTCTTCTAAAGATTCTCCCTGCCACCTTAATTGTCCTTTCCGTGAATTCTCCACAGAGCAGCAAGAGTGATGTTTTTAAAATGTTAATCTTGGGACACCTGGGTGGCTCAGTTCGTTGAGCATCTGACTCTTGATTTCATTTCAGATCATGATCTCATAGTTTGTGGGTTTGAGCCCCATCTCAGGCTCTGCACTGACAGTGCAGGGCCTGCTTGGGGTTCTCTGTGTCTCTCTTTCTCTGCCCCTCCGCTGCTGATGCACACACACACACTCTCACTCCCTCTCAAAAATAAATAAATAAACATTTAAAGAAATAGATAGATAGATAGAATCTTAATCAGGTTGGGGCACCTGGCTGGTTCAGCTGGTGGAGTGTGCAACTCTTGATCTTGGGGCTGCAAGTTCGAGCTCCACGTTGGGTACAGAGATTACTTAAAAATTTTAAAAATCTTTAAAAAAAAAAAGTTAATCAGGTCCTGCCATTCACTTATGTAAAACCATCCCGTGGCTTCCCACTGCATTTTGAATAAAATCGAAACCACTTCATGTAACCCCGTACCTGGTGCGGTCTGGGTTCTACCCACCACTCCATTTTCATCTCCGCCACTTGTTTTCTTGTTCATCACGTGCTGGGCACACTAGCTTTATGGACTAAGCTCTCCTTTCTCCGGCCTTGGCACAATCAGTTGCCCCTGCATGGTGTACTCTCCCTCCCTCTCCCGTATTTTTCACCATTTATCTGGACAAGTTCTGTTCACTCTTTGAGTCCCACATTTGATGACCCAGTCTCAGAGAAGTCTGCTTGATCAACTCCATCTTTAAATTATGCCCCTTCTGTTCCTCCTAACTTGTTGATTTATTTTTCTTTACATCGCCTATATAGTTACTTATTTCTCTGTATATTTCCTTAGTTTCTGACTCTTATCGGACGTTACTCGGGGGCAAGGGACCATCTGTAATTTGATTTTCATTACATACTGTCTCCTGACATAGTACATACTATATAATGAGGGTCCCAGAAATAATTGTTAAACTAATGCTGAGTGAAAATTCATTCCTGATTCAGTAGGAAAGAAGGGAGAATATATAGGAAAGAGAGATAGGTGGGAGAGATATTTTACCATTATTTTGATATGGTTACTTGGGACTCATTTTTGTCTCTACCAAAACCAAACAAAACCCTTGCTTTTGGTACTTTAAAAAGTCATACTAGGGCGCCTGATCGACTTAGTCAGTGGAGCATGTGACTCTTGATCTTGGGTTTGTGAGTTCCAGCCCCATGTTGAATGTAAAGATTACTGAAAAAACAAAATCTTTAAAAAAAAAGACAATCATGCTATATTTGGGCTAGAAGAGAGTTTACTACAATAACCTCATATTACAGAAAAAGGACTCGTATTTTGTGACTTATTTTAACTGTAGGGTGATATATTTGCTAATTAAAAAAAAATTTAAGTTTGTGTGTTTATTTTGAGAGAGAGCAAGAGGGGGAGGGGCACAGAGAATCCCAGGCAGACTCTGTGCTGTCACTGTGGAGCCCAACGTGGGGCTTGAACCCACAAACCTGAAATCATGACCTGAGCCGAAACCAAGAGTCGGACGCTCAATCGACTGAGCCACCCAGGTGCCCCTTTGCTAAAGTTTTTTTTGTTTTTGTTTTTTTTTAATTTTTTTTCAATGTTTTTTATTTATTTTTGGGACAGAAAGAGACAGAGCATGAACGGGGGAGGGGCAGAGAGAGAGGGAGACACAGAATCGGAAATAGGCTCCAGGCTCCGAGCCATCAGCCCAGAGCCCGACGCGGGGCTCGAACTCGCGGACCGTGAGATCGTGACCTGGCTGAAGTCGGACGCTTAACCGACTGTGCCACCCAGGCGGCCGCCCCCCCCCCCCCTTTGCTAAAGTTTTAAAGCAGCAGTTGGTAAACTGTTTTTTGTAAATCAAGTTTCTTAGAACACAGCCATGGTCATTTATTTACGTATTGTCTACACCTGCTTTTGTGCTATAGCAGCAGAGTTAAATAGTTGTAACAAAGAACGTGGCCTACAAGCCTAAAATCTGTGCTGTCTGGCCCTTTACAGATAATATTAGCTGACTCCTGCTTTAAAGTATTGAAAAGCAGGTTCCTTTAAATATCTTTGTCTTTTTCAGATTTTTTTTAAACGTTTATTTATTTTTGAGAGAGAGAGAGAGGGAGAGACAGAGCACGAGTGGGGGAGGGGCAGAGAGAGAGGAAAACAGAATCTGAAGGAGGCTGTCAGCACAGAGCCCAACGTGGGGCTCAAACTCGTGCACCTCAAGATCATGGCCTGAGCTGAAGTCAGACAGTTAACTGACTGAGCCACCTAGGTATCCTCAGATTTGTTTTTTGTCTTCCTATTGAGTTATACACACACACACACACACACACACACACACACACTAAAGGCATAAACAGCACTGACTTTAGTGTACTGCTCGATAAAATTTTGTATATGTATACACCCATGCACGCATTACTTAGATAAATGTATTGACTATTTCAAGTATTCTAGAAGGTTCTCTCACGGCCATTTCCAGTCAACCCTTCCCTAGCAGATAACCACTCTTTAAATCTGTCACTTACAATTATATTCGCCTGTTTCTGAGTTTCATATACATGGAATTATACAGCACATACTCTTTTTTGTGAACTTCTTTTGCTCAACATAATGTCTATTCTTTTGTTTCTGTGTAGAATTCCATCAGACGAAAATTCCATAATATATTTTTGCGTATATATCTGGGGGTGAGTTTACTGGACATGTTATAAATAGTGACAGTTTTCCATACTGGTTCTACCAATTTACACACCCACTAAACATGTGAGAATTTCAGGTGTTCCACATTTCTGACAACACTTGGTACTGTCACTATTTTAATTTTCGCCCATCCTTGTAGGTCCATAGAAGTATCTAACTACCGTTGTATTTTGTATTTCCCTGGTACATATCTTTTCATATACTTAATGGTCATTTGCATACCCTCTTGAAACGGCTGTTCAACTGTGTTACCCACTTTTTTAATGCGAAAAAACATATATCCTTCATTGTATGATGCATATCTTCTACCAGTATTTGGTTTCTTTTATGCGTAGGGTTTTAGTGTCCCGTGTTAAAAATCTTTGCCTACTCCAAGATCATAAAGATATCCTATATTTTCTCTGCACATTTACAACTGTGATATATAAGTTATTTTTTGTATATGGTGTGAAGTAGAGGTCAAACTTCATTTCTTTCCCATGTGAATATACGATTATCTTGGCATAATTTTCGGTGGCACATAAACCCACTCTCCTTTTCCCCACAGAATTGCAAGTGGTGTCTTTGTTAGAATCGGGTAATTGCATAGATGTGAGGTATAGGTATATTTCTGTATATAGGTTGTATATATACAATTATGTATAATTGTAGAGGTATGGTTCTGACTTTCTTTTCTGTTCATTTGGTCTGTAATTGGTCTACTCTTACACCAATACTACACTGTGTTAATTAAAATCTGGTAGTGTAATTGATTCTCCACCTTTGTTTTTATTCTTCCGGATTTTTTTTTTTCTTGACCAATAGGTTCCTTTGCGTTTCTATTTTATTTTATAATTCACTTGGCTATATAGGTTTCATCTGCCATCTTAAAGGAGAGCATTCCTATGAAACCTTTTGTAAGCCAAGCTGCTGTAAAATTTAACAATATCCCCCACTTTCCAAAAGTTGACATTTGCTTTTACAAAAGACCTGCATTAATACCTGCTAACTGAAAGAAATCCAAAGAGGATTTTTACTTTAAAAAAAAAGCCATTACCATACTAATGTAGGTCTTTCTATAAAAGCCAAGTGACCTAACACAAACTTTCAGAAAATGGGGATGCTAGAATCAGTTTGGTTATCTCTACAAAATAAACAAAAAACTAGAATTTTGCTTGAGATTGCATTTCATCTAGAGATCAATTTTTCAAGAATCAGCATCGTTACAATATTCAGTTTTTCAGGGCGCCTGGGTGGCGCAGTTGGTTAAGCGTCAGACTTCAGCCAGGTCACAATCTCGCCGTCTATGAGTTCGAGCCCCGCGTCAGGCTCTGGGCTGATGGCTCGGAGCCTGGAGCCTGTTTCCGATTCTGTGACTCCCTCTCTCTCTGCCCCTCCCCCATTCATGCTCTGTCTCTCTCTGTCCCAAAAATAAATAAACGTTGGAAAAAAAAATATTCAGTTTTTCAATCAGAAACAAGATATACTTCTTAGTTTAGGTCTTTTTAATTGCTCGGAAAAGCTCCATAATTTTTAGGATAAAGGCTTTTCATGTCTTTCATTAGATGTACTCCTAAGTGTTGTATGATTTTTAATACTGTTGTAAGTGGTGTATCATTTGCATTTTGTTTTGTTTGTTGTTAGTACATGGAAATACAACTGATTTTTGCATCCTTGAGTATATTGAACTTACCTGTTAATTTAATTGAATTTTAAAGTTTATTCATTTTGAGAGAGAGAAAGAGAGAGAGAGACATTATGGGGGGGGGGGGGTTGGGCAGAGAAGGAGGGAGAAAGAGAATCCCAAGCAGGCTCCACAAGTTGTCAGCACAGAGCACAACACAGGCCTTGATCTCACAACCCATGATATATCGACCTGAGCTGAGATCAAGAGTCAGATAACTTAACCGACTAAGCCACCCAGGCACCCCTCACCTGTTAATTTTAACAGTTTATAGATTATTTGGATGTTCTGTATACAAAATCATGTCATCTCTGAATAAAGCAGCTTTGTTTCTTTTTTTTTTTTTCTGATCTCTATATATTGTATTACTTTCCCTTGTCTTATTATATTGGCTAGGACCTCCAATACAGTGACTGAATGAAAGTGATGAGAATAGACATACTTGTACTATTTCCCACTGCAGGCAGAAAATGTTCAAAATTCTATAATTTTAGGGTCATCAGATTGAGAAAGTTCTCTTTTAACCCTAGTTTGCTGAGAGTTTTTATCCTAACTGGATGCTGTATTTTGTCAAATGCTTTTTATTTTAATATTTGTATCTATTAGGATTATCACACAGCTTTTATCCCTTATTCTGTTAATGTAGTATATTATATTGATTTTTATTTTTTTTTATTTTTTTAATTTTTTTCAACGTTTATTTATTTTTTGGGACAGAGAGAGACAGAGCATGAACAGGGGAGGAGCAGAGAGAGAGGGAGACACAGAATCGGAAACAGGCTCCAGGCTCTGAGCCATCAGCCCAGAGCCCGATGTGGGGCTCGAACTCACGGACTGCGAGATCGTGACCTGGCTGAAGTCAGACGCTTAACCGACTGCGCCACCCAGGCGCCCCTTGATTTTTATTTTTAAATGCTAAACCAACCTCACATTCCTAGAGTAAACCCTACCTGGTCATGATGTATTAGCCTTTTTATATATTGCTAGATTTGATTTATTAATATTTCCAAAATAATTTTTGGATCTACTGATCAGTAGAAATATTAGAGTGTCATTTTCTCTTCTTGTAATATCCTCACCAGGTTTTGGTATTGAAATTGTGTAGACTCATAAAATCAGTTGTGAATCACCTCCTCTTTCTTTAGTCTTCAAAATTTTTCTTGTAAAATAAGTGTTATTTCTTCTTTAGATTTTTGGAAAATTCGCCAGTGGACTGATGTGAGCTTTGCATTTTCATGGTGGGAGGGTTTTTACTTTATAGACACAATTCCTTTAATAGGTGTAGAACTATTCAGATTTCTTTGTGGATCAACATTTGTAAGTTGTGTTTTTTTAAGTTGTGTTTTAAGTACTTTTCCCATTTCCTTTATGCTGTGAATTGATTGGTATAACACTGTTAATTATATTTTATCATTATTTCTTTAATATCTGTGTAATTTCTATGAATGTACCCCTTTAATGTATGATATTGATAGTTTGTGTTTTCATTTTTTTCTCTTGATCATTCTTGCTAGGAGTATTACTCTCTTCCAAGAACCAACTTGTTATTTTTCTCTGTGGTGCATTTGCTTTCCATTTCATTGATTTCTGAGCTTATATTTATAATTTTTCTTCCTTCTACTTCCTTTGGGTTTAGTTTGCTATTTCTTGTTTCTTCAGTTGGAATCAAAGAGGTCTTTAATTTTCCTTTGTAACATATGCATTTAAAGTTATAAACTTTCCTGTGAATACATATGTTTTGATACATCCCATTGTCATTTTTAATTTGTTCAAATAATTTCTAATTTCTAACATGAATACTCCTTTGGAGTGTGGGTTATTTAGAAGCATATTGCCTAAGGGCACCTGGCTGGCTCAGTTGGTAGAGCGTGTGACTCTTGATCTCAGGGTGGTGAGTTCAAGCCCCATGTTGGGCATAGATCTTACTTCAAAAAAGTTAAAAGTATATTGTCTAATTTTGAGACATGTTGGGATATTCTGATCACATTTCTATTGCTGACTTTTAGTTTAATACTGCTGTGACCGAGGAATATTCTGTGAAATACCAGTCTTGAAATTTACTAAAAATTGATTTATTAAACACAATTTAATCTCTTGATAAGGATTATGTATCTGCAGTTGTTGGGTGTACTGTCTTATCCATGTTAATCAGGTCCAGTGAGTTGACAGTGTTGTTTAAAAATTTTCATATCCTTACTGGTGTTTAATTGTTTTGATTTGTAAAGTCTCCAACTTTGATTTTGAATTTGTTTTTAGTTCTGTCATTTTGTGTTTACTTTATACATTTTATTTTATTTTTTAAAAATATATATTTTCATATTTTTTTGTTTATTTATTTTGAGAGAGAGAGAGAGAGAACCAGCAGGGGAGGAACAGAGAGAGAGGGGGGCAGAGGATCTGACGCAGGCTCTGTGCTGACCACAGAGAGCCCAACAGGGGGCTGGAACTCACAAACCGTGAGATCATGACCTGAGCCCAAGTCGGCTGCTTAACTGACTGAGCCGCCCAGGCGCCCCTGTTTTATACATTTTAAAGCTTTTGCGATGCCTGATTTGCTCAGTCAAAAGAGCATGCATTTCTTGATCTTGGGGTTGTGAGTTCAAGCCCCATGTTGGGTGTTGAGATTACAAAAAAAATAAATAAGTAAACTTTAAAAAACAATAAAGCTATGTTACTGGGTGTTCACAAATCAACTTTTTTATTATATTCCTATTGATCTGATCCATTTATTATTATGAAATGTCTCTGTCTCTAGGAATATTTCTATTTTAGAGTCTCTTTCACATTAATATAGACATACAAGCTTCCTTGTGGTTAGCATTTATAGCTAATAGTTCGTCTACTGACTTTTAATTTGACTATATTCTTATATTTAAAATGTATCTTTTGTAAACAGCATATAACCATGTTCTCTTAAAAGCCAATTTGGCTACAAAAGGCCATATTTCATTCTTTCTCATTGCCAAGTAGTATTCTGTTGTGTATATAAACCACAATTTCTTTATCCATTCATCAGTTGATGGACATTTAGGCTCTTTCCATAATTTGGCTGTTGTTGAGAATGCTGCTATAAACATTGGGGTACAAGTGCCCCTATGCATCAGCACTCCTGTATCCCTTGGGTAAATTCCTAGCAGTGCTATTGCTAGGTCATAGGGTAGATCTATTTTTAATTTTGGGGGGGGACCTCCACACTGTTTCCAGAGTGGCTGCACCAGTTTGCATTCCCACCAGCAGTGTAAGAGGGTTCCCGTCTCTCCACATCCTCTCCAGCATCTATAGTCTCCTGATTTGTTCATTTTGGCTACTCTGACTGGCGCGAGGTGATATCTGAGTATGGTTTTGATTTGTATTTCCCTGATAAGGAGCGACGTTGAGCATCTTTTCATGTGCCTGTTGGCCATCTGGATGTCTTCTTTAGAGCAGTGTCTATTCATGTTTTCTGCCCATTTCTTCACTGGATTGTTTTTTGGGTGTGGAGTTTGGTGAGTTCTTTATAGATTTTGGATACTAGCCTTTTGTCTGATAGGAACTGAAGAGTGTTATGCTAAGTGAAATAAGTCATACAGAGAAAGACAGATACCATATGTTTTCACTCTTATGTGGATCCTGAGAAACTTAACAGAAGACCATGGGGGAGGGGAAGGAAAAAGAAAAAGTTAGAGAGGGAGGGAGCCAAACCATAAGAGACTCTTAAAAACTGAGAATAAACTGAGGGTTGATGGGGGGTGGGAGGGTGGGAAGGGTGGGTGATGGGTATTGAGGAGGGCACCTGTTGGGATGAGCACTGGGTGTTGTATGGAAACCAATTTGACAATAATTTTCATATTTTTAAAAAAAGCCAATTTGGCAATTCGTCTTTTAATAGGAGTGATTGGTCCATTCATATTTAATGTCGTTACTAATTTGGTTTGCTTGGAAGTCTGTGATCTTGGTGTTTGTTTTTTATTTGTTCTGTCTGTGCTTTCTTCCTTGATTCTCCTTCCTTGCCTTACTTCTGAATTAAATATTTTGTAATATTCTATTTTATATCCTGTTAGCTTTTAATTATATCTATTTGTATTGTTCTTCTAGTGGCTTAGTCGCTACACTAAAAATTTGCACATGTATCCTTGACTTATCAGTCTCCTTCTCTACCAGTGCAAGAAATTTACAGCAGTTCAACACTATGCACTGCCCTCCCACTCTGTGCTATTGTTGCCATACATTTTACTTCTGTATATAAACTCTGTAACATGTAAGTACCATGAATGCTTTAAATAGTCACTATTCTTATGTATTTACCCTTTCTTATGTTTCCATTCCAACTATGCTTGTGTGCTTGTAACTTGGGATCATTTTCCTTTTGCCTGAAGAACTTTTCATCTTCCTTACAATGTGTCTGCTAGAAACAAAATCTCTTAGCTTCTGCTTACCTATTTTTCTTTAAAATTTTTTTAATGTTTATTTTTGAGAGATTTTGAGACAGAGAGAGAGAGACAGAGACAGAGGCAGAGACAGAAATAGAGCATGAGCGGGGGTCAGGGGGGGGCAGAGAGAGAGGGAGACACAGAATCTAAAGCAGGCTCCAGGCTCTGAGCCATCAGCACAGAACCTGATGCGGGGCTTGAACTCACAAACTGTGAGATCACGACCTGAGCCGAAGTCAGACACTTAACTGACTGAATCACCCAGGCGCCCCAACCTATTTTTCTTTTTAACCATTTTTTGTTAAGGTGTGATTCAGACATGTAACATCATATTGATTTCAGGGGTACCAAATAATGATTCAGTATTTGTATACATTGCAAAATAAATACCACAATAAATCTAGTTAACATCCATCACCACACATAGTTACAAATGTTTTTTCTTTTTTCTTAAAAAAATTTTTTTTCATGTGTATTTATTTATTTTGAGAGAGAATGCACACATGAGCAGGGGAAGGGCAAGGAGAGTGGGAGAGAGTGAGAATCCCAAGCAGGCTCTGCCCTGTCAATGCAGAGCCTGATATGGGGCTTGATTCCATGAACCATGAGATCATGACCTGAGCCGAAATCAAGACTCAGACATTTAAGCAACTGAGCCACCCAGATGACCCATTTTCTTTTTCTTTTCTTCCTTTCCTTTCTTTTCTTCCTTCCTTCCTTCCTTCCTTCCTTCCTTCCTTCCTTCCTTCCTTCCTTCCTTCCTTCCTTTTTTGGGGACTTTTAAGATCCACTCTCTTAGCAACTTTCCAGTATGCAATACAGTGTTATTAATAACAGTCACCATGCTGTATATTATATCTCCATCATTTAATTTGCTTTGTAACTGGCAGTTTGTACCTTCTGAGCCCCTTCACCCATTTTCCCACTCCCCACCCCAACCTCCTCTGCCTGTCACCAATCGGTTCTGTGTGTCTATGAGCTTGCTTTAGTTTGTTGTTTTTGTTTTTAGAATCCACATGTAAGTAGGACCATATGGTATTTGTCTTTCTCTGTCTGACTTATTTCACTTAGCATAATGCCCTCAAGGTCCATCTCTGTTGGCACAAATGGCAAGATTTCATTCATTTTTATGGCGGAATAATATTCCATTGTATACATGTACACACCACACCTTCTTTATCCATTCACCTATTGATGGACACTTGGCTTGTTTCCATATCTTGGCTGTTGTCAACGATGCTGCAATGAACATGGTGGAGCATATATTTTTTTCCTAATTAGTGTTTTTGTTTTCTTCGGATAAATACCTAAAAGTAGAATTGCTAGAACATATGGTAGCTCAGTTTTTTCACTTTTTGAGGAACCTCTATACTGTTTTCCATAGTAGCTGTGCCAATTTATATTCCCACTAGCAGTGCCCAAGGGTTTCCTTTTCTCCACATCCTCACCAACACTTGTTATTTCCTCTTCCTCCTCCTCCTCCTCCTCCTCCTCCTCCTCCTCCTCCTCCTCCTCCTTCTTCTTCTTCTTCTTCTTCTTCTTCTTCTTCTTCTTCTTCTTCTTCTTCTTCTTCTAATAGTCATTCTAACAGGTGTGAGGTGATATCCCATTGTGGCTTTGATTTGTATTTCCCTGATGATTGCTGATGTTCAGACTTTTTCATGTGCCCATTGGCCATCTGTTTGTCTTCTTTGAAAAATTGTCTATTTAGATTTTTTATCTGATCGTTTTAATCAGATTGTTTTGCTTTGTTTGCTATTGAGTTGTATGAGGTTTTATATATTTGGAGTATTACCCCCTTATCAGATATATGATTTGCAAGTATTTTCTGTCATTCAGTAGGTTGACTTTTCATTTTGTTGATGAATTCTTTTGCTGTGCAGAAGCTTTTGAGTGTGATGCAGTTCTACTCATTTATCTTTGCTTTTGTTGCCTTTCCTTTCAGGGTCAGATTCAAGAATCATCTCCAAGACCGATGTCAAGGAGCTTATAACCTGTGTTTTCTTTCAGGAGTTTTGTGGGTTCAGGTTTCATATTCAAACCTTAAATCAACTTTGAGTTCCTTTTTGTGTGTGGTGCAAAATAGTCTAGTTTCAATATTTTGCATGTGGCCATCCAGTCTTTTCCAACACCATTTATTGAAGAAATTGTCCTTTCCCCTTTGTGTGTTCTTGCTTCCTTTGTCACAAATTAGTTGACCATATAATGGTTTATTTCTGGGGTCCCTATTCTGTTCCATTTAACCAAATATCCATTTGAGGGATATTTTCATTTGTCAGAATTCTAGATAGTTTCTTTTCGGTTTTCAGAACTTTAAAGATATATTCTTAGGACTTCAGTAGTTTCTGTTGAAAAGTTAGTCATAAATCTTAGTTTTCCTTCTTTTAGAATAATGTGTCTTTTTCTTTTTTTTTTTTTAATTTTTTTTTCAACTTTTATTTATTTTTGGGACAGAGAGAGACAGAGCATGAACGGGGGAGGGGCAGAGAGAGAGGGAGACACAGAATCGGAAACAGGCTCCAGGCTCTGAGCCATCAGCCCAGAGCCTGACGCGGGGCTCGAACCCACGGACCACGAGATCGTGACCTGGCTGAAGTCGGACGCTTAACCGACTGCGCCACCCAGGCGCCCCTAATGTGTCTTTTTCAGCCATTGGTATTTTTAAGATTTTTTCTGTTTTTTTCTGGGGTTTCTGGGTTTTGAATACTTTTGTTTCTAAGTTGCTTGAGGTTCACTAGGATTCTTGGACCTTCAGTTTTTTAGGCATCCGAGAGGCGCCCCTCTTCTTATATGGCTTTAATAACACAGTGCTACACCATTTGTCTCTCTCCCTCATATCTCCTGGGCTATTTTATTCTTTCCATTTCTTTTTTCTGTACTTACATTTGTGTATTTCCTATTGACCTGTCTTTGGATTAACTAATCCTGTCTTTTTCTTCTTCTAGTCCTATGTAAAACATATTCAATGAGTTCTTAATTTGAGAGAGTTTACTTAATATTCCTAGAATTCTTAATCATTTCAAAGATTCCAATTCTATGTTTAAATACTTTTGGGGGGGGTGCCTGGGTGGCTCAGTTGGTTAAGCATCCAACTCTTGATTTCAGCATAGGTGATGATCTCACGGTCGTGGGATTCAACCCGGTGTTGGGGATCCACACTGGGCATGGAACCTGCTTAAGCCTCTCTCTCTCCCTCTCCCTCTGCCCTTCCCCCACTCATGTTCACTCCCTCCTTAGATAGATAGATTAGATAGATAGATAGATGATAGATTATCTTTTCATCTACTTTTTCTATATTTTCTTCTATTCAAAATATTTGTGATAAAGTCATGTCTTCTAACTGTAACATCTGCACAAACTGTTGGTCTGATTCTATTGCCTACTTTTCCTCTTGACCAATTACATTTTTTTTTTTTTGCCTGTCTCATAGTTTGGTATTGTATAATTAACACTGTATACAAAAAAGCTATAGGGGGCCCCTGGGTGGCTCAGCTGATTCAGCCACTGACTCTTGGTCTTGGCTCAGGTCATGATCTCATGGTTCATGAGTTCGAGCCCTGCATTGGGTTCTGCGCTACAGTGTGGAGCCTGCTCAGGATTCCCTCTCTATCGCCTTCTCTCTCTACTCCTCCCCCGCCTGCACATGCTGTCTCTCTTTCTCAAAAAAATTAAATAAACTTAAAAAAAAACTATAGAGATTTATTTTTTTTAATGTTTATTTATTTTTGGGAGAGAGAGAGAGTGGAGGAAGTGCAGAGAGAGAAGGGAACAGAGGATTCAAAGTGGGCTCTGCCCTGACAGCAGGGAGCCCAGTGCAGAGCTCAAACTTACATACTGTGAGATCATGACCTGAGCCAAAGTCAGATGCTCAACCGACTGAGCCACCCGGGCGCCCCAAAAAACTATAGAGATTTAAATTGTTGGGGCGCCTGGGTGGTGCAGTCGGTTAAGCGTCCGACTTCAGCCAGGTCACGATCTCGCGGTCCGGGAGTTCGAGACCCGCGTCAGGCTCTGGGCTGATGGCTCAGAGCCTGGAGCCTGTTTCCGATTCTGTCTCCCTCTCTCTCTGCCCCTCCCCTGTTCATGCTCTGTCTCTCTCTGTCCCAAAAATAAATAAACGTTGAAAAAAAAAATTAAAAAAAAAATAAATTGTTGCTCTTTTTCCCTCAGAAACGGTTTGTGTTTTTGTCTGTTGAGCAGACAAGTGAGGGGCTGATCATCTCAACCCAACTAAGAATGTGAGTTTCAGATTGGCTCACGCATCTAGTTAGACTCCACCCATCTATGGTTTCAAATGTCTTGAGGGCCAGACCTTCTTGTGTTTGTTGCAGACTCTCCCCTCCAGTGGAACTTTGCCTCCTAAGTACCAGGAGATTTTGGGAAATTTTATATTGTATTTCTTGCCCAGCCCATTCCTTGAGGATGGACTTCCTACAGTTTTGATTGAGAGACTAGTGGGTCTCTTTCTCTGTCTGCTCCACCCTTAAAATTCTTGCCTTCAGAGATTTGGTGCTTTGCTCTTTAGCCTCCCGCATCCTCAAGTTCAATGTCGACAAATATTCGAAAAGGGAGATGATAGACAGATTCAGAGATTCCAATATAGACAGATACACCAACATCTTTTTGCATGCCCCTTCCTCTGGCACGACTTGGTCTGCAGCTGATTTCTCTCTGTCTTTGTAACTCGGCCTGTTACACTCCCCTGGCACTCAGCGAACATCCCGTGAGAGAAAATGGCTGTTCGATGATCCCATAGATTATAATTTGTCCATGCCAACCATCATGGATATGAAAAATTCTGTTTTTCCCCTTTTACTTTCCTATGGCAGCCTTTGTCAGCAAATGTCCCCAGGCAAGAAAGTAGCCAGCAGTCTCAGCCACTTCTCTAAAACTTATTTCTGTGGTGCCTGGGTGGCTCAGTCGGTTGAGCATCTGACTCTTGATTTTGGTTCAGGTCGTGATCCCAGGGTCGTGGGATCGAGCCCCACGTTGGGTTCTGCGCTGAGTGTGGAGCCTGCTTAAGATTCTCTCTTTCCTTCTCCCTCTGCCCTTCTCCCCCACTTGTGCTCTCTCTTTCTCTCTCTCTCTAAAAAAAAATTATTTCTTTCTAGTCTTACATGCTTGTATAGCTCCCTAGTATCTTTAAAAATATGATTTCTCTTGGGCTTTGTGCTGACAGCTCAGAGCCTGGAGCCTGCTTGGGATTCTGTGTCTCCCTCTCCCTCGGCCCCTCCCCTGCTTGCACTCTGTCTCTCTGTCTCTGTCTCTGTCTCTGTCTCTCTCTCTCACACACACACACACACACACACACACACACACACATACACACACAAAATAAATAAAGAAATTTTTTTTAAATGATTTCTCTATGAGGCACGTAGGTGGCTCATTCGGTTAAGCATCTAACCTCGGCAATTTGTGAGTTCGAACACTGCATCAGCCTTGCTGCTGTCAGCACAGAGCCTGCTTTGGATCCTCTTTCTCCCTCTCTCCCTGTCGCTCCCCTGCTCATGTTCCCTCGCTCAAAAATAAATTAAAAACATTATGAAAAATATGATTTCTGTAATCTCTCCTTTTCCAGTTGTGATAGCTTTCTGCTACTACCATATCATATTCAGAAGCATAAGTGCTCTTGTCTCTAATGACTTTCTTTTAAATCTTAATGTGTTTTCTTATTTTTTTAATTTTGTAAAGTTTATTTATTTTGAGAGACAGAGAGAGAGACAGAGAGAGAGAGAGAGAGAGAGAGAGAGCGGAGGAGAGGCAGAGAGAGAGGGAGACAGAGAAGGTTCCATGCTGTCAGTGCAGAGCCCAACACGGGTCTCAATCCAATGAACAGTGAGACCGTGACCTGAGCCAAAATCAAGAGTCAGACACTTAACCAGCTGAGCCACCCAGGTGCCCCTTAATAGGTTTTTTTTTAAAGAAAATATATTAAATATTAGTCCAGGTAAAAATTTTTCCTGGCATAGCATAATGTTGATTTTTACATGTGACTGAAAGGAAAACAGGACTTACTTAAACTTATTTTATAGAAAATGTAGATGAGGTATATCAGTTCCAGAAGTAATGTGGAACAGGTTTCTAATGTTCACCCATACCCATTTTTCCTCTATTCTGGGGCACAGAGGAGAGTCGTATTTCCAAGCCTTCAGGCTGGGGCAGGTGCCTAGGTAAGTCCGATGGGTTATAGGCACAAATGGTATGTGTCTCTTCCAGGAAGAGGCATTTAAGAGTGAGTGAGAGTTCTCGCCACGCTTCTTTTCATGGAAACCAAGGAGACGGCATGTTTCCATATGGAGACACTCGGCCTGGTTCTCTAAGCCGCTGCTGGGAAAAGGCAACCACTTTGGAGAGAGTTTCTCTCCCCGCAGCTGACTTTTCATCAGTAAGAAGGAATTTCAATGTGTGGAGTCATTGAGTTTTCTGGACATACCTACATCTCAGCATAGCCCACCTAATTAAGCTAAATATAGTAAGGAATACCTAAACTAACACAAAATCATAGCCTTTTCTCTGATTACTTGTTTTTTTTTTTTAAATCCTGAAATTCTAATAATCTAGAAACTTTTTTTTTGGACTACTAGATATGATAGGCAATGGTTATCATAATAAATTAGTTGTAAAGGATGGTCAGTGGGGGCATCTGGGTGGCTCTGTAGGTTAAGCATCCAACTCCTGATTTTGGCTCGGGTCATAATCTCATGGCTCATGAGATCAAGTCCCACATCAGACTCTGTGCTGCTGACAGAAAGGAGCCTGCTTGGGATTCTCTCTCCATCTCTCTCTGCCCCTCCCCAGCTTGTGCGTGCTCGCTCTCTCTCTCTCTCTCTCTCTCTCTCTCTCTCTCCCTCTCTCTCTCTCTTTCTCTCCCAGTAAATAAACATTTTTTAAAAAGGATGGTTAATGAAGAATATCCTTTAATTACATGGTAGGAGCTTCCTTAGGAATATTTTTTTTTCATTTTACCCTTGAGGCATATACATGAAAAGGAAAATATATCTATTTTGAGCTATGCTCTATCATACCTTAAAGTAATTTTAGTGATGCAGTCTAGCATATTAACATAAGGGACTTTCCAGTCTTAAGAAATTAAAGCTATGTATTTAAAGAGGGCAGCAAATTTTAACCTTAAATCTTCCTTTTCTCATCTATCATACCATACCCTTTAGCTAAGACCACTACTTTCAAACCTCCCCTTCTCAAAGTGATCTTCCCTTCTCCCCAACCTCTCCCACCCACGTCAAACCCTACCTGAACCTACTAGAAAAGCTATTATAAAGAACTGCTCTATAAGCTAGTGTTGCTTAATAGTGCCTCAATACAATTCTTCTTCAGTAATCTACATTCTTTTTTTTATTTTTTTTTACATTTATTTATTTTTGAGAGACAGAGAGAGGCAGAGCGTAAGTGGGGAAGGGGCAGAGAGAGAGAAGGAGACACAGAATCCGAAGCAGGCTCCAGGCTCTGAGCTGTCAGCACAGAGCCTGACGCAGGGCTCGAACCCACAAACCACGAGATCATGACCTGAGCCGAGGTCAGACGCTCAACTGACTGAGCCACCCATGCACCCCGAGTAATAAAGGGATAAATCCTACTTATGAAAGTGTTACTATCATGTATTGGTTGGAAGGGTAAGATATCAGAAGGCCAGATTGAAAATCTCCATTTTCCATCAAAATACTTTTTTGGGTGGCTACGTATTCAATCTATACATAAAGGTCATCCTTGGGTAAAGTCATCTCTCTTGGGCAGAACTTGGTAAGTGTCTGTGATGGTTAATTCTATATGTCAACCTGACCGGGCCCCAAGGTGCCCAGATAATTGGTCAAACAATTCTGGGTATTTCTGTGGGGGTGTTTGGGATGAGGTTAATATTGAAAATGATAAAATGAATAAAGTAGATCACCTTCTGTCATGTGGATGGGCCTCATCCAATCAGTTGAAAGCCTGAATAGAACAAAAAGGCTGAGTCTCCCCCAAGTAAGCGAGAATTTCTCCTGCCCGACTGCCCACGAGCTAGGACACTGGTTTTTCCCTTGCCTTAGGATTCTGACTAAAACATCAGCTTTTCCTTGGTCTTGAGCCTCTTGGCTTTTAAACTGGAGCCACACTATCAGCTGTCCCGGGTGTCCAGCCAACTGACTGCAAATCTTGGAACTCGTCAGCCTCCATAATAGATCTAGATATACCGATGTATAGATGCAGGTGTAGATATAGATCTTCCGTTGGTTCCGTTTCTCTGGAGAAACACTATCCCATGGCATTAGAATTACACCCTGCGTGTGAACACCCTACTCTTCCAGGGTCTGCAGATTGGATGCTTAGCTCACCCCCGACAACTGACTGAAAGAAATGTGTAAGCGGAAGAAATAGCAAAAAAGCCAAGCGAAGCTAAAGAAGCAAATTAGTGAAGGCTTAATGTGGTTGCTTGGTTTACTGACCAAAAGGAAATAAATGTTGAGGCGATAGCCGGCAATGAAGACAAATGAGACCAGGAAGAAGAAAAAAGAAAGAAGTGTAAAGGGAAGAGATAGGCAGGAAAGGCCACAGACAGCAGGAATGACACAGATGAAAAATGACAGTGCTGGTGAGCAGCAAGCCTCCTGAGGGGAGAGAGAATTTCAGGAATATCTGGAAAAAGGCAAAGAAACACCATTTGCAACTAGAGTAGATAAGATGTCTAGAGTTAGCGAAGTCTAACTAACCCCTATATCCACAGGAGGCGTTGATGAGTATATGGATTAAATTCATAATGGAGACCTGAAGTCATTAAAAAAAGATAACCATAGGGGCGCCTGGTGGGCTCAGTCGCAAGAGCATGCAACTCTTGATCTCAGGATTTGTGAGTTCAAGCCCCATGTTGGGTGTCGAGATTACTAAAAAAAATAAACTTTAAAACGGGTATAAGAGGGGCACCCGGGTGGCTCGGTTAAGTGTCTGATTCTTGGTTTCAGCTCACATCATGATCTATCTCATGGTTCGTGAGTTCGAGGCATGAGTAGGGCTCTGTACTGACAGCCCAGGGCCTGCTTGGGACTCACTCTCTCTCTCTCTCTCTCTCTCTCTCTCTCTCTCTCTCTCTCTCTCTCTCTCTCCCCGTCTCTCTCTGCCCCTCTCCTGCTTGCTCTCTGTCTCTAAATAAATAAGTAAACTTTAAAAAACAACAACAACAAGTTCGTAGATACAAAGATACACAGAACAGATTTGGGGCGGGGAGGGTTGCGTGAAGGGGGTCAAAAGGTACGAACTTCGATTTATAAATAAGTCATGGAGATCTAACGTACAGCATAGTGACTATAGTTAATAATACTGTATTGCATACTGGACATTAAAAAGAGTAAATCCTAGAAGTTTTCATCACAAGGTAAAAATAGGTGTGGCGACAGATGTCAACAAGACACTGTAGTGATCATTTTGCAACATATACAAATATCAAATCATTATGCTGTACACCTGAAACTAATGTTATATGTCAATTATACCTCCATTAAAAAATAATAAACATCATGTCTTTCAAAAAAAAAAAAGCAAACAGATAGCCTTCTTGGGTGGATTTGTATTTTGGCATCTATCACGTGGTGTTGTGTTAGTTCTACTTTGTCCTCTATTACTGCATAACAAACCACCCAAAACATAGTGGTTTAAAACAACGATTTATTATCCTCCTAAGTCTGTGGGTTTGTCAATCTGAGTGATTCTTCTGTGGGATTCATCTGGGATCACTCATGTGTCTGCAGTCATCTGACAACCCCACTGAAGTCCAAGATAGCCTCGGTCACATGTCTGGAACACCAGCACTGGCAAGGCGTTTCTGTTCTCCCCATAGGGCCTTTCAACCTCCAGTTAAGTTGGACTAGATTCTTCCCAACACAAAGCTCCCTTAGTCTCAAGTGCACAAATCCCAATATGGAGGCCCTTATCAAGGCCTTGCGTGGGTCATGCTTGCCAGTGTCCCATTGGCCCAAGCAGGTCACATGACCAAATCCAGAGTCGGTCGGGGAAGGCCCACATAAAGGCAACAGTATCAGGTTGATTTATTATACGAATGTACCAACATCCAGGATAAACTTAAGAATTTAGGAAATCAATAGCATTCCCATTACTTAATACTTGCCTGATGTCCACAGTCCATAATTCACAAGTGAGTAGTAGTACTCCCTAGGGAGAATTTTATACATTTTAGATATTTTGAGTGTGCTAGTGAAATATAGCCAGAAAATGAACATTTGAAATGTATATTGTCTTATGAACTATGTACCTTGTTATATTGTAGTCCGACCATTATGTTGATTTTTATAAAAATATCAGGAGCAAGTAGGTTTTATTATCCATGAGTTTTCTTTCAGAATAGTAAAGTTACATTACAAAATACTTAAGACGAGGCAGTGTTGGGGGCCCATATTTGTGAAACGTACGAGTTCAGCTTGACTGTTTAACGACGAGCCTTCAGTTATTTTCAAACCCTGCTAGCCAGATTAAGTGTCACTAAATTATGTTTTTCAATAGGTATTGGTAATTTTTATTTCTGTTTTGAGACTAGGACAGAAAACATAGTGGGGGGGGGGGTAGTCTCTTGTTTCAGGAAGCAGTGCAAAAATCACAAAACTGTCAAACCTTGCTTTGCCAGACTCTCCCCTTCTCCAAGACCCCCAAACCGTCTCAACCTCCCTCCTTGGCACGGTGAATTTACTTCTAGACTGTTGTTCGAATTGTAAACTTATTATACAACAATACCAGCTCGCGGGTATAACAGAACAGATGGTGCAGCTCCCGAGCCCAGCAGCTGGAAGGGACCCGGGCTGCGCTCGGCACACAGTAGGGGCACCATAAACGTTGATTGACTGAGTTCATCGCGGCGGTTGACGCGGAGCCCTCCCGTCACCAGGCAGTATCCTTATCTCTCTCCAAGCCCACACCCCTGGCCCGAGAGGCGGTGAGCTCGGAGCAGATGGCGACTCCCGGGTGCCAGGTGTGCGGCGCGTACGGCTCGGGACCGGGCACTGAGTGCTTTGGTCCCGGCCCCCCCCGACCCCCCCCCCCCCCCCGTCCCACGAGCTCCCCCACCGCCGCGGTCTGCGGCACACGTGCTGTCGGGCGGGAGCGGGACCCCGGGAGGGGAGGGCCGGGAACAAGGAGATCGGTGCCTGGCGGAGCCCGTGCGTCCCGCTCCCACTGCCCGCCACGCGCCCCCACCCCTCCTCCGACCCGCGTCACTTGGCCGCCCGTGCTGTCTCCGAGCCTTCCCACCTCCCCGCTTTGCAATCAAGCGCCTTTCTTCCTCCCCCTCCTCTCTTCTTATCTGACATTTGCTCGCTCGTCTCTGCCCACTCCCCAGCGGCTCTCCCTCTCTGGCAGACGCGCCCTAGCCCGCCCTCGCACAACCTCCAATCGCAGGTCAGCTGGTTTGCTAACGTTGGCCGAGGGTTGCTCTCTGCTTTAAGCGTTTTTCCAAGAGTGAAATCGGCCGCTTTCCCCACCGGGCTCCTGCTGTAATTGCTTCTACTGGGCTGTTGGGGGTGGGGATCCCGTGGGTGCGCTCCCGTCCACACCGCACGCTAGGGTTCCTGGGATAGTTTCGGGGTACCCGGGAGCGAGGAGGTAGCCCCTCCGCCCCCCACGACGCTTACTCTCAGGCCGGGCTACCGCGGGTACCCTGCGAATCCGAGGGGGACAAAGCGAGCCGAGCCCCTGCTGCTTCCCGGTCACCGCGCCTGGGGCGCAGCCTCCACCAGCTACCCGCCCGCCAGAAGCTCCCTCCTCCCTGACCTGAAACCGGGAACTGAATCCCTGGGGGTTTCGGGTGCCCCCGGGCGAGGGCGCCTCTGCCGCGCCGGGGACTCCCCACCCCGCTCCCGCCTTTCCCGCACCCGCGAGGGGCGAAGGAGGGCACTGAGGCACTCCTGCCCCTGCGAAGGCCCGGGGGCTCGGGAAAACGCTCGAGGATTGGGGTGCAACCAACTGTTCCCCCTCCCCCCAACACACACACGCCCTTCGCCGTCCGGCGCTTTCCTCGCCTAGCCCGCCGCGCGCGCACGCGCCCCACTCGGGCGCCCCGAAAGACCCGGCGGCTGCGAGCTCCACGGGGCCCAGCCCGCAGGGACCCGGGCGGGGGGTCCGCGCGTCGCCCGCCGGCCCGAACGTGGGCTCCCGACGCAGCGCGCGCACAGAGCACGTCGGCGTGCAGAGCGGAGGTCGTGGGCCGCGAGGGGGGCGGGGGGTGGCTGTCGGTTCCGGTCAGCGACGGAACTGGGCGGCACCGCCGAGGGCCTGGCCGGCTCGGGGGCGGGGGGCGGCGCGCGGGGGAACCCCCCTCCCCGCAGCCCCGGCCGGTCACAACTTCAAAGGAGGGCCGGGAGCGCGCGCGCGAGGAGGGGGGCGTCTTCCCTCGGGCCGCGTGCGCGCGCGCGCGCGTCTTCGGCTCCTTCCCCGGTCGTAGAGCCTCCACGGAAGACGGGCGTTAAAACGCTGCTGACAGGGCCGCCTGAAACATGTTTACAGTAGGAGAGACTGTCCTCCAAAAGCACCGCCTGAGTCCATTCCAGTCTGTTTGTTCCCTGTAACTAACCGAAAGGCGAGGCGCGGCCGCGGCGGCGGAAGGAGGCTGGGCACCACGACCGGTCGCCCCGGCCTCGCCGAGCTGCGCGCCGCCGAGCGCGGCGTCCCGGCCCGCGGGAAACCATGTTTTAAGGAGGCGGGGTGGCCTCTGCGCGCCCTTGAGTACTGCGCGCCGTTCGTCCGAAGCCGCTGTCCAAAACGGAGAGCGGCCGGCGGGGACGCTGCGTTCGGACCCGTGCCCGCGGCAGCAGGATGATGCGGGGTCACGGATCATGTCCCGGGTTCAGTTACCGTGTCCAAACGCGAGGCCAGCCCCGGCTTCCCCGGTCTCCGCGAGCATCTGACAAGTGGACGCGAGGAGGTGGTGGGCGGCCTTAAGTCTTGACTTATGGGGGGAAAATCATCTGAATTCGCCGACACACCCTAGTAACGGCTGATCGTTTAAACTGCTACCTAAGGCAGGCAGAGTAGTGGATGGAGGATGATAGGGGTGCGGGAGGGGGAGGAGGAGGAGGAGGAGGAGGAGGAGGAGGGGACGAAGAAAGAAGTCTGACCATCCCCACGTTTTCCCACGTCTGCTCGCGGGCGCAGGGAGGCTCAGCGCTGCCACCTGGCGGCCGCTCCTCCCCGGGTTGGGAGCCCGCTGGCCGCCGAGCACTCCCAGACTCCGGTGGGTGTGCCCGGCCTGGGCCTCGCCGAAAGCAGCAGCAGCAGCTCGAATTCATGCTTCAGAATTCATACTCCAGCGGCCCAGGCAAACGCTCGTTTTCTGCTTGTCCTCGTGAGACGACGGAAAGGGAAGGAAAGGAAAAGTGACTTGGTATGGCCATCGAGTGCTTACTTAATCCCACCAGGTGCTACTCGCTGGTGAGGAGGGGTGAGAAAGTGGTAAAAAAAAATTATTAGAGAGTCTTCCCTCTTAGCTTATTCTGGGAGTAAAATAAATCATGGATTTCATTTTGCCCCAGACTCCCTATTTTGCTCTTTTGTAAATATGAGTTACTTCCATGTTATGTTTTCAATACAAACCCTGAAAGGGAAGTCCGGTTGTCATACAACTTCATGAAGTGGAAGTTGTAATTTGTCTACTTGATTGAGAAGTAAATCAGCCTCCGTTGGAGGGTTCTTTTCCCTCGAGTGTGCAACAGAAAACGCTGGGCCTTTCAGTTGGCAAAGTCCAATGACATCAGATTTCCCAGGGCTGCTCCCGGCCCGCTAAAGTAACAAACACGGGGGTTCCCCACCCCCTTGACTTCATTTGAACTGAACACTTGTCAGACCAGCTCCCACAGTCACGGTTTCTATAACCAACGCAAGGCAAAAATCTTGCAAATCAGTGCAAATCCAGGAGATTTGTTAAAGTAATTTCCCTTCAGTCCCCCCCCCCCCCGCCCTGTCCCCCACCGCCCCCGCACCATGCCATAAGCATATAATGAGCAGTGAGATGGAATCTTATTTCCATCTACACCCCATCCCATTTTACGGATGTGAGATTCTATGTTGTACAGGTATGTGAGAGCAGAAGAAATGAATTAGCAGATATTACATCTCAAATAGAATTCCATTATTTAATGGAAAAGATAATTTACCTTCATTCAAAATTTGAATCGTCTAACATCAGTGCTAACAAAGACAATTCGTTTATTATTCTAAAATAGGGTGGGGTTTTTGTTTGGTTTTGCTTTTCGCAAAATTGTCTTGGTTTACTGTTAATATGGCTTAAAGAGTAGCATTAAGAATTCCTTCATGTGCTGCAAAGCCAGCAGAGGGATCACTGAGTACTGATTTACAAGGGGCCACCAAATATTTGGTATTTGGGGAAAAAACATCAGTAATGTCGAACTGGTTACAAAGCATATGAAGTTAGGTAATGAGAACACAGAGGTCTCTTCTGGTTACTTGGTATTGAGAGGCCCGATACATTCCAGCATGCACGTGGTGAGAAAGAGGACTTTAATAAAAGCCATTTGTCAAATGTTTTCTTCCATTTGAAAAGAAATAGTGACATAGAAGAACAAACCTACTTTAGAGGTCTCAGCATTCATATATACTATAATCATGTTATAAAGCCAATGGAAATTACGAATACCTTAGTTCTTCAGTTCTAAGAACGTGTTCTTTTTGTTTTCAACATCTCTAAGATATCTTACCACTGAGGGGATGTCACAGCTTCATTGGCAATTTTTCTTCCTTAGTTGCATGTAACAGTGGCGTGTCTTAAAAGCTACTGGATTTGTTAAAATAAAGAAAATACATCTCACAATACAAATAGGCCGGTGGCTATCTTTTTAGTATATACTTTTAAAAACCTGTGTGTAAGTAATGCACCTGGCTGGCTGAGTCCATGGAGCCCACAACTCTTGACCTCGGGTTGTAAGTTTGAGACCCACGCTGGGCGTAAAGATTGCTTAAACATAAAAATCTTAAATTGTTTTAATTTTAAAATGTTTAAAAATTAAAAACCCATGTGTTTTCAGCATAAACAGAATTACTAGGCCCATATTGATTAAGTCCCACTTTCCCCCATACTTTTCAGTGGTGGGAGCAGAAATGGTTTCAGAAATGTAATCAATTATATTGCCAGTCGTCTTAACTGAATGATCACAAACTAGCTATGCTCTCAAATCATTAGTTGGTATAAATCCCAAAATAAATGTATTTATTCTCTTTTTTTATTCTAGTGAAGATACTAATTTGATACATAAATTACATGTATAAAATACATATACCTGTTTATATTTGTGTACATACATGTATACAACTGTATGTATACTCTTAGGTGATTTTTATGTCAGAGTATAACATTTAGGATTGCTGGGGTTTTTGAGTGTGCATACCAAAGAAAAGAAAACGCCTGATTAAACACCCAACTTTGTTATATGCAAAAAAAAAAAAAAAGGTTTTTTTGTTTAAGATTTGTTCCCCCTTCTAAAAGAAAAAAAATATAACTTGGGTAGGTAGTGGCCAAGAATGAGTTGCTTTTACTCATAAAACATTCTTGCTTGGGTTGATCCTTGAAGATCCAGTCAGATGTCTCCAAAGGGTGTTATTTACAGTAAAATTCTAAATCTGACAACCCGGGCCTCTCGCCAGCTACATACTTTAAAAGTTTGACAAGATAAATAGAAATCTGCTGCCTCCCACTAGTCTGATCTGAATCAAAAGCTCACTTAATTACGCTGGGTTGGCCCTACCTAACCACCTATCCCTGGCCTGTAGAAAAACAGTTTAAGGAAAGACCAATTTTTACTTGAACCCTAAGTTTCACACTTTGTGGTAGAGATCATTTTTGTGGCCAAATAAACATATATTCTGATCACCCTTGTACCTTTCGTCTGCCACACTCTCCACAATAGTCTTCACTTTCTTTTAAAATGATTAAGACAACAGGATTGCCACTATTGTCCTTGTATGGGTCACATCCATACTCTGATTGCTTTTCAAGTCAGTGACCATCCTCAGTGTGCCTGGCTGGCTCAGTCCGTGATCTGAGTTCAAGCCTCACCGTGGGTGTGGAGACTACTTTAAAAAAATCAGTGAGCATCCACAATTTTAGTCTCTTGAACAACAAAATGCTGCCTCTATTAGAAGGAGTATCTCTGGCATTGAATTACCAAGAGAAGGATAATAACATTCACTGGGGGTTTACAATGCATCAAACTCATTGAAACCTCACAACAACCCTATATGAAGTAGCTCCTAGTGTTCCCATATCACAGATGAGGAAGACTGAGACTTAATCATATGCCCAGAGTACAAAACCAAGTAAGAAGGACTAGCATCTAGGTCTAACATAAATCCAGAGGCTCCACTGTCTTCTGCCACCAGTTACCACCTCCTTCTTTCCCTTTGCCTTGGCCTTTTAGCTCCATTTGATTCAAGTAGCATAGAAGCAACGTAGGAAGAATATCTAAGAGGAAAAATATATATAAGAAAGAACCCTTCTTAAAGGGTTGGGGCGGGGTGGGGGGGGGGAGAAGGGAGGAGAGTGAAGCAACCTTGAATTTTGAAAATGTGGGAAACAAATATTGAGAAAGTAAATCGATTCCAATCCTTTACTCAACATTATCATCCTATACAAAACTCTATGGAAATTCTGCCATTAAGTATGGAACACTGCCTAATGTGTACCAGTGGAGAGCTCCTCTGTTTGGGCTACCTAGGATTTACAGGGGGGTTTAAATCGTTAAATAACCATAGTTAACCCCTGTTTGGTTATGAGAGCAAGCAGTTGTTGCAAAAATTCCTCTCCTCTGCCTTCCACAAACAGAACAAAAATTGCTCTGAAGGGATTTACACAATACATCAACATCTGTGCTGTACCTAGAGTTGTTAAAATAATTGTGATGACAGGTGTCTAGGTACCACTTTCTTAATGGTTTTCAATATCCATTGATTTATTGTTGTGGCTTTCCTTCCCCCTTTTACATCTTTGGCTTTATGAAGGATCCGAGGAACAGATTTTGCACGAGAGGCTGATTCTTTATTCCAGTACTGAAAAGAACTAATAAAAATAATCACTTGGCTTTTAAGCAGAAAGCTTCCATTTACAGTATTTCACCCTTACTCCCCCCCCCCCCCACACACACTTCCAAGCCCCTTGTTATCTAACATAATGGTTAGAATACATTTCCGTCTCTCCCCTTAATAATTTCATGCATTAACATCCTCTTTACACACCACACACACACACACGCGCGCGCGCACACACACACACACAGAGCAAAAGGAAAAAAAGGCAGCAGAAATCTCAGCTGTACTTCTAGCCCTTTTAAAAAGTTTGCTCTGTAAATTGGAATGAGGTCAGATTTGGAGCTTCTCATTGCACGCGGAGATTATTATTGCATCGGGTTCCAAGCCAATGGGAAGCCCGGGGGAGGGGCTTGGCACGAGGAAGCGTTGGTTACAGCGGCTGATTGGCCGTGGCCAAGACTGTGAAAGGATAAAGAGGCGCGAGGCGGAATTGGGGTCTGCTCTAAGCTGCAGCAAGAGAAACTGTGTGAGGGGAAGAGGCCTGTTTCGCTCCCGGGTCTCTAGTTCTTGCACGCTCTTTAAGAGTCTGCATTAGAGGAACTCTGCCATTACCAGCTCCCTTCTTGCAGAAGGGAGGGGGAAACATACATTTATTCATGCCAGTCTGTTGCACGAAGGCTTTTTGGCTTCCTACCTTGCAACAAAATAATTGCACAAACTCCTTAGTGCCGATTCCGCCCACAGAGAGTCCTGGAGCCAGAGTCTTTTTTGCTTTGCATTGTAGGAAAGGGACTAAGTGATAGAGACTATGTCGCTTTCCTGAGCTCCTGAGAGAGCGCTCGTGAACTGGAACCAACTGCTTCAGGGGAAGAAAAAAAAAAAAAAAAAAAAAAAAGACTTGCCTGGGAGGCGGCGAGAAACTTGCACTGGAAGCTTCAGCAACCAGCATTCAAGAAACTCCTCTCCACTTTAGCACGGTCTCCAGACTCAGAGCCGAGAGACAGAGCAAACTGCGGCGCGGTGAGAGAGAGAGAGAAAGCGAGAGCCAGAAGGAGAGGGAGGGAGAGACTCTCCAGCCTGGGAACTATAACTCCTCTGCAAGAGGCAGACTACTCCTTCCCCGCATCTTTGGGAGACTTTTCTCTCTTCGCCCAACGCCGCCCCGGCGAGGAGTGGAGGGGCCCGCACGGCCGCCGCGCGCGTTCTCCCGCTCGGCGTGTGCTTGGCCCGGGGAGCCGGGAGGGCCCGGCGATCGCGCCGCGGCCGCCGCGAGGGTGTGAGCGCGCGTGGGCGCCCGCCGAGCCGGGGCCATGGTGCAGCAAACCAACAACGCCGAGAACACGGAAGCGCTGCTGGCGGGCGAGAGCTCGGACTCGGGCGCCGGCCTCGAGCTGGGCATCGCCTCCTCCCCCACGCCCGGCTCCACCGCCTCCACGGGCGGCAAGGCCGACGACCCGAGCTGGTGCAAGACGCCGAGCGGGCACATCAAGCGACCCATGAACGCCTTCATGGTGTGGTCGCAGATCGAGCGGCGCAAGATCATGGAGCAGTCGCCCGACATGCACAACGCCGAGATCTCCAAGCGGCTGGGCAAACGCTGGAAGCTGCTCAAAGACAGCGACAAGATCCCTTTCATTCGGGAGGCGGAGCGGCTGCGCCTCAAGCACATGGCTGACTACCCCGACTACAAGTACCGGCCCAGGAAGAAGGTGAAGTCCGGCAACGCCAACTCCAGCGCCTCGGCCGCCGCCTCCTCCAAGCCGGGGGAGAAGGGAGACAAGGTCGGTGGCGGGGGCGGCCACGGGGGCGGCGGCGGCGGCGGCGGGAGCGGCAACGCGGGGGGAGGAGGCGGCGGCGCGAGCGGCGGCGGCGCCAACTCCAAACCCGCGCAGAAAAAGAGCTGCGGCTCCAAAGTGGCGGGCGGCGCGGGCGGCGGGGTCAGCAAGCCGCACGCCAAGCTCATCCTGGCGGGCGGCGGCGGCGGCGGCGGCGGGAAGGCGGCGGCCGCGGGCGCCTCCTCCTCCTTCGCGGCCGAGCAGGCGGGGGCCGCTGCCCTGCTGCCCCTGGGCGCCGCCGCGGCCGCCGCCGACCACCACTCGCTGTACAAGGCGCGGACTCCCAGCGCGGCCGCCTCGGCCTCCGCGGCCGCCTCCGCCGCGCCGGGCCTGGCGGCCCCGGGCAAGCACTTGGCCGACAAGAAGGTGAAGCGCGTCTACCTGTTCGGAGGCCTGGGCGCGTCCTCGTCGCCCGCGGGCGGCGTGGGCGCGGGCGCCGACCCCAGCGACCCCCTCGGCCTGTACGAGGAGGGGGGCGCGGGCTGCTCGCCCGACGGGCCGAGCCTGAGCGGCCGCAGCAGCGCCGCGTCGTCGCCGGCCGCCGGCCGCTCGCCCGCCGACCACCGCAGCTACGCCAGCCTGCGCGCCGCCTCGCCCGCCCCGTCCAGCGCGCCGTCGCACGCGTCCTCGTCGGCCTCGTCCCACTCGTCGTCGTCCTCGTCGTCGGGCTCCTCGTCCTCCGACGACGAGTTCGAAGACGACCTGCTCGACCTGAACCCCAGCTCAAACTTTGAGAGCATGTCCCTGGGCAGCTTCAGCTCGTCGTCGGCGCTGGACCGGGACCTGGATTTTAACTTCGAGCCCGGCTCCGGCTCGCACTTCGAGTTCCCGGACTACTGCACGCCCGAGGTGAGCGAGATGATCTCGGGAGACTGGCTGGAGTCCAGCATCTCCAACCTGGTCTTCACCTACTGAGAGGGGGGCGCGCGCGCGCGGGCCGGGAGCAGAGGGCCGGGTTGGGGAGGGGGGGGGGGGAGAGGAAAACAAAGAGAGAGAGAGCGAGAGAAGTGGACAGAGGAAGAGTTGGAAGAGAAAAGGGAAAATTGAAAAAAAAAAAAAAAAGGAAAAGATTAAAAAAAAAAAGCGAGCAGGGCCGGCTTGGGCCGCGTCGCGGTCGCGGGAGAAAGCGCGGCGGCGTTTTGGGGACCCGCGCTCCCATCCCCCAGCTGCCCGGCCGCGGGGACGCGGAGGAGGCGGCGGGGAGACGGGGTGGGGGGGGCGACCTTTTATTGTTCTTGATGTTGTTGTTGATGGCAAAAAAGCTACTTGGAGTTTCCTCCCCTTTGCCCGAAGAGACACCCCCACACACACCCCCCCACTTCCAACGAGCTTCCGGACTTGTCTGCTGCTCCCCCAGCAAGAAGCCGACTTGATAGTTTTTTCTAGAGACTGAAGGAATCTCGTCCCTTTCTCATCGCCCCCTTGCTGTTTTTGCTTTATTTTATCTCATTTCTTGATCGAGAGAGGAGGGGGAAAAAACAACAACAAAAAAAAAAAAAAGAAAGAAAAGAAAAGAAAGAAACCCAACGCGCCCCTGGGGATTTAGTTCTCAGCACCCCCGCCACCCCCCCTCCCCCTGAAGAAGACAGAAGGCTCCGGGCGTGGAATTGGACCGAAGGCTGATCTTTTGGGGGGTCGCGCAGGCTCGAGACGCGCCGGGACTGAGAGACTCCACGCTGGCGGATTCCCGTTTTGCTGGGTTTTGCCTCCCTTTTTACTTTTTTTCCCTTTCTTTCTTCTTTCCTTCCTTCCTTTTTTTTTTTTTTTTTTTTTTTCCTAGCCCCCTCCCGCAGCTGGAGGAGGAGGTGATGCGGAGATCCCGGTGGGGAGCCCGGCGAGGGGCGCGGGGCGGGACGCGGGGGTGGGGGGCTGCGGAGGAACTGGGACGGGTGTGCACGCTCGGGGAGCAAGCAGGTGGCGCGTCCCGGCGGCCCCCGCTCCGCGCCATCCCCGCAATCAGAGAGGTGAGACTGGGCGGCCCGCGGGCGTGCAGGAGCGCGGACTGTTTGATGTGGTACCGGGGGGCCGTGGAGGGGCGAGTGGTTTCGGGCGGGGGGAAAAAAAAAGAGGTTTTTTTCTTCTCTTAATCGGAATCGTGATGGTGTTGGATTATTTCACTGGTGGGGTTAATATAGCATGTTATCCTGTCTATCTTTTAAAGATTTCTGTATAAGACTGTTGAGCAGTTTTTAAAATAGTGTAGGATAATATAAAAAGCAGATAGATGGCGCTATGTTTGATTCCTACAACAAAATTATCACCAGCTTTTTTTCATTCTTAACTCTTTAAAGGATTCAAACGCAACTCAAATCTGTGCTGGACTTTAAGAAAGAAAGAAAAAAAACCACAATTCAGGACCAAATTTTTTCTCAGTGTGTATGTGTTTATTCCTTATAGGTGTAAATGAGAAGACGTGTTTTTTTCCCTCACCGATGCTTCATCCTCGTATTTTTTTTTCCTTGTAAATGTAATCAGATGCCATTTTATATGTGGACGTATTTATACTGGCCAAACATTTTTCTTTCCTTATTTTGTCCCTTTTTTACTTTAACCTTTTCGTTTGCTTTCTTTTTTTTACTTCCTTTCTTCCTTCCTTTTCTTTTTTTTTTTTCTTTTGTTTTTGTTGGATTTTTTGGTTTTTGGTTTGGTTTTTTTTGTTTTTTTGTTTTTGGTAGTTTGTTGTTACCCACGCCATTTTACGTCTCCTTCACTGAAGGGCTAGAGTTTTAACTTTTAATTTTTTATATTTAAATGTAGACTTTTGACACTTTTAAAAAACAAAAAAAGACAAGAGAGATGAAAACGTTTGATTATTTTCTCAGTGTATTTTTGTAAAAAATATATAAAGGGGGTGTTAATCGGTGTAAATCGCTGTTTGGATTTCCTGATTTTATAATAGGGCGGCTGGTTAATATCTCACACAGTTTAAAGAATCAGCCCCTAATTTCTCCATGTTTACACTTCAATCTGCAGGCTTCTTAAAGTGACAGTATCCCTTATCCTGCCACCAGTGTCCACCCTTTGACCCCAGTCTTATAAAAAAGGGTGGGGGGGGGGAGAATTAGCCAAACACTGTACGCTTTTCAGAAAAAACAAAATTTTTTAAATAAAAACTGTTCTGTCCAGAGGCTTTAAAACTGGTGCATTTACAGCAAAAAGGGATCCTGTAGCTTTAACTTGTAAACCACATCTTTTTTGCACTTTTTTTATAAGCAAAAACGTGCCGTTTAAACCACTGGATCTATCTAAATGCCGATTTGAGTTCGCGACACTATGTACTGCGTTTTTCATTCTTGTATTTGACTATTTAATCCTTTCTACTTGTCGCTAAATATAATTGTTTTAGTCTTATGGCATGATGATAGCATATGTGTTCAGGTTTATAGCTGTTGTGTTTAAAGATTGAAAAAAGTGGAAAACATCTTTGTACATTTAAGTCTGTATTATAATAAGCAAAAAGATTGTGTGTATGTATGTTTAATATAACATGACAGGCACTAGGACGTCTGCCTTTTTGAGGCAGTTCCGTTAAGGGTTTTTGTTTTTAAACTTTTTTTTGCCATCCATCCTGTGCAATATGCCGTGTAGAATATTTGTCTTAAAATTCAAGGCCACAAAAACAATGTTTTGGGGGAAAAAGAAAGAAAAAATCATGCCAGCTAATCATGTCAAGTTCACTGCCTGTCAGATTGTTGATATATACCTTCTGTAAATAACTTTTTTTGAGAAGGAAATAAAATCAGCTGGAACTGAACCCTAAATCTCGACTTTTGTCATTATTAGACCCAAAGCCTCTGTGATTGGGAGGGCCCCCATCTGCCTTAGCTGTGAAACAAGTAAGTTCTCCCAGGACTGCCTGTTCAATGCGATCTTACTGAGGAATAAGAAGTTCCTCTTGGCCAGATTTGGCAGGCCCTGACCGTGAAATGACGGCGTCCGCTGAATACGTGTCAACTCTGCACGCTTTCTAGGAATTTTCTGATTTTTACATTTAAATAAATGCCGTTTGTCTTGAAATTTTAAAAGGAGGGGGAAGGGCGATGTGGACAGAATCCTTTACAGACAAAAACTGGCCGGCTGCTCTTTTTTTTTTTTTTTTTTTTTCTTTCTCTAAGCCTTCTGTTCCTAAAGCTGCTTTATCCGTGACTTACCCCCAGCTCGCTAACCATCCAGCAGTGGCTAGAATTGTTTTCCACAGATTAAGAACACACGAGCCTGTTAAATGATCGCCCTGTTGTGGAGGAGGAAGGCATCAGTGATTTTGAAATGGAAAGGTATCCATTTTTTGCCTAGAAGCAGAAAGGTTCGTGTGGTGCTAAAAAGTCTCCATTTTGTGCCATGCCCATTTTGTGGGTTATTAATGTAAGTGAAATGCAACAATAGAGATGAACTGGAGAAGTTGGCTTCCTGAAGGCCGAAGGGAAACCCAACCCCCACTCTGGATCTGTGAATAGCAGGCTTTCACCCAGTGGAGATTTATACTTTTTATATGCGTCTGGCACAGCGGTATTACTGAGACCTGTATGCAGGGGGGGTGGGGGGGGTGGGGCAGAAAACAGGCCCATTAGTGCTGGCTTGGAAGCTGCATCTTGCTAAGTAGCACTATTTCCTGTTTACTTTGAGAGTTAACTATTGCCATTAACTAACAAAACCTGTCCTTACTTCCAAACGTTGGTTGATTAAAAATGTGTGCTGTGTGTGTTTTCTAGTTTTCTAGCCCTGGAGAGGTGGAGTTAATACGCAGAAATGTTTGGAAGTAACCCTTTCAGCCATCAGGATGGCTTGTACGTAAAGCAGTATCCTTCATCCTAGAAGAAGAGGTTTTTGGAGGCGAGTCCAAAACGTGCACATTTTGTTGTTCAGTGAAGAGCAGGCAATCTCTACCTCCAAAATAGTGTAACTGTTGTGTTTCGATATAATTTCACCTTTTCAAGATGATTATAGATAGTACTTTCCAATTTTTTTTTTTTTTTTGCATTTTTCCAATAGAGTTGTTTTCATTGCATTTGTATACTGAAACTGTGAGATCTCATTTTTTTTAAAGAAGACCTTAAGACCATATGGCATCTTAAGTCTCTTCAAAAACCTTTGCAGGAGGAGGGGGGGGCTCCTTTTATAAAGTGCTTAAATTTAATTTTTGTTCATTGTAGTTATGATGATTGTTTAGTTTTTTTCAGATCCAAAGTATCAAAACCTTGACATAAATGAAGCCTATATGATGCACTTTTTTTACATTTTATTTTGTAGGGTTCTCCTAGAACTATATATTTTTCCTGTATTTTCCATGTGAGGGCATATGCTTTAAATGTTTTAAGAATTTTGGTAATGTTCCTTTAAAAATGAAAGCTTAAGTGTGTGTCCTTCTTAGCAGGTGATAGAATAAGGTGTAAAACATTTTTGTACTTTAAGCAGTTTTCATTCGTAAGGTTGTTGGGTGGTACAAGGCATAAAAAACCTGAGAAACCAAACAGTTTAGTATGGCTTTTTCTTTCAGAGAATTTGGATCAACAGAAAGGAATAAATTTCAGATTTTCTTTTAAGACTATCAAACTATTTTTCTTTAAAGACAGTGCTGCGGGGGGTGGGGGGGGGCGGGGGGCCTAGGCAGCTCAGTCAGTTGAGCTTCTGACTTCTGGGCTCAGGTCGCGATCTCGCGTTTTGTGGGTTCGAGCCCCACATCGGGCTGTGTGCTGACAGCTCAGAGCCTGGAGCCTGCTTCAGATTCTGTGTCTCCCTCCCTCTCTGCCCCTCCCCCACTCACACTCTGTGTCTCTCAAAAATAAATATTAAAAAAATATTTTTTGATCAAAAAAGAGACTGCTTCGGGCCCTTGTGCTCCATCAGAAATGTGAATCACTTAGTACACTTGCTGATGTAACTTTTGTCACTTCCTAGTTGAGTACCTACAAATGCCAAGAAAAAAATACAGAGCCTGTAAGCTGATACAGTAGTAGGCGGAGTGCCTAAAATGGCTTCTTCCAGCTGCTCTAGGGACTGGCCTGGGGGTGCTGGAGACATTAAAGGATCCTAAAGAAAGTGAAAGCAAAGGGTTGGGAAGTGAATGTCAACATTTACTGAGTATTTCCTGTATTTATAGTGTACTCATGAATTAGAAAACATGGTTTGGGGAATGCCAGGGGTCAGAAAGCTTCATCAAAATTTAAAACAATTTAAGGATCCCAAGGAAGCATTGGAAAGATCCCTGTATCCAAGAAAACCAAGAATTCTGCTAGAAATGTAAGTGCATCTTACCCATGCGAATTTCTCAGGGTGAAAGATTGATCTGCTTTATTTTTCTTCTGGTTTTGTTTTACACCCACTTTTTCTCCTCCTTTGAGGCCTATAAACTACTTTTTAAACCCGTAGTTGCTAACCTCCACCCCTACCCCTCCTATCCATCCTGAAAAATTAATCTCCATATACATTTCTAGATCTTTACTCTGGCTGTCTTTCGAAAACTAGAGTGGACAGGGTACGGTCAGAAGAAGCATCTCTAGGTATCTGCTTGGTGTTTCCGACTCTGCCCCAAATCCACCAGGCTCCCCTCCATCCAGAATAAGAATGCAAAATTCACGTGCTGCCATTTAAGGCCCTGCACAAAATGGTCTTAGCCCCCCTTTCCAGTTCTCCAAAACTCCAACGTGGCCAAACTGGTCTCTCCCATTAGACTGGAGTTCTTGGAGGACTGGAACCAGGCCTTAAATACTTCCTGTATCCCCAAATTTGCCTTCCCTGGTTCAGTTGCCTATAATAAACGTTTAAGTCTCAACTTGTTGACTTTACATTTACATTGTTTCAGTGGGTCCTTAAGAGCTTCCAAAATACTTTTGCATATTATGCTGCCTGATTATAGCAGCTGTGGTAAGCAGGGTCCGTGGACTTTGGGAAAACCAGGCTTAGAATTCTAGCTCAGGGCCTCTGATCACATTTCTTAGCCTCTTCATGCTTCAGTATTGTAATACCCGGTGAGATGCCTAGCCTACTGTAAGGGCTCATAAAATGCTAGTTCCTTACCTTACGGGTTGTTCTAGAAGAGGTAACCCATGTACAGGCCTAGTACAATGCTAGCAACATATTTTTGAAGATAAATCCCCCCAGAATCAGTGTCTTCACTACAGCAGAATTGTCTGGAAATTCTTGTTAAATGGCAGAGATTACAAAGATTATCAGACTCTGGGCTGGGGCCCTAAGAAGCCACCCCCCCCCCATGTTTTTCCAGAGTTTCAGATTCCTGCCCCAATGGTATGTTAGCATATTCTCCCAATAAATCCACAACAAGGGATTATGACTCCCTTTTGTTACATGGAGAAACTGAGTTCAGAGTAGTTCAATGATTGGTCTGAGGTCATGGGGTCAGAAGTGAGCGAAAGGGCACCGGAAGCCCTTCTCTTGAGCCATAGTTGTTTCCGAACTAGATGTCTTCTCCACTATAATAACAAAGAAACAGGCTTTAGCCAAGGCCTCAGGCCTGTGGGTGAGGATTCCCTCAGCCCTCCAACTTGCTAGCCATTTCCCAAGGATGCCCTCCTGCCTTCCTGACTGAAAGCAAGGTTGGGTGACGAGCTAGGTTGAATATTTTGTCTATAGTCCAGTTCAAAAAAATGTGCTCAGATAAAATGAACTCTGAGAGTGAGGCTTGGAACGAGTGACTGAGCCAGAGAATAGAAAGGCGTAAATACAGTGAGTGAGACTTCTGCTTTGCAGCCTGGAAGGCAGATTCCTGCAAGTGAGAAAACTGGAAATTATTCAGAGGAACACATTCAGCCTTTCCAGAGAAGGCTACCAGCTACCCATTCTAACCTAATGAGATTGACCGTTGGCTACAGTTAACTTGAAGGGTTTTATGGTTTCCTGCATGTGTTGTTTTCCTTCTCAATGTTAAAAAGAAGAAGAAGAAAAAAAAAAAAGCCTCACATCACCAAACGGTATTTCCCAGGGGGCTCTTTGAGGAGGCAGCCGCATTTTGGTCTGCGCCTTAGTTAACAACGCACCTCCATCCGAGTATGTCCCTGGATACAGGTGATAATAAATTTAGCCCATTTTATTTTCTTCCGCCACTTTGAATTCAGGGCACTTGGTTTATGGAGGACGGCCAGACACGCCAGGCCTAAGTCAAGTCATGGCAGGAAGCTTCACGTAGAGACTTCCTGTACCCTGCAGACTTTTTGCTGAAGGACAGGGCTCTAACTCGTCTACGCCAATGCACGACATCGCTCTGCATCACGCGTAAGACATTCAAATGCTATTCCATTGGAGTTTTTTGTTGTTGTTTTTAAGGATAGGACATAAGAGAAGAATCTGATGAAATACCGTCATTTAGCTTGCTTGGTTCCTTATATGTTTTCCCTAAAACATAATTCTTTGGATGAGTTTGTAAACACATACTGAATGTGCTGTTTCCGGACACAATCTGCAGTTGAAAGCCAGGACGCAAAGGAAAACGATATTAGCAGGCTCTCTGCTTATAGTGAATGCAGTGAACGTCCGGCAGTTGTAGCCAGGTGATCGGCTAACGTGTAGGGTGCTTGTCTCCGCTTTTATGAGAGCTAAGCAGCCAAATCTCGTTTAACAATCAATTAGCAATCATTGCATATGTGGTTAATTGCCACCTTCTTCCCAGTGCCTGTCCTAACTTCCCCGGCTGCCAACACCTACAACCTGTGAAAATACCTCTTCTGGAACTCCTGACCTTCATCTTGGCCTCTGCTCTCTCCCTCCCCTTTCCCACACTCTCCATGTGGCCCTTTTATCTCTCTTGTTTGCCAATCCCCTGAGACACTGAATAATTTATTTGAAGTTCCTGGGAAGTGGTGGGACTTTAGTCTAAAAACACATTGCACTTTGTTCCTCCCCCTGGCAGAAGCAGGTCCAGAAGCCTGTCTTTTTTTGTTTGTTTGTTTGTTTCCAAGATATTCAAATTAGGATATTTTGAGTAAGACTTGATTTTATTTATTTATTTTTTAAGTTTGTTTATTTTGAGAGAGAGAGAGCACGTGCGGGCACCAGTGGGGGAGGGGCAGAGACGGAGAGAGAGAGAATCCCAAACAGGTTCATGCTGTCAGCACAGACCCTGATGAGGGGCTCCAACTCACAAACCATGAGATCATGACCTGAGCCACTACAGTTGGACCCCTAACTGAGCCACCCAGGCATCCCCAGAAGCCTGACTTTGAAAGAGGTAATGCTAAATTCATTTGCAGATTGGCTAACGGTTTTAAGTTTTGGGTGAGCCCCCAATGAATCCAAAAGTTGGAGGGGGAAAAAAAAAACGGGTGGGGGGGAAGGTATTGCTGAAAGTGAAAAGTACCTTGGATCCCCCAAATAGGGCCACCCAAAGACTATTCCCAGATACTGTTTCAAGATGTTAAAAGGTGTGCTGTAGTCAAGGAGATTTAAAAACCGTTGAGCACTGGGGGTTGTATGAAAACCAATTTGACAATAAATTTCATAATAAAAAAAAAACACGTTGCTTAGGAAAATTTCCAATTTTTAATTGTTGCAACAGTGTATGTGTGCACATGGGAAAGTCTTTCTCGAGTAGCTCCTAGAAGTGGCATTGCTAGGTCTTAGTGCCCCAAACATAGGCTCACAGCAGTTTTCCCACCCTGGACCTGCTTAGGTGCGAAGTGTGTGCTGGGGAGAAAACCAGTGATAGATCTAAGTGAACTAAGATTAAAAATTAAACCAAACTGGGGTGCCTGGATGGCTCAGTCAGTTGAGCGTCCGACTTCGGTTCAGGTCATGGTCTCGAAGTCTGTGAGTTCAAGCCCCGCGTCGGGCTCTGTGCTGACAGCTAGAAGCCTGGAGCCTGCTTCCCATATTGTGTCTCCCTCTCTCTCTGCCCCTCCCTTGCTCATGCTCTCTCTCTCTCAGAAATAAATAAACATTAAAAAAAATTTAAAAAATTAAACCAAACTTTGAAACGGTCATTTCCCCCAACCCCCACCCCCCCCAGAGAAGGTGGATAGACTGTTATAACAGGTAAACAGGGCTGTTTGTAAATCATTCTGTCTTCTATCCCAAGTCTCTGGTAACATACATGATTTAAAAAAACACAGGGGCAGCTGGGTGGCTCAGTCGGTTAAGTGTCTGACTTCGGCTCAGGTCATGATCTCACGGTCTGAGAGTTCAAGCCCCACATCGGGCTCTGTGCTGACAGCTCAGAGCTTGCCTGCTTCGGATTCTGTGTCTCCCTCTCTCTGTGGCCCTCCCCCCATTCATGCTCTGTCTCTCTCTGTCTCAAAAATAAAATAAAACATTAAAAAAAAAAATTACAAAACACAACAGTCACAGAAATAGCCCCCCATAGCCCCCCATAGTGCCAAAGTGTAGGGACTGTACCACAACCAAAATGAACATGAGGACAGAGATCAACTCTCTGTCGCTCTTTTTTTTTTTTTTTTTTTTTTTTAGAGAGAGAGAGAAAGAGCACATGGGGGAGGGGCAGAGAGAGAATCCCAAGCAGGCTCCATGCTGTCAGCACAGAGCCTGATGAGGGGCTTCAACTCACAAACTGTGAGATCACGACCTGAGCCGAAATCACAAGTCAGACTCTCAAGCAGCTGAGCCACCCAGGTGCCCCTGGTCTTTTTCCTTCATTAGAACTCTCCAGTCTCCTCCTCATTAATGTGTTACTGGCTCTACTCTTGTTAGGCTCTGTATTTGCCAGAAGCAGGGGCTCACCGAAGTAACCTCACATCATGGGGCTTTATTTCAAAGAAACACGTGACTACAAGGGAACCAGAAATTTCATGAGAGTTCTGGAAGAAATATAATTTAAAATCCATGGCTCTAGTGAGCACTGTTAATTGGTTGCCTAATTTAGCATCAAGAAGGTGCAGATATTAATACGGATTGAGTATTCTCCTGGTTTTCCTGTGTGTCTTGACTTTCTCCCAATACCAAATCCTTGATTCTTTTTTCCATATATTATCCTCGAATTCCCTTTAAAACAGAAGTTTGGGTGCCTGGTTTTTTTTTTTTTTGTTTTGCCTTTGCTTCTGGGGTCTGAAAGTCTTAATACTTCCTCTTACATCCTTTCTTTGTCCTCTCTTTATCCTGGGAGAGTGAGCCCAGGGTCCGCGGAGCACGTACACTTCCTCCTCTACTGTCCACACCATTCTCACTGAAAACAGTTTGGTTTTTTATGTCTTTAATACACTAGGTCTTTTTTCTGTAGCCCTAATGTTGGTATGGAGGCCTGGAGTTATAAACAGTGAGGATTAAGTATACCACTCTTCTGTTTTTTAACATTTATTTAATTTTGAGATGCAGGGAGAGCGCTAGTGGGGGAGGGAGAGAGAGAGAAGAAAACAGAATCCGAAGCGGGTTCCCCACTGCAATGGGAGGGGCGGGGGGGGGGCGTCGAACACAGAAATAGTGAGCTCATGACCTGAGCAAAAGTCAGCTGCTTAACCAACTGAGCCACCCAGGCGACCCAAGTATACCACATTCTTAAAGAGAGTGCCCAGTATTGTGAGCCAAAGCCCCTACTGTAATCATCCAGAGCAGAATTGATCTAATATAATTAATACTCTCCTCACCCCACCCCACCCCCAAGTCCCCCAAGACAAGGAAAGAAAAGAATCGAAAGGTCTTAAGACATCCCTGTGGGGAGCATAGGAGATCCTCATCCCATTCCAAAGCCAAGTGATGGGAAGGTTCTGAGGGATTCTGCAAGGGATTAGGGTACCTGTAAGAAGTGGGATTGGTATTCTCTTTGGTCACGTGCCTGATCGGGTAGCTGAGTTGGAATCGACACAAAGAGACAGAGGACAGGGGCGTCTGGGCGGCTCGGTTAGTTAAGCGTCCAACTCTGGCTCATATCGTGACCTTCGAGCAGTTCATGAGTTTGAGCACCACATCAGGCTCTGCACTGACCACTCAGAGCCTGGAGCCTGCTTCGGATTCTCCCTCCCTCTCGGTCCCTTCCCCCGCTCACTCTTTATCTCTGTTTGTCTCTTGCAAAAATAAATAAACATTAAAAAAATTAAGAAAAGGAGAGACAGAGGACTCTGGCAGTGGCCAGTTATGTAAAGGGATATTAGTATTGTTCCCTGTCTTTACTCCATCCCCCCAACACACTGGAGGACCTAAGTTTCAAAGTGGCTTGAGGAAAAAGTATTTTTTCCCCTTCAATCTGCTCAGCTTGGCTGCCAAGAAGAGAGGAGGTTTAAGTCAAGTTTGAGGGTGAATTTTAAAACTATGGACTTTTAATTTTGTTTTAACATTTTATTTTTAAGTAATCTCTACCCCCAACAATGGGGCTCAAACTCACGACCCCAAGATGAAGAGTCGCATGCTCCGCCGACTGAGCCAGCCAGGCGCCCTTAAAACCGTTTGGACTTTTTCATAATTGGAAATGACCAGAAAGTGATGGGCTCATACCACAATGTCGTTAGACACTCTGTTTTGGTTTTTCCCTGCACCGTGATGCCAATCTTATCACTGTCCTGGTGGAACATCTGTGTGGCAAACTGGTAAACGATATTCGGGGATGGGCGTAAGGCTCCTTCATAGCTAAGTAAGAAAGGGAGTTTGTCCCATGTAGTCATCGTGAAGCCCAAAACTCACTTCTCCCTTTCTTTCCCCTTTAAACAGATGTGCTCAAAGAAAATCACAAAGACATGAAACCTGAACAGTTCCTCTTTCAACTATTTTGCATAAAAAGTTTGCTTTAAAAAATGAAAAAAAAAACATGCTTTGGGATATGATATGGAGCACTGGTCACAGAATTTTAAACTTTTTCGTTTTTATTTTTTTGAGTTTATTTATTTACTTTGGGGGAGAAAGAGAGAGAGCAGGAGGGAGGGAGGGGCAAAAAGATGGAGATTGGATCCCAAGCAGGCTCCGTGCTGTCAGCACAGAGCCTGATGTGGGGCTTGATCTCGTGACCAGAGCCGAGATCGAGGGTTGGGTGCTCAGCTGACTGAGCAACACAGGCACCTCTAAACTTTGTAGATTATAAAGAAACTTGAGAGGCAGTTTGACCCACTTCCCTAGGTTAATCCTACCAAATCCCCTAATTTTCACATAATCCTGAAAAGCGGTGGTCTATACTCCCAAATTAACTGTTATTATCCAAATTGTTATTAAAACCACTGAACCCTCAGGGCGCTTGGGTGGCTCAGTCAGTTACACGTCCAACTTCAGCTCAGGTCGTGATCTCATGGTCAATGAGTACGGGCCCCATGTCGGACTCTGTGCTAACAGCTCAGAGCCTGGAGCCTGGTTCAGATTCTGTGTCTCCCTCTCTCTCTGCTCCCCTCCTGCTCACACTGTCTCTCTCTCTCTCTCTCAAATAAATAGACATTTAAAAAAAATTTTTTTAAAGCACTGAACCCTCAAAACCAAATAAAGCCCAGTGCCTTTCCATTAGGACCACTGTTAGGTTGGTATTAGGAGAACATCAATATGATTGAAACTTTTAAATGAAATGATTCTTAGTCTCTTAACTACTAGACATACATTTTAAAAACAAGATGCTAAAAACCAGTGAAGTTGTCCACTTGTGGAGGGGTGGGTAATTTGACAAAGTCAAGTGAGAACATTCAGGAAACATGAGAGACCATCTTTAGCTAGAGGTTGGTAATTGGCTGCCATTTTGAAAGGCTCACTGACACCAGGCCTTGGGAATCTCCCAATTATTTCCCCTTTGCCTTTCAAACTCACATGTTCTCTAAAAAAGTAGGAGGGTGTTATGGTCAGCGTTCAAATGTTGCAGATACCTATTATGCTCAAATACCTTTACCTAATATATTTGAATACATATTACTAAGCAAATTGGCTGAAAGAACTTCTCAATAACTCACAAGCATTTTATTGATGAAGGCTACCCCCAAATATTTAGGGAGTAGAGAAACCCAAGATATTCCCATTTCCTCCATGTAAGAAGACGGACGTTTGCAGACGATGATTGCCAATTGTTTCCCCTTTTGGGCTACCATTAACGGAGGCCATAACAACTGTGGAACATTACAGATCCCTGAAATCACTCACCTCTCGTCCTCCCTTCCCAGGTGACTGGAGCCCACTGTGGTTCTCCAACCTGTTCGCACTCATCATACAGTCAGTCAAGGCCCTCCTCAGAGAGCATGTCCCACCCCTTGATTCCTGCATGGCTGGGTCCCTTGGGAAGGAGCTCTTTTCTCTCTATCTCTGTGCCATCTCTGATTCAAGTTGGTCCATCTGGAAGTAATATTACCCAAGCGTTTACACCCGGAGCCTGGTTCTCCACAAGTGACTGCATGTTTCCTGAAACCAACTATTGGCAGCTGTTACATAGGCATTTTCTGCTTTTTAGATACCTATAATTACACCAATTATGCCAATCATTGATGTTTATAAAGGATTTAAAATTTTACACACCCAGGAAAAGTCTGTCAGAAAGCGGCATCGGAGGCAGAGGGACACCCACAGAGGGGCCTATCTGGCCATTTCAATTGCTGCTGAAAGCCCCTTAAACTGAGCATCAGCAGAGTGAGTGAGGCTCTTATGAGCCTATATGTCTTAGGCAAGTGAATCCTGTCACTGGAAGAAAATTCTGTTTGGTTAAGGACCACAGAACTCAACCTAACTTTTATCTTTAAAGGAGGGAACAATGTGTCCAAGTTCATGAAATTAGGTTTTTGACCTCAAACTTTCTTTTTTTTAATTTAATTTTTTTTTTTTACATTTATTTATTTTTATGGAAACAGAGTGAAACAAAGTGTGAGCAGGGGAGGGGCAGAGAGAAAAGGAGACACAGAATCGGAAGCAGGTTCCAGGCTCTGAGCTGTCAGCACAGAGCCCGACGCGGGGCTCGAACCCACGAACTGTGAGATCATGACCTGAGCCGAAGTAGGATGCTCAACTGACTGAGCCACCCAGGTGCCCCGACCTCAAACTTTCTGAACGGCAACATGAGGGTGAGATGGCGTTCGTGTCCCCGCCCCCACCTTTAGGTTCAATGAAAGGCTGGAGCGGTCAGCTTGCTGAACCAGAAACCAGAGAGTGGTCCCAATGGCACCAGGTGGAGCCACACCAGGGCCTGGAGCAAAAGGAAACACTGGGCAATACCCATCCTGTGTTTATTTTTTTTTATTTGATACTTTGGGGCACCTGGGTGGCTCAGGTCATGATCTCATGGTCTGCGTGTTCAAGCTCCACATAGGGCTCTGTGCTGACAGCTCAGAGCCTGGAGCCTGCTTGAGATTCTCTGTCTCCCTCTCTCTCTGCCCCTCCCCTGCTCATGCTCTTTCTCTGTCTCTCAAAAATGAATAAATGTTTTTTTAAAAAGTTAAAAAAAACAATTGATACTTTGCTCATTGTAGATTTTTGGCATTCTGATTTTTTTAAATATTACATGAAGGTACTATTCTTCTTGATTATGGACTCTGCCCCTTCTGTTCTGTGCCTGGGTGAGCTCCTTACTTGTTTCGTCCTAACCCACAGCCTGGGTTCCCGAGCGTAGGTTTGGTGTGTGCTTTGCTGGCTGGGTAAATGTCCTTATATCTGAGTCTCTTTTATATGCCTGTGTTTTATGTATTTGCCATTTGCCCGGCGGCCAGCTGGGCAGAATGTAACGTATTTTTTGAGTGGAGCTCTTGAAACATTGGAACGATTGTCCTTTCATCGTTTGGTGTGTGTAAGGATCGTCTAGGGTGCTTGTTAAAAACGCAGATTTCCAGCCTTGGTGCCCAGAAATTGGGATTTACTATGCTGACGTGGAATTTGGAACTCTGCAGATCTGTGCTTTTCGATAAAACCCTTTCTGATGCAGGTGGTTGCCAAACCACACCTGTTGAAACACCTCTGTTTCAGGGGATAGCTGTATTTTGCGGGTGATACTCTGTTCCACCAGCGGCAAAGGGGACTCCCGCTCCCAGTGGAATAGCCGCCAAAAAAAGTAACAATAACAAAGTCACTCTCTAAGCCAGCCCTACAAGGGAAGGAGATCTAGAGCCAGAAATTTGTTACAGGACGCTGTGAGCAATCCCCAGCAGGTAGGATTTTCTGATAATTTGGCAGACATGGAATAAAACAACACATGTGTACGCACTTGATGTCTAGAAACAGCTCACGTTATTGTTATTACATTTATTCCGGGTTTTTAGAGACACTTAAGACGTTCCACAGAACATCACATTCCTCTGCAAATCGCCACTCAGCCAAATTTTCTTAATTTAATAGGATTATCCCCTAATGGACTGCTTTCTCGGTGTTTCTCAAACCGAGGTATGAGGGCCACCTATTTATTTTGCAAGCCGCAGATGATAAAGGTCACTTTTCCTGAAAAGGTTACCTAGAGCTCCCCACAAAATGCTTCTTTACAGCCTCAGGCACCTGTGGAAAGTTGCCGCATTATCTAAATCAGGATGGGAGGAATTTAATAGCAGGAGCTGATACTGACATTAATGGGGGCAGGTTCTCTGCGTCTGCGTGGATTATCTGCGGGATTTAGTTCTCACGGAGCTGGTAGGGCCTTTACCCCTAATCACCAGGGGCAGAATTTGAATTCAGGAAGCAGGACCCCAGGAACAGAGCCCTTCACCCCCCAACTGCAGCCAGCTTGGGAGCCCTGCTCTCTGCTCCTGGAAGCCCCAGGCTGTTCCGCTCCAGGGGAACATTCCCAAAGAGCTTATCGATGCTTCTCCCCTGGGCAGTATTTCAGGCGATCCCCCCTCTCGGTTCTCTGTTGGACGATTCGTATTTGTGAAAGGCCTTTGCAGACTGAGGACCCTGTCACTCGGCATAAAGCCTACGTGTGTCTGGTGAGTCCCCACCCCATCTTCTAAGGGGTTGGTCATGCTGATGCTGCCTGTGACCTTCCTGCCCTTCGAAATGAGGACTTCTCTCATGTGGCTGTTAGGCCTCAACACCCTTATCTGATGCTCGCAGCACCCACCATCTATCCCACTAAAATTTTATTTCATAGTGATTTCGGCCAGAGTAGAATGGTGGTGATCTTATTTCTTCAGTGGTACCTACATAGTGAGCTGTCCGACCCAACTCCATGATTACTGCCCACACTGGGCAGCGCGTGAAGCACGCTCCGTGCTTGGGATTCCCTGTTATCTTCCTGGAACAAAACTGGCCCAGGACAGCTGGGTAGGTGAGTCCCCGCAATGAGAGAAGAGGAAAGGAGAGGGAGAGAAGTTTCGGCCCCAGCTGGCTGTGCCTTCTGCCACAGAGAGGGGGCTTCAGGGTCTCCTGATTTCTGCTTTAGTTCTTCAGCAGACCGAGATCTTTTTACTCTCCCACCTTTTTCCTTTTTTGGGGAAGTGGGGAGCAGGGATTGCGTGAGGCCAGGGTGAGTGGTAAGGGGGAGAGTGGAGAGAGAGCCTAGCCTGGGAATTATCAGAAAGGTGTGGATGGATATTTTAATTTTATGTTTGAAAGCTACCAGGGCAAAGTTAAAAGGCAAACCTAGTTTCTGTGTCCACATTCTCTAGACACACACACACACACACACACACACACACACACACACTTACACGCACAGTCACTTATGCAATCCCTTATGGCATCGTGTTTCTACTGCTGTTCCCCTGTTGCATTGCCAGAAAAGGAAGGTGATATTTTGAAAGACATTTGATCCATCTAATGGAAGAGGAAGAAAACAGGGAGATGAGTGAGATCAGGGGGATTTCTGGGAAAGAAAGTGTGAAACACACGGGACAAAAGAGTGAGTCATGGGGCCAGAGGCAATCATGAGAGACCATCTGGCTCAGTGCTTCCCAATTTTTTTTTTAATAAAAAAGAGGTATTTGTAAGTCTTGGGGCACCTGGCTGGCTCAGCTGGTAGGCCATGCAACTCTTGATTTCAGGGTTGTAAGTTCTAGCCCCACATTGGGTATGGAGATGATTTAAAATAAAATCTTTACTAATAAAAAGAAAGATATTTGTAAAATTTTAAATTGGTGGACACTTGCTGGCTTTGCTGCATTAGGGCGGCCAGGGAGTGGCGCCGGGAGGGTGTATTTATTTATTTACCTTTGACCATGAACATTTGTGCAGACACTGAGGTAGGACATTATATTTTGGCCAAGGCATCTGAAATAAACCTTTGAAACTCCTACATCTGCTGGGTGATGAAAAGGAAACTCACGGGGAAAAGAGGACGGATCTTTTCCCACTGTTGTGGCTGAAAATGCAGACAGTCAGTTCCCGGCCTCGTCTGTGGCCAAGAAGGGCCGTGTGTCTCACCAGACGATCTGAGGGAGAGGCCACGGGGGAAGGGATGGGGTGTGAGAGCGAGTCCCCTGCCGGAGAATGGGTGAGAGGCCTTTGCTGAGTGCCCCATCCTGTTTCCTTCCGGTGGAGCAGCTGTGGTGGCTTATCCTGTGGCCAGGAGTAAGCCCAGGAGCACGCTGGAGGGGCTGACCTGGAGCCTTGACATGATACCTATGGAACCAATTCCAGAAGGCCCTGTTGACCTTCTGTCTTCGCAGGGAAAACAAATCCACATCGACCAAGTCACTTTTAGGCTGGTAGTCTGTGGCTTGCAAACAAAATCTTCCCTGATACAGATAGGGAGGCCTATTTTCTTTCTTTCTTTCTTTCTTTCTTTCTTTCTTTCTTTCTTTCTTTCTTTCTTTCTTTCTTTCTTTCTTTCTTTCTTTTAAAATATGAAATTTAGTGTCAAATTGGTTTCCATACAACACCCAGTGCTCATCCCAACAGGTGCCCTCCTCCATACCCAGCACCCACCCTCCCAGGGAGGCCCATTTTCATGCAGAAACGTATTGCTTGGCTTGCTCTGAGGCAAATGAAATTACTACAAATCATTACAAACACCCTTGTCACCACTAATCGCACCCATAACAACATTTATTAGACACATTATATACTTGTGCTTTATATATCTAGGGTTTCACTTAATACTGGCCCTTTAAGATAGTTATTATTTAAAACAATATTTTTGGGGGGTGCCTGGGAGGCCTTAAGTGTCTGACGTGGGCTCAGGTGGTGATCTCGCCGTTTGCAGGTTCAAGCCCGGCATCGGGCTCTGTGCTGACAGCTCAGAGCCTGGAGCCTGCTTCGGATTCTGTGTCTCGATCTCTCTCTGCCCCTCCGCTGCTCACGCTCTGTCTCTCTCTGTCTCAAAAATAAATAAAAGACTAAAAAAATAAAAAAATAAAGTCAGCACAGGGGGCACTGGCTGGAATTGGTGGTGTATGTGACACCTGATCTCAGGGTTGTGAGTTTGAGCCACATGATGGGTGTAGAGATTACTAAAAAATAAAATGAAGTTAGATTAAAGAAATAAAGTACAGCTTATGTTTTAAGGCAATTTTTGAAAAATGGTTAGTTACATGTTTTGTTTATACGTAACAGCATTCACTGAACCATTACATGTACATTGATACGCATCCATTTCACACTTACTCTGCATAGCAATTCATTAGATCTAATTTGCAAGATTTCCCAATATCGGAAATAATAAAAGATTGCCAAGCGTGGGGTCACAAAAGAAAAGAAACTTTTGAAGAATTGTCAAATCTGAGGTTTGAAACAGACTTGGGGAATGTCACGTGACTTTGTGAAATGTGCTGAAATCGGAATTTCTCTTTCCCTATGGAATTTTTTAAATGTGTATTTTATTTATTTATTTATTTATTTATTTATTTATTTATTTATTTATTATTTTTTCAACGTTTATTTATTTATTTTGGGACAGAGAGAGACAGAGCATGAACGGGGGAGGGGCAGAGAGAGAGGGAGACACAGAATCGGAAACAGGCTCCAGGCTCTGAGCCATCAGCCCAGAGCCCGACGTGGGGCTCGAACTCACGGACCGCGAGATTGTGACCTGGCTGAAGTCGGACGCTTAACTGACTGCACCACCCAGGCGCCCCAAATGTGTATTTATTTTTGAGATAGAGAGCATGAGCGGGGGAGGGGCGGAGAGAGAGGGGTCACAGGGGATCCGAAGCAGGCTCTGCACGGACAGCCGCGAGCCCCATGCAGGGCTCTGTCTCACAAACTTCAAGATCATGACCTGAGCCAAAGTCAGACGCTCAACCTACTGAGCCAGCCGGGCGCCCCCAGAATTTCCCTTAAGTATGATGTTATATCTACCAGATTGGCAGCCGTTTTTTCTTTGTTTGTTTGTAGGGAAACCGGCACGTAGTGATTTTATAACTTTAATTTGGCCCCAAGTGTTTGCTGAATTATTTTCTCAATGGTCACGGTGCAATTCTCGAACTTTTCTGGAATTTAATGTAAGCACTTGAGTCTGTGCTTAATCTTCCTCTTGGAAAAAGAAGAACGTTTGTCCTTTTCTGCCTCCTGCTGTGATTGTTGGAGATGTCCCCGAAGGTGGTCCTTCTGTCCTCTGTATGCCTTCTGGGGGCGCTGGGAGGTGGGGCCTCAGAGCCAGCCCTGGATGGGCTTGGGCCCCCCCCCCCCCCCCCCCCCCCGGGCTGCTGTCAGCCAGCATGCACTTGGCTTTCAGAGTAAGCTCCCGATAGTAAAAATGGGGACAGAATGGAAGTGAAATTGTTCCGTGCGTTCTCTAGGCCGAGCGGTGGGCCTGAGCCTTCCTGCCTGTGCTGCATCTCTGAGCCACAGACCTTTCTGCTGTGAGGGACGTGCTTCAGAGGCCTCTGGGCGAGAAGCTTCCTGAATGTCTTTCGGGTGGGTGCTGTTTTCTCATCGTCCTGACTTTCATCTTCAGCTCCTGCCCTTTTAAAGTCTGAGCACACCAGCGGCCTACTTCACCTTTTCTTCCCCACGAAGGTTCTAATAATACGATCACAAATGATTCCAATTTTGAGAGTCGTCTGTTCTCTCGCACTATTTCCCACTTTTGAATCTCTGGCCATCTAATTTTACCTGTCTCTGGATATTTTTGAAATCTGCTTTCCCAGTCTCGAAAAGAGAATGTTGGACTCTATTTAGCTTTTCCTTCTCTGTGAGATGATTATGATTCTGAGGGTCTCCGTCCCACAGTTTCTTGGTGTCTCCACTGTACTGAAGAATTCTTTTCCTGACAAGAGTAAGTCCAGAAAAAGCATCCAAATTCCACTTTAGAAATTCTAATTTATTCAAATTCCGGTGTAGAAGGGAAATTCAGTGATTTCAAAATTAATTAAAATCGCTATAAACGAAGGAAAAAATATATTCTTTGTTCATTTTTTTAGAATTCTTTATTCTTAACTCGTTTCTATAGTCTCCTCCTTACTGGACTTCATATAACATTTTCCCCTTAAAGTGTTACAGTTTAGAACAGTGGGTCAAAAACCATGCAGACTTGTGTTCATTTAATTGAAAGATTTTGAAGTAATTTTTTCTTTCAATTTTTTTTCTTTCTTTTAAAATTCAATGCTACATTTATGTTGGAGCAGAGTAGCCTTTTCTAGATGTTTAAGACAGACCGATTTTGACTAAATGGTGTAAGAGCTCCTTTATCTATTGAGTGAGCCGTGACATCCTGACTTTTTAGGAACCACATGCGTAGTCTTGGGCACACAATACGTTCTCTGTGTGTGTATGTGTGTGCTGTGTGTAGAATCAGTTCTCTCGATTGAAAAGAACCAAACCCCTATTGAGAAATGGGTTTAATTATTAGAGACGTTCCACCCAACAAGAAGTCAAGTGAGCTCCTGGTTGACAGAACAACCCCACAGTGTCATCAGGGACCCCAGGCTCTTTGCTCACTGCTCTGCCTCAACTGGACCAAACCAACGGGCTTGGTACCAGCTCCCCATCCCCCCTAGACAGGCAAGGAGGGAGGAAAAGTGTCTTCTGTCATCTGCCTTTTTTCTCTCTGTCTCTCTCTAATCAGGCAGGAAAAACTTTCCCAAAGACAGTCCTGTAAACATGTGCGCACACCTATATTTTGTGTCTCACATACACGGATTTGCAGTATTAATAAAATTCACAAACATAAGCTATACTTTGACCAGGGTCATGGAACATTATTAAGGCAAGAAAAATTAATTCTACTTGACCACGTTTTTTAAAGGGTTATATAAGTAAACTGAGACACTATAAGAAATCTTTGAAACGACACAAGAGGTGAGGCTCATTATCACCCTGATGTAGGCATGTTGGTTGATAAATCACCTTCTCTGAAAGACTCTACCAGTAAAAACCTAATACAAGGTGCACCTGACTGGCTCAGTCAGTAGAGGATGCAACTCTTTATTTTTAAACTTTTTTTTTTTAAGTTTATTTGGAGTTGGAGGGGAAGGGGCAGAGAGAGAGAGAGAGAGGGAGGAGAGACAGAGAGACAGAGAATCCCAAGCAGGCTCTGCACTGTCAGTGCAGAGCCTGACAGGGGGCTCAAACTCAGCAACCATGAGATCGTGACCTGAGCCAAGATCAAGAGTCAGACGTTTAACCAACTGAGCCACCCAGGTGCCCCTCTTTTTTTTTTTTTTAATGTTTATTTATTTTTGAGAGAGAGAGAGAGACAGAGTGCAAGCAGCAAGCAGGGGAGGGGCAGAGAGGGAGGGAGACACAGAATCCAAAGCAGGTTCCAGGCTCTGAACGCTCTGCACAGAACCGGACGATGGGCTCGAACCCATGAACCACGAGACCATGACCTGAGCCAAAGTCAGACGCTTCACCAACTGAGCCACCCAGGCACCCCAGGATGCAACTCTTGATCTTGGGGTCAGAAATTCAAGCCCCACGTGGGGTGTAAAGATTACATAAAATTATAATCTTTAAAAAAAAATTATTTTTTAAAACACCCAACCCAATACAATACGATAACTATACATGAGGGGTTAATTCTAACCTCCAGCACCAGTACTTAAAAAACAGTTAATTCTGGGGCACCTGGGTGGCTCAGTCTGTTAAGCGTCTGACTCTTGATTTCGGCTCAGGTCTTGATCTCACATTTCCCGAGTTCAAGCCCTGCTGTTAGCACAGAGCCTAATTGAGATTCTGTCTTCCTCTATCTCTATCCTTCCCCGTCCCCCGGCCCCCCACCCCCCGCCGCCTCTCTCTCTGTCAAAATAAGTTAAGAAATAAAAACTTTAAAAATAAATAAATAAAAATAAGAAAGCAGTTACTTCTATTAAAATAATCTTCTAAGGGACGCCTGGATGGCTCAGTCGGTTGAGCGTCCGACTTCAGCTCAGGTCATGATCTCACAGCTTGTGAGTTCAAGCCCGGCGTCAGGCTCTGTGCTGACAGCTTAGAGCCTGGAACCTGCTTTGGATTCTGGGTCTCCCTCTCTGTCTGCCCCTAACCCACTCGCATCCTATCTCTGACTCTCTCAAAAATAAATAAACGTTAAAAAAAACTTTAATCTCCTAAGATGTATGTATATATGGAAAACAGAACATTTTAGGATTTAGCTTTAAATTAATCCCTGTGCTATGTTTGGACTCATGTTCTAGGTCTTTTTCTAATCATATTCCATGTACAGAAACTGTGTTCCTGGTTTGAGCGAATGATACCTTTTGCACATAAGCCCTGCTTTACGCTGATGCTGAGGCAAACCCATTTTACAGATGAGCCTGTTTGTACATGAAAGTGAGTAGATTATGAAAGCTGTACTTAAGGAAAGGGCATGTACAAGTACTTTTCTTGTTTAACTGCCAACTAAATGAAAGTGCTTGGAAAAAGTTTAAACCTTAGCATTGGCACAAAGCCTTTAGCAAATAAGAGTTGCGGATGGTTCTCTGTTTCATTCAGGCAATTCCACCAGAGGACAGCTTTCTTCGGGCCTCTGTTCCCACATGTCTCCACTGACCTGGCTTGTTAGTCAATGTCAGCTTTGTTGCTAACTCCATCGTGTGCTGTTTGACCTTGATTGGACTGGCCCAATCCAGGAAGTATTACAGGTCCTCCTTGAAGCTTTTCCTCCTTTGGCTTCTGTGACATCAGAGTCTCCTAAGCTTCCCGTGGGTCATGCTTCCTTCTTCTGCCGTGGACCACACCTGAAATACTGGTGGTCTGAGCCTCTGTCCTCTCACTGCCCCTGCCAGCTTCTCTGGTAAGAACATCCAACCAGCATGGTCTGATTAGCTTCCGTGGCTTTAAAAATGATGTATGAACTATTGGCTTCCAGAATCTGTGTTTAAATGCCCTGGCCTCTCTCCTGTGCTCCAAACCCACTGAACAGGTCTGTGTGGATGTCTCACATTGATTTCTGACTCATGTGTCTAAATACGAACTCCTGGGCTCCCCCTCGAGACTGCTCTTTTCTCGGGTAGCAGGGTCTGGGGAAGGGGTGGCAGGTGCCACGTCCGGCCACGTCCGGCCACCGCGATGGCAAGTAGAAGGCCCTAGAGCAGCCCCAGAAGCAGGCCCAGGAGTTGCACCAGGAAGATAAGGCATTCAAGCAGAAAGAGAAGGTGGAGTGGAACGTGAGGACCTAAAAGCCACGGCCCCCGGAACGGCCCCTGGCCACAGGCGGAATGAAGAAATCTGGCAAAAAATGAGTAGTTCCTTGTGCCTGAGGCAATGGTGATCCTTAATCCCATTCCTCCCTGAACATCTGGGTTCCGGGTCATAGGTCGTAGCCACCTGTAGCTGGAATGAAGTGTTGTCTTAGATCCTGTTACATGTTTAAGAATAAACTTTTGGGGCACCTGGGTGGCTCAGTCGGTTGAGCGTCCAACTTCGGCTCAGGTCATGATCTCGCGGTCCGTGAGTTCAAGCCCCGCGTCAGGCTCTGGGCTGACGGCTCAGAGCCTGGAGCCTGTTTCAGATTCTGTGTCTCCCTCTCTCTCTGACCCTCCCCCGTTCATGCTCTGTCTCTCTCTGTCCCAAAAATAAATAAACGTTGAAAAATTAAAAAAAAAAGAATAAACTTTTTAGGGGCGCATGGGTGGCTCCGTTGGCCAAGCGTTGGACTTGGACTTGGGTCATGATCTCCTGGTTCGTGAGTTCAAGGCCTGCCCCTGCTTCATGTGCTCTCTCTCTCTCTCAGAATAAACTTTTGTAATAAAAAAAAAAAAAGGAAAAGAAAAAAGAAAAAAAAAGACCGTTCTTTCTCTACTTTTTTTCCTTTCTTTTCTTTTCTTTCTTTTTTTTTTTTTTTTTTTAGTGATCTCTACACCCAATGCGGGGCTCAAACTCACAACCCCGAGATCAAGAGTGAGCCGGAAAGGTGCCTCACTGGTGTAGCTCCTCAAAGAGAACTACTCTAGATTCCTTCTCCAGCTTCCCTTCACCCCCACCTCCAGTGAGTTCGTCTTCTCCAGCCTGCCTTCCCGACGTCTCTAGAATTTACCTTTCACTCCATTCCTGTGGCCACTGCTATAGTCAGGAACCTTATTATTGTCCACCTTTTGGACTGTGGTCCTGTTCGGTCCTGTCTCACTGCAGTCCATTCAACCCACTTGTGTCCACACAGTCTATTTAACACATAAATCCAATCGTTTCATTCCTCGACTGGAACCCCTTTAACGGTCTCTGCCTCACCTTCAGGGGGTTCGAAGGTTCCAGCGGGGTTTACAGTACTCTTGGGGACTGGTCCCGATTTAGCTTCCTGGTGCCATTTATTACCAGCCCTCCTTCCTCCTTTGCTCCCAACCTCTATATCCTATATCCCAGCAGTACCGAACTGTGGCAGTTACCAGAATAGATCATGCTTTCTCACCTTTGTGCTTCTGTTATATGGCTTCCCGCCTTCCTGATCTTCCCTTTCTCAAGTTCTTCACGGGATTCATGCTCTTTCCTTAGGAAGCAGCACAGGCTCTCCCCACCCCAGTCTGGGTAGGTCACCTGTGATGTGATCCCTATCACCCTGTGACTATCCAAGTGCTTCTTTCATAACCATCTGTTTGTCCGTCTTTCCTATTCAACACAAAATCTTGGAGGGAGCCCCTGTGTCTTACTGGTCCTCATAAGCGCCCCACCTCGAATGGGGCCATCAGCTAATGTACGCTCACTGAATGCAGCATAAATGAAGCAACCGATTGAGATAGAAAATACGTTTCATAACTTAAATGTAATAACATAACAAAAATTTAAAGATACTTACAAATGAAGTCACATTGTGGTAGGGAATGTGGATATCTTGATTATAGTAGAAACATGTCTTTGCTCTTTGGGGTCTGTTTCATTGAAGCCCCTTCCTTGAGGTGATAGAACCTGGGTGTTGATGGAAAGCAAGCACCAAGACAAGGCCCCTCGGGTTGTTTGCTCTTGGATGAACCACTTACACTTGGGAAGTTTAGTTTCCTCATCTGCAAAAGGACAGTTGGATTTACCGTGGATGTGGGTTGGAAAGTTTAAGTGAGAGACTTATACAAAAGTATCTGGGGGCTCCTGGCGGGCTCAGTCTGTAGAGTGTGCCACTCTTGATCTCAGGCCCCAAGGGTGGGGCTACTTAAAAACAAATAAGGGGCCCCTGGGTGGCTCAGTCGGTTAAGCGTCCGACTTCGGCTCAAGTCATGATCTCATGGTTCGTGAGTTCGAGCCCCGCATCGGGCTCTGTGCTGACAGCTCAGAGCCCGGAGCCTGCTTCGGGTTCTGTGTCTCCCTCTCTCTCTGCCCCTCCCCTGCTCACATTCTGTTTCTCTGCCTGTCTGTCTGTCTGTCTCTCTCTCTCAAAAATAAACACACTGGGGCGCCTGGGTGGCTCAGTCGGTTGAGGGTCCGACTTCAGCTCAGGTCATGATCTCACAGTTTGTGAGTTCAAGCCCCGAGTGGGGCTCTGTGCTGACAGCTCGGAGCCTGGAACCTGCTTCTGGTTCTGGGTCTCCCTCTCTCTCTGCCCCTCCCCTGCTCATGCTGTCTCTGTCTCTCAAAAATAAATAGATGTTAAAAAAAATTAAAAAAAAACAAATAAATAAAAGTATCTGGATATAGGAAGTGTTGAGTACATATTGATTACTTTTCCCTTTTTTTTTAAAAAAAATATTTATTTATTTTCGAGAAAGAGAGAGACAGAGCATGTGTGGGGGAGGAGCAGTGAGAGGGGGAGACATAGGATCCAAAGCAGGATCCAGGCTCTGAGCTGTCAGCACAGAGCCTGATGCGGGCCTCAAACTCACAAACCGTGATATCATGACCTGAGCCGAAGTCGGACGTTTAATCGACTGAGCCACCCAGGCACCCCAGCTCTCCCTTCTTTGAATAGCTTTTAGCTAAACAGATAATGCCATTTTCAGATGAGGGAAACACATCATTTGGCCTTCAGATAATATGGATTCTAGAAACTAAATACCTAAACATTTGGCCTGTTTGTTCAATTCTTCAATTATGATAACTTGGTAAGTTGTGGAATAAATTCATTTGATAGTCATTAATTTATATAAATTATTTTTTATATAGCCTAGAATCATCTAGGGGCACCTGGGTGGCTCAGTCGGTTCAGTATCCAACTTCGGCTCAGGTCATGATCTCCCCATTTGTGGGTTTGAGCCCCACGTCGGGCTCTATGCTGACAGCTCAGAGCCTGGAGCCTGCTTCGTATTCTATGTCTTCCTCTCTCTCTCTGTCTCTCCCCCACTCACACTCTGCCTCTCTCTCTCTCTCTCTCTCTCTCTCTCTCAAAAATAAACATTAAAAAATAAAAAAAAATAATATAGAGGCATCTATAATTTTCCTGATTATTATAGTAACTAGCCTATGATATTGACTAGCACATTAACAAAAGCAGCCTAATTTCACTCCTTTCTTGAAAGCATTTTTAAGTCTACTAAATAATGTATAAGTATGCAGAGTTAAAAGAAGTCCAAATGATTATCCATATATCAAAAATTACCAAGTGGAAAGGCATACATTTTATTTCTCTGTTATTACAAACGTCATAAAGTCACTGCTCATTTTTCTGGGAAGTAAATCACCTTAATATGGGAGACTAGATTAAAAGGGAGACAATAATTCAGATAGTTACTAAGATAAGTTTTCAGATAAATAAGCTAAATCTAGGCAGTAAATTGGGTGATTTAACATTTTTTAAATCTCCTATAAACATTTGAAATAGCTTTTTTTTTTTTAAAGATTTCAATTTTAAACAAATCTATACCCAAGGTGGGGCTTGAATTCATAACCCCAAGATCAAGAGTCACATGCTAAGCCAGCCACATGCCCCTGAGGTAGCTTTTTAAAGTGTGCCTAGGGACACCCGGGTGGTTCAGTTGGTTAAATGTCTGACTCTTAGTTTTGGCTCAGGTCATGATACCATGGTTCGTGAGTTCAAGCCCTGCATCAGGCTCTATGCTGACAGCATGGAGCCTGCTTGGGATTCTATCTCCCTCTCTCTCTAAAATAAATAAATAAACTTAAAAAGATAATAATAAAGTTTTCCTAATGCCAACTATGTCCTTTTTTTAAGGTAAATGATTTGCTTGGTTCCCTTAATTCCCTTGGCAAAGGGAATATGGCTTCCCAATCGCCTTACTTTCTGAGTTCCTTCACCCACGGATCTCCAGCAGGTTAAACTGGCTACACATTGGCTTCTTTTCACAAGATACGAGTAATTACTTTAAATTGCTCTGGTTTATTAAGTGAAATCCAAAGTGGCTTCTGCACCTACCTGACATTTAGTTAATGAGCACAGTGGTCCCTTCAGGAGATTAATGGAACTTTGACAAAGGGGTATTTTAATTGGGTGAAGGAGCACATCTGGATTTCGTGCGGGAAGGGGTGAAACAATCCATATATTTGAATGCAATTTAATGTGATTACATTGTAATTTTGGTTGTTGCCAAAAGACGGTTTGCCATCTAAAGTGAGGAAGCTCAGATAAGTAATTGGGATCTATCAACAAATATTAATTGAGTACCTATTATGTTCAAGGCTCTGGGGTAAGTATTGTGAGAAGTATAAAGAAGCATAGGACTTAGTAGCTATTCTCAAGTGACTATTCTCAAGTAATATACATAAGTACAGTAAGCAAATTGATTGAGAAATGTGCATGCATGACAACATCTTGGACACTGCCGTGTATTTTGACTTTCTAAGTTCCCCCTGATATTTTTGTGTAGGGTATTGTGTCGGCGACGCCGAGAAGTATTACACATGATCTATTGTGTCACTTGGAATCTGCCTGGGGCGGGGGGGTGGGGTGCCTGGCTGGCTCAGTTGGTGGAGGAACTTTTGATTGGTGGTGCAACTTTTGATGTCAAGGCTGTGAGTTCGAGCCCCACGCTGGGTGTAGAGATTCCCTAAAAAACAAAATCTTAAAAAAAAAAAAAAAACAGAATTTGCTGAGGGAAGCAGGGCATGGAGGTAAAAAGAAGTAAGTGAGAGGCAGCATCTGATAAGGTCAAATATTAATAACCCTTATGTTTGCAAACCGCTTAAAAGTGCTTTCATACGTGCCCTATGTTAAAGTGATTCTTCTCAGTCCTGTTTTCCCCTTGAGCAGCAGGTCTACCTTCCTCTTCTCAGTCACCGCCTCTCAGATTTATACTCGGGTCTGGCTGCTTCACCTTTCTGAAACCTCTTCATCCCTGCAGTATCTTACCTGGCTACCCGTCCCTTCCGAAGCATCTCTCCCATCAGCCCAATCCGGTGACCTGTCTCAGTTCCTTTCCCCTTGCATCTCTGTCATGGTCGAGGCCAGAAACTCTTCTCTCGTTCTTGAAACTTTCCCTTCTCCTTCTCGAATACTGCTTTCTGTTGCTTCCTCTTCGTCCCTTTCACACGAGGTGGAAGGAATGGCCTAGAACCACGTGCTGCAGAGTGGTAGATATGCTCCCGGTGGCCCCTGAGATGATCTGATTTACCTAGTACTGGGCTCTCACAGAGGGAGAGCCTGCCTGGGGAGACCTCACAGGATGGGGAGGAGGGTGAGGGTTGCGCGGTGAGAGTAAGAATGGGGACGGGCGAGGGTGGAGGTCTCTCTCCGACACCAGCCCCAGACCTCCTCCTCTCTGGTTGCTCTGAAACCTGTACCCCGAGCAGCTCGAGGTGGGCCCAGCCTTTACCACCACCCCATGGAGTTTGGGATTTAGTGGTTGGGGACGATGGGGAGTTGTAGCCTGGGTTTCAGTTCACCAGCCGCCAGAAAAAAGAACATTAGCTCCGGAACCAGACCTTGGGTTTAATTTAGCTCTCCTACTTACTAGCTATGAAACCAGAGGAACCAGAGAACCCACTCACACGAAAAGCCAGGAGTCCTTCCTGAGACTCCTCCTCCCTCCCCCTGAATCTCCCCACACAGGTCAGCACGTCTAGCCTTCTCTACCCCCACATCCACTCTGGCTTGGGCCCACCATCGCTTGCCACTGGGCCAACACACGAGCTCTGAACCTCGTTGTCTTTGTCTTCTTTTGCCCTTTCTACGTTACTCTTCACACAGCACCCGAAGGATATTTTTGAAATGAAATCAGACTATGTTGCTCCCCTAATTAAAACCTTCCAAATGTTTTTCATTGCCGAGAATAACTTCCAAACTCCTCAACATAGCTACGAGGCCTTATGTAACACTGGATATAATGTTCCCCATCACTCGGTAGATTCTGGCCATACATTCTTTGTTTTCCCTGAACATGCCAAGCTTGCTCTTGTCTTCAGGGCTTTGCAATAGCTGTTTTTGACGCCTGGAATGCTCCTTCCCAGGCTTCATAGGGCTGATTGCTTCTCATCACTCAGTCTCAGCTCAATTGTTCCTTCTCAGGCAAGACTTCCTGAACCGACACCTGCTCCCTTTTCCCCTGCCCTCCACCAACCCACCTCTGGTGCATATCTCACCTTCTGCATAGCTTGCCACGATCAGAAATTATCTTGTTTCTTCTCCTTTCTCCCCACAGCCATCACGAAACACAAATGACCTGACTATGTCTGTTCTGTTTGGTTCTGTTACCTCGATGCCTGTAATGATGGCTGGTACGCAGTAGGCCGTCAATAAATGTATTTGTTGACTATTGAAGGAATGAGGTCAGTCATGTCTTTGAGCCTAGAATTAACACTGAGAAAGCTTCAATGAGATTTTTAAAAATATATTGCATATATTGTAACATCTACTATAAAGCATATAATCTCACTGTATATATCTATAAGTAATATGTAAAATTCCATTATGTATGATATATACATAAAATGACATTCTATCATATAGAGAAGCCAGCGCTCTATATGTATCTAGATAGATGTCTATGGGCCACCAAGCCAAGTGCCTGGCCCATGTTAAGAGTGCAGTAGGGGCACCTGGCCAGCTCAGTTGGAAGAACATGTGACTTTTGATCTCAAGGTTGTGGGATTGAGCCCCATGTTGGGTGTAGAGATTACTTAAAAAATAAAATCCTTAAGGGCTCCTGGGTGGCTCCGTCAGTTAAGCAGCCAGTTTTGACTCAGGTCATGAGCTAATGGTTCATGAGTTCGAGCCCCACATCAGGCCCTCTGCTGTCAGCACAGAGCCCGCTTCGGATCCTCTGTGTCCCTCTCTCTCTCTGCCCCTCCCCCACTCACGTGTGCTCTCGCTCTCTTTCGAAAATATTTAAAACTAAAATAAGACCTTTAAAAATAACATAAAATGAAAGAGTGCAGTAAATATGGTAGGTGTTGTATTTTCTGCACGTAAGACGTGATAAACTCAGGATCCTGGGAACAAATTCTGAAACTTACATTCATTCTACTGACAATGCTTCTTGAAAAAACTTGTAGTTTGTTCAGAAATTTCATCTGAAGAATTTGCTGAACGTACTTTCACAATTATGAGAAGGCCACTTGACAAAAGGTTTTTATAAGTATTTTCTCAGACCAGATGGCAATGACTCAGGAAAAGGAAATCCTCTGTAAACTGTTGTTCTGGCTTCACCAAATAACCTGACACATTCAGAGGATTTGGGAGTTCACTTCGGAAGTCCACTGGGACAATAAAATTTGTTGAACATCATTTTGGCCAGAAATTAGTTATCAGTATCCTACCTTTCCTGAGAAGTCCATTAAATATCTTTTGGATATTCAGCTCATCTTTGTCTTAAACTAAGAAACATTGAGCTGGTGTTCATTTTCAACTGATTGATAAGAATGAAAAAAATAGGGTTTTTTTTCTTATTTTTAGGTGTGCCCTTTGGCAAACCAATTAGCTTTGTCATTCCTTTAAAGTTGTTATTTTACTATTATTTTTTTTAATTTAGGAGCATTCCTTTGTTTTCATAGTATTTGTTTTTATAGCTATTTTCCATACACAAAAGTGATATGGCAGGTGCTTATGCTGGTGATGTAGTATTATTTAAACATAAATTTATTAGGGGTGCCTGGGTGGCTCCGTCGATTAAGTGTCTGACTCTTGGTTTTGGCTCAGGTCATAATTTCATGGGTCGTGAGTTCAAGACCCACGTTGGGCTATACGTACTGATGGCTTGTGGCCTACGTGAGATTCCCTCTCTCTCTCTGCCTTCCTCCACCCATGCTCTCTTTCTCTCTCTTTCAAAATAAATAAATTAATAAAAAAATACATTTATTGGGACAGCAGCCTGGCTCAGTTAGTGGAGCAGGTGGCACTTGATCTCAGGGTTAGAGTTCAAGCCCCACTTTGGGGGTAGAGATTACGTAAAAATAAAATATTTATTTTTTTACTTTTTTAATTTTTAATTTAAAACAATTTTTAATGTTTATTTTTGAGAGAGAGATACAGAGTGTGAGCAGGGGGAGGGGCAGAGAGAGAGAGAGAGAGAGGGAGGTACAGAATCAGAAGCAGGCTTCAGGCTCTGGGCTGCCATGCACAGATCCCAACGCGGGGCTCGAACCCACGAACCACGAGGTCATGACCTGAGCCAAAGTCCAACACTAAACCAACTGAGCCACCCCGGCGCCCCTAAAACTAAAATCTTTAAATAGGTAAAAATAAAAATAAATTTACTTAAATAAAAGTGATTTTCTTTTTAAAAAGTTATTGAATAAATGATAAAGTTAGTGTAGATATGGCAGAACCATGAGGATGGTATATGGCCACTAAAGTTTGAGAAACAGAGGTCTTCTAGACTATTCTATAGTCTTTCTATCTGTGGTAAAGGACTAGTTGTGTTTTGATTTTTTAATTTTTTTTTAATGTTTATTTATTTCGAGAGAGAGAGAGAGAAAGTGTGCATGGGAGCAGGAGGAGGGGCAGAGAGAGGGAGGGAGACTGAGAATCCCAAGCAGGCTCCATACTGTCAGCGCAGAGCCTGACTTAGGGCTCGATCTCGTGAACTATAAGATCACGACCCCAGCTAAATCAAGAGTTGAATGCTCATGGTGCAGCCACTCTGGAAAACAGTATGGAGGCTCCTCAAAAAGCTAAAAATAGAACTACCCTACGACCCAGCCATTGCACTACTAGGCGTTTATCCACGGGAAACAGGTGTCGAAGGGACACAGGCACTCCCATGTTTAAAGCAGCACTATCAACAATAGCCAAAGTATGGAAAGAGCCCAAATGTCCATTGATGGATGGATGGATAAAGAAGATGTGGTGTGTATACACACACACACACACACACACACACACACACACACACACTGGAGTATTACTTGGCAATCAAAAAGAATGAAAACTTGCCATTTGCAACTACGTGGATGGAACTGGAGGGTATTATGCTAAGTGAAATTAGTCAGTCAGAGAAAGACAAATATCATACGACTTCATTCATATGAGGACTTTAAGACACAGAACAGATGAACATAAGGGAAGGGAAACAAAAATAATATAAAAACAGGGAGGCGGACAAAACATAAGAGACTCTTAAATATGGAGAACAAACAGAGGAGGATTACGGGAGGGTTTGTGGGGGGGGGGATGGGCGAAATGGGGAAGGGGCACTAAGGAATCTACTCCTGAAATCATTGTTGCACTATATGCTAACTAATTTGGATGTAAATTTATAAAAAAAAAAAAAAAAAAGAGTTGGACACTCAATAGATTGACCCATCCAGACCTCGCTGTTTTTTAAATTTTCAGCCAACTGCAGGATTCTACTTTTTTTCTTTTGTTTCCTTGTTTGTTTGTTTTTAGTAACCTCTACACCCAGCATGGGGCTTGAACTCACAACTCGAGATCAAGAGTCCCTTACTTTTCCAACTGAGCCAGTCAGGCACCCCATGCAGGATGCTACTTTAATAAAATCTAACAACAATGAATTATTAGAAAAATAAAAGTGAAAAAAATCAAAGACATTAAAAGGATAAGGTTATATTTTAAATTACTATAGTCAACATTTATAAAATACTTCTGCCAAATTGCTATAAAAGTTTTAAACATTTGCTCTGAATTTCAGAACTGACCTCCTTGCATATTGGTGAGAGCTTGCAAAGGGGCAGTTGGTTCATGGACCACACTTCGAGTAACATTGGCCTAGAGAAAGGGTACAGACCAGAGAAAGGTCAGTATTTAAGGGTGGAATACAGGAAAGGTCGTTGTGATGTCTTCTGTTCCAGGTCCTTACTTCTAAAGTGTCACTAATAATTCCTATTCATTCTTTCCCCTCTGTTCCAATTGCCTTGGTTCAAGCCCTCCCTTATGACCTGAGTATAAATGTATCATTTTGAAAAGTGTTGTTTCTCATCAAGTTGTTTTAAAAAATGCGGCCTATAAAATTTGCTAAGAAATTATCTTTTGAGAACACCTGGGTGGCTCAGTCAGTTGGGCATCTGACTTCGGGTCAGATCATGATCTCTTGGTTCATGGGTTCAAGCCCTGCATTGGGTTCCTCACGGATGGTGTAAAGTCTGCATGGGATTCTCTCTCCCTCTCTCTCTCTGCCCCTCCCCCCACTTGTGCTCTCTCTCTCTCTCTCTCTCAAGCTTAAAAAAAAAGAAATTATCTATTGACTATTGAAGACAATGTCCTGTATATCATTCAAAATGTCTTTGAAGATGGCTCTGTAAAAATTTTCCTTTGGAAGACACCTGGCTGTCCCCGTTCGTAAGACATGCTGTTCTTGATCTTGGGGTTGTAAGTTCAAGTCCCACACTGGGGGTATAGTTCACTTAAATAAATAAATAAATAAATAAATAAATAAATAAATAAATAAATAAATATTTTTTAAAAGTTTTCCTTTGGAAGTCAGTACCAGGCAACTGTTTTCTTTTTTTTCTTTTCTTTTCTTTTTTTTTTTTAACATTTATTTATTTTTGAGACAGAGAGAGACAGAGCATGGACGGGGGAGGGTCAGAGAGAGAGGGAGACACAGAATCCAAAACAGGCTCCAGGCTCCGAGCTGTCAGCCCAGAGCCCGATGCGGGGCTCGAACTCACGGACCGCGAGATCATGACCTGGCTGAAGTCGGACCCTTAACCGACTGAGCCACCCAGGCGCCCCTGTAACTGGTTTCTTCTTAGACATCTTCTTTCCCTCCAGACAGTAAGGGTTGCATAATCCACCCTGTCATCTACTTCATGGTTTTTTGGGGTTTTTTTTGTTTTTGTCAGGAGAATCGGGGATAGATTTCATATATAGTACAGTAATTATATTGGTGTTCAATATTCTCCCTGCTTTTACATAGGTTTGTGTTTTCTATTGTATGAATCCCCAAACTGAGAAAAGGAATAGCCATTGGAAAATCAAAGGTATGATTGCTTTTTCAGTACTTCATGGGTTCAAATCAAGGAAAAAGGGTTTGGATTTTAAATAAAAGAGGGTCCTGGTTGGCTCAGTCAGTTGAGCATCTGAGTCTTGATTTCGGCTCAGGTCATGATTCCAAGGTCCCGGGATTCAGCCTTGCTTTGGGCTCTGTGCTGAGTGTGGAGTCTGCTTAAGATTCTCTCTCTCTTTTTCCCTCTGCCCCTCCCGTGTTCACACACACACACACTCTCTCTCTCTCTCTCTCTCTCAAATAAAAATAAATAAAATAAAATCTTTAAAAAAAGATCTGAAGATAAAGAAAGAATGAATGGACAGCAAACATTAAATAACTCGCTATTCTTCCTGATTTTGCACATTTCTAAAGTCTTCCAAAAGTTTTGAGGAGATAAAGGCTAAAGCTCTAGAGATTTAGGTGTTTTTCTGTTTTAACTGGGTCTGTTTCACTGGCATGGAATTTAACTTGTCATCTGAGAATGAAACAGTTAACAAGAGGGCTCGTGATAGAGCTAGTGCTACATGTATTTTCTGGTTATTGTTGGTAGACTGTTGGAATTGGACCTAGATTTGTTTAGGATATGAGGTAGGCATGATTCATCCAGTTATTTTGAAAGCGTTGTCTGTCCCAGTTCCGGGAGACGGGCTGTTGTTTGCCTCCTTCGCTAAGGAGGAAGGCCGGAGCAAAGTGGATTGAATGACACCCTGATTACTGGTCTTAGATAAGGAGTCAGAACTGCAGTGTCAACCCAAGGGCATCCAAGCAAGAGTGGTGGGGAGTGGGATTTGGAAATGGGAGGGAGTGAAGTCCTCACCTAAAGCCAGGTCAAACTTGTATTACTTGAGGTGCATCTATTGTTTTGTTTTGTTTTGTTTTCCCAAATGAGTTTGCCTTGCCACATATTCTTTTTTTTTTTATGTTTTTTTTTTAAGTTTTACTTATTTATTTTTGAGAGAGAAAGAGAGAGCGTGAGTGGGAGAGGGTCAGAGAGAGCGGGAGACACAGAATCTGAAGCCGAATCCAGGCTCTGAGCTGTCAGCACAGAGCCTGACAGGGGGCTCAGCCTCAAGAACTGGGAGATCATGACCTGAGCCAAAGTCGGGGAGGCTTAACCTACTGAGCCACCCAGACGCTCCTGTTTTTGTTTTTTAAGTCTATTTATTTTGAGAGAGAGAGAGAGAGAAAATTCACGCATGTGAGTGCACGAGTGGTGGAGGGGCAGAGAGAGCCGGAGACAGAGAATCCCAAGCAAGTTCTGTCCTGTCAGTGTGGAGCCTGGCTTGGGGCTCAATCCCATGAACTGTGAGATCAAGACCTGAGCCGAAATCACGAGTTGGATGCTCAACAGACTGAGCTACCCGGACGCCCTGACTTACCACCTATGCTTGTAGGAAAGGCAGTAACTCTCATGTTTAGTGTTTTTTTGTGTGTAACTGCCGGTCAGGAAGGGATACCATTGTAGGACTATCTTGTAAGGTGGTCAGGGAGGGACCAGTGAGCGGGAGGTGAACGAGAGTCTCGGAAGGACTGGAACCGTAAGATGATAGACCCTCAGTGACAAAGTTGAACAAAGCAGGACAGTATGGTTTTGGCAGCAATGACAAATTTACTGCAACTTGAACTGATATTTGGATTTTTCATCCATTGCGAATACGGATTTAAAGTCAGGAGCATATTACAACCTCAAGATTGTCATCCTTTATCCGGATTGGGGTCTGGGGGGTCTTTAATGTGCTACTCAGTTGACTTAACGCAGAAGAGATGAAAAAGGAAACAAATTACTGAAATATTTATGCTAGAAGAAAGTGCTTGCTGCTTGCTCCCCTAAAAACCAACAGTAATGGGGGTGCCTGGGTGGCTCAGTCAGTGTCTGACTTCAGCTCAGGTCACCATCTCACAGTTGCTGAGTTCGAGCCCTAGGTCGGGCTCTGCACTGGCAGCCTGGAGTTGGCTTCAGATCTGTCTCCCTCTCCCTCTGCCCCACCCCTGCTCGCACTCTCTCTCAAAGATAAATAAATAAACATTAAAACACACACACACACACACACACACACACACACACACACTAATGGTGGTGGGAGGAGAGTGGAAATAATAATAAATAAAATTTAAAAAACAACAGCGAGGCATTTCTATAAAAGTAACTGCACTGATCATGATAAGGTACTTATTACATGTGAGTCCCTGCTTCGTGGAATATCCACCTTTATTGAAAAGAACATTAGGGGGCGCCCGGCTGGCTCAGCATATGACTCTTGATCTCAGCTCACGGCTTGATCTCAGGGTTGTGAGTTCAAGTCTGCGTTGGGCTCGCCATTGGGCCCTATGCTGGGCTTGGAGCCTACTTTAAAAAAAAAAAAAAAAAAAAAAAAGGGACGCCTGAGGGGCTCAGTTGGTTAGGTATCCAACTTCGGCTCGGGTCGTGATCTCGTGGTTCGTGGGTTCAAGCCCCGCATGGGGCTCTGTGCTGACAGCTTGGAGCCTGGAGCCTGCTTCAAATTCTGTGTCTTCCTCTCTCTCTGCCTCTGCTTCATTTGCGCGCGCTCTCTCTCTTTCTCTCTCTCAGAATAAATAAATAAATATATTTTTTTAAAAGTTTTCAAAAGAAAAGAGTTAGTACAAAAAGTGTGATTAAATTAGTGGTTTACCTGTGATGGGAGGAATGAGGTAACTTCTATAAGCTGCCTTTTCCAAGTGTACTAGGAATGTTCTGGAATACAGCTGTGATGACGTACCAGAAGGCTTGGCTAATCAACTAAACTTTCTGTTTTATGTTGTGAAACAAATATGATAAAAAGCAATGAATTATTGATGTAGCAATGCTGTTTGTGGCAAAACAACAACAATAACCAAAAGAAACGCAATTGAACCTTGGCAGAGAAAGTAAACAGAGTATAAACAGGAAAAGTGCGCGCTAGTTATATTTATAAGTGACCGGATTTCATAAATAACAGGAACACATCTCAGGGAAGTAGAATATCCCCCATATTTTGGCAATAATCTCGCAAGCAATTAAATACTCACTGTAACTCCAGAACACTTATATTGCTAACACTGATTTGCTTAGAGATGTTGTTTCTACTGTTATAATCTAATTTTATAGAATGATGAGATTTGAATGCTAAAAATAGCTGCAAAATAGTAACAGTCCCTTCTGACCATAAGGAGAAGTATTTCTAATCCATATTAACATCCTTAAGTTATTCTACGTTCAGTCTAAACGACTACTATGGGATTCACTTTTTAAGGTAACTAATTTATGCCTTGACATTAGTTTGACTGCACAGGTATTCTAGTATAAAATTTTTAGCCACTGAGACATTAGAAGTCCCGGAAGAAATTGTCTCCTTTTTTTTATGTCTCACATCCCGTAGACAGTGTCCTGCTCAGATGAAATATTTCAAAAGCATAAGAGAAAAGAATGACTTTCTCTATAAATGAATTTCTACGGAAATGTTTAAACACATTTGAAAACTTCTTTTTCATGGAGTCCATGTAGCCTAGCAACAGAGTCTATAAGTAATCACCCACATAACTGTAGGAATCAGATCGTAAAAGTGTTTCATATTCAGTGTGCAATTCTATATTCTTTGCAATTCTAGAAAGAGTCTTTGAATGCTACAGCACCACGGTTTTCTAACATCTCCATAAAATTGCTAGAACTCCTATTCCATGTCCCTTACCATTGGTGAAGGCACCAGTTTTTGGTGGCTTCACAGAAGACAGGTTGTCATGGTCTTCTGTGGTTCTGGACTCCTTTTTCTGCTGAATTATTTTAGATTTGAGACTGTCCATTCTTATATTTTCCCCGTTCTGTGTCGTGTTGAGCCAGATAGAAAATTTGTTCTTCTTTTTTTAAGTTTCCTCAAAAAAAAAAAAAAATCACTTCCAGAAGGTGCTACCATGTGTACAAGTCTTAACTGAATTTTTTGTGATAGCAGAGAAATTTAATCAAGGAAGTACAAATATGTTAGACTAGAATGTGAAGAAAACCTGGCTGCAGTTTCCCTGATCTTGGACCAGAACCACGAGAAAGAAATGTTCGTTGTTTGAACCACCCGATCTATGGTAATGTTGTTATAGCAGCCCCCAAAATGAGTAGACAAGGAGTAACAGAAATGTGGACTCTCGGGGCACCGAGGTGAACCAGTCGGTTAAGCGTTGGGCTCTTGATCTTGCCTCCGGTTTTGATCTCAGGGCCTTGAGTTCCAGCCCTGTGTTGGGTTCCATGCTGGACCTGAAGCCTACTTTAAAAAAAAAGGAAAAGAAAATGTGGACTCTTATCTGTTTATGGTGCAGTCTTGACATTTTGGTTTTCACAAGATTTTTTTGTGCATCAGATCTGTAGGCTGGTGATAACCTTCTCTGCTGTGTCTCTCAGTGGGCGGGTGGAGTTCTTCTGGCTCCCGCTCCCCTATCACGGTACACGCCGCTGCACGCACAGGGCTCGGCTGTAGTTACAGTAATGTACGGTCAAGATCACGTCTCCTGTCCTAGCGCAAAAGAACCCACGGGCTGCGGCCTCATTTGGTGTCTCCTGTTCCTCTGAGTTTCTGAGTTTCTGTGGCCTTAAGTTATGCTTTTACTACTCTGTTTGAAGTTCTCTCTTTTCTCTGACACTTTAGTGCTTCCCTTTTATTCTTGCAAGTGTATGTGTCTGTGTGTGATCTTTTTCTTTCTTTCTTTCTTTCTTTCTTTCTTTCTTTCTTTCTTTCTTTCTTTCTTTCTTTCTTTCTCTCTCTCTCTCTCTCTTTCTTTGTTTCTTTCTTCTTTCTTTCACCAGAATGGTTTTTTTTTTTTTCAACATTTATTTATTTTTGGGACAGAGAGAGACAGAGCATGAACGGGGGAGGGGCAGAGAGAGAGGGAGACACAGAATCGGAACCAGGCCCCAGGCTCCGAGCCATCAGCCCAGAGCCCGACGCGGGGCTCGAACTCACGGACCGTGAGATCGTGACCTGGCTGAAGTCGGACGCTTAACCGACTGCGCCACCCAGGCGCCCCTCTTTCACCAGAATGTTGATCAAAAAAAGGCACCCACATCGGCAGGGTCTCCCAGTCTGCCATATTGTTGGAGTTTTGAGATCATCTATTTGACAAACAGATTGGCATTGTAGCCCTTTGGAGTGATTGTCCATGTTTTTTTTGCCTTTTTTTGTTTTTTTAAGTTTTTTTTTTTATTTGTTTTGAGAGAGAGATAGAGAGCAAGTTGGGGAGGGGCAGAGAGAGAGAGGGAGACAGAATCCCAAGCAGGCTCCGAGCTGTCAGCACAGAGCCTGATGCAGGGCTCAAACTCACAAACCGTGAGATCATGACCTGAGCCCAAATCAAGAGTCAGTAGCTTAGCCAACTGAGCCACCCAGGTGCCCCATGATGGTACTGTTCTAAGTAGTCCAATCTATGCCATGCAGACATAGAGGCATGGAATATAATGAATAGAAAAAAGGAATGTGTTTTAAATCTGAGAATTTGAATAAAACAAAGACATTTCTTTCACCTCTCAGGAGGAGGAATTTCAGGTTTACAATTTAAAAGAAAAGACTCAAGGCACCTGGGTGGCTCAGTCTGTTGAGCATCCGACTTCGGCTCAGGTCATGATCTCATGGTTCATGGGTTTGAGCCCCACATGGGGCTCTGTGCTGACAGCTCAGAGCCTGGAGCCTGCTTCGGATTCTGTGTCTCCCTCACTCTCTGCCCCTCCCCCACTTGCACTCTGTCTCTCTCTGTCTCTCAAAAATAAATAAACATAAATAAATAAATGAATAAAGAAAGAAAGAAAAGAAAAGATTCAGCAAAGCAAGCAAGGCACATGATAGGTCTTCTCTAAAGGGCTATAGCCGGGGCGCCTGGGTGGCTTGGTCGGTTAAGCGTCCGACTTCGGCTCAGGTCATGATCTCACGGTCCGTGGGTTCGAGCCCCGCGTCGGGCTCTGTGCTGACAGCTCAGAGCCTGGAGCCTGTTTCAGATTCTGTGTCTCCCTCTCTCTGCCCCTCCCCTGTTCATGCTCTGTCTCTCTCTGTCTTAAAAATAAATAAACGTTAAAAAAAAAAATTTAAAAAAAAAAAATAAATAAATAAAGGGCTATAGCCAATTAGTCTCTCTTTTGGGTTTTTGCAGATACAACAAAAGATGGGTTATATCTGACACCACACTAATTGCACAACCACAAGGATTCTCTTGTAAATACAAATATCATTTTAAAAAATTACATGAAGGGGGCACCTGGGTGGCTCAATCTGTTAAGCATCCAGCTCTTGGTTTTGGCTCAGGTCGTGACCTTGTGGGTGTGGGAATGAGCCTCGTGTTGGGCTCTGTGGTGTGCATGGAACCTGCTTGAGATTCTCTCTCTCTCTCTCTCTCTCTCTCTCTCTCTCTCTCAAAATAGATAAACATTTAAAAAAAATTACATGAAGATTGTGTTTTGTGTTATATGGTACTACAAGCATACTGGTTAATTCTGATTTTTTGTGTAAGACTCTTTTTTAAAGATTTTAGTTTTGTGTGTGTGTGGGGGGGGGGTGTCTGGATGGCTCAGTTGGTTAAGCAGTTGACACTCAGTTTTGGCTCAGGTCATGATCTCATGGTTCTTTTCATGACTTTCAGTACCCTGTGAGGCTCCTTGCTGACAGTGTGGAGCCTGCTTGGGATTCTCTCTCATCCCTCTCTTTGCCTCTCCCAACTCAAGCGTACGCTCTCTCTCTCTCTCTGTCCCTCTCAAAATAAAGAAATAAACTTAAAAAAAAAAAGATTTTTAAAAAAGTAATGTCTACACCCATCATGGGCTTGAACCTACAACCCTGAGATTAACAATCACACTTTCCAGGGGCTGAGCTAATCTAGCATCTTGGTATTATAAGACCTTTTGAGCAAAATGTGTTCACTGTCCCTAAACTCGTAAATTTCTAGGGTTATATGTTTAATGTCATATTTTCTATTTTTGGCTAAGTCCAGATGTTTTCAACTGATGTAATAATGACAACAAATACCTAATGTACTCTTCTGTTTTTTTTTAAATTAACATATATTTTAAATAATGGCAATCTAAAACATGTATGTTTTAAAAACTCAAAACTGTTTCTTAACATACTTTATGCCCCATATTCTCTACCTCATGTGCTAATATTATATTTTATCACCAGCCCCTTTTAGAAGTTAGTGTACATAAATTATGCCAATGTTATAACTCCAGATGGGGTAGGTCTTAGGAAGTCCTGTTAATAATCTTCCGTTATAAATTCCAAAGACTGAGGGGTGGTTTTGCCCTAGAATCTGTGAGTTGCTTATTGGCCATGTTGAAGCAAATTGTGAAAGATACCAACACAGGGTGTTAGCGCCAATGTTAAATGTTAATAAATGTTAACTAATAATGCTAAGTGCTCATAAATCATTTCCTAGAATGAGGAAGTTGAAGCCTGTCAAGCCTGACTTATAGCCGTTCAGCAGGATATAGGAGAGGTACCAGATTAGAGCATCTCAGATCACTTCCTGATTTCAAATCCACCATCCATCTCACTTTCCTACGTCTTTTTTGTTTGTTTGTTTTGTTTTGAAGTAAGCTTTATGCCCAACGTGGGGCTTGAACTCACAACCCTGAGATCAGGAGTCACATGCTCTGCCATCTGAGCCAGCCAGGTGCCCCCCACTTTCCTGCATCTCTTACTATACAGATTACAATCTAGAGCTCAAAGTTCAACTGGCCATTTTGCAGAAAAGGAAAAGATTGAATAGCATTCTGCTGTCTCATACTTGAGCTTGGGGTTAGTGATCTCAGTATATGAGATCATACAAAACATAGGGCTGCCTGGGTGGCTCGGTTGGGTAAGGGAGCGACTCTTGATTTAGGCTCAGGTCATGATCTTGCCGTTCATGCTGGGCTCCATGCTGGCAACACGGAGCCTCCTTGGGACTCCCTCCCTCCCTCTCTCTCTGCCCCTCCCATGCTCCCATGTGCTGGCCCTCGCTCTCTCTCTCTCTCTCTCTCAATAAATAAACATTTGAAAATAAAAAGAAATGAAAAATACATGGAAAATCAAGTGAGCCATGTCTGGGTTGGAATTCTAGTTTTGTCTATTTACCACCCAGTGGGCTTGAACAGCATAATTATCTGGCACATAAGAAGCTCATAATAAACATTTCTCTGGAATTGGGGCTCCTGGGTGGCTCTGTTGGGTAAGGGGCTGACTCCGGATTTCAGCCTGGGTTATGATCTCACAGTTCCTGAGATTGAGCCCCTTAGTCGGGCTTTGTGCTGACAGTGAGGAGCCTGCTAGGGATTCTCTCTCTCTCTCTGTACTCCCCCTCTCAAAATTAAAATAAACATTAAAAATTTTTTTTGTCTTCATTTTTCGAACATAGTTCCCAGCTTTCTCATAAATTTAGATATTACTATAAAATCTGTCCAGAAAAATAATCTTTTATTTTTTTAAATTTATTTTTGAAAGAGAGAGCAGTGGAGGGGCAGAGAGAGAGGGACAGAGAGAGAATCCCAAGAAGGCAGCACACTGTCAGCACAGATCCCGATGTGGGGCTTGAACTCACAAACTGAGAGATCAATACCTGAGCTGAAATCAAGGGCAGGATGCTCAATCGACTGAGCCACCCAGGCGCCCCTGAATTTCTTTCCATATACACTTACTAGGTACCTGTTATCTGTCACCAAGCATCACAAGAATAAATAACACAAATTCTCAAGGAATAAATTATGCCCGAAATTGATTTGTCTCTAATGTATTAGCCTTCATAAATGAATGTGTTTCAAGTGGGTTTGTATTGATTTACCCACAGTGTTTCACGTTGTCCTCCGTGTGACCCAGGTCACATATACTTCAGAGTGGACGGAACCTGGTCAAAAAGAGAGTTTCACCCCGGAAACAACAAGGCCAGGGCCTGCCTGGGGGTGCTGGGAGGCAAGACCATGAGATTATAACCTATCAACAGGCCGAACTCAGCGCTGAATTCTGATGCTACATTCTTATGTCCGAACATCAAAGCAAGAAGAAAAAAAACAAAACCATTTTTTTAAAATTGAGACATTACAGAGGCCCCTGGGTGGCTCAGTCAGTTAAGTGTCCAACTCTTGATTTCGGCTCAGGTCATGATTTCACAGTTTGTGAGTTCAAGCCCCGCATCGGGCTCTGTGCTAACAGCTCAGAGCCTGGAGCCTGCTTCGGATTCTGTGTGTGTGTGTGTGTGTGTGTGTGTGTGTGTGTGTGTGTCTCTGCCCCTCCCCGATTTGTGCTCTCTCTCTCTCAAAAATAAAATAAACATTAAAAAAATTTTTTTTAATTTAAAAATGGGGGTTGAATGGGGAATTAGTGTGTAATGAGTACAGAGTTTCTGTCTGGGGTGATGCAAATGTTCTGGAAAGAGCGGTGACAGTTGTATAACAATGTGACTGTTTTTAATGCCCCCTGACTTGTACGCTTCAAATGGCTAAAATGGCATGTTTTATCACAATAAAAATAAATTCATTAAGAAGCACGACCCAAAAAAAAAAGTAGAAGTTGGCTGGTTGAATGGGGGGGCAGTGTTGTCTGGGAAACCACCTCTCTTCCTTTTTTTTATGGCTAAAATGCTAAGGCACTGCACTTCTTTTCTTTTTTTTTTTTTTGACTTGTGATGTTTGTTGATGCTTCCTCTGACCTGCACCGCTTAAGAGAAGTCAGAAGCTTTGTATATAAAGTATTGTTGTGTATAATGAGATGCTTTCAGACTCGCAGAGAGCCATTCTCTAATAATGGTAGAGCACTTTGTAATACGCACGGGCTTTGACATCTATTATCTCAATTGATCTGCAGAACCCAGGAGGCATTACCTTTGTCTCAGGGGTTTGAGGAAATGGAAGTGTGGAGAGGCTAAGGCCTCACTGTGGTCTTAGTATAAGCAAGACTGGAACCTGGGTCTCCTGGGTCCTGAGTTAACCTTCTTTGGATATGTGGCATTCTGACTTTCCTTTCGCAGACACTGACACTAAAACTTATGTGCGAATGTTTGTTTTTTATTTTTTGAATGTTTTTGAATGTTCATTTATTTGGGGGGGGGGTGGGCAGGGAGGATCAGAGAGAGAGGGAGACAGAATCCAGGCAGGCTCCGTGCTGTCAGCGCAGAGCCTGACGCAGGGGCTCGATCCCACAAACCAAGAGATCATGACCTGAGCCAAAATCAAGAGTTGGATGCTTAACAGACTGAGCCAGCCAGGTGCCCCTTATGAATTTTTGAATGTTTGCCTTCTCTGGAAACAAGCAGAGATAAAAATGACCCACACCAAGGTAGCTGAAACTTTTACTTTCTACCCAAATGTTTTGGAATTATATCATCAAAACCTGAATGCAAAAAGAATTTAATACAAATGTTGGATCAAAATAATTGTCAACCAGTCTGTGCTTGTGATTCTAGCCAGCAAATGCAAAAGGTTAGTCTGAAATGCTAGGTATCATAGGCTTAATCAGCCCTAAAGCACCTTTACCTAAACTTATCGCCTTATCAGGGCATTCAAATTTCATATTTGTAAAAAGGGGCAAAATTATTTTATGCTCTGGGGTGCCCGGCTGGCTCACTTGGTGTAGCATGGGACTCTTGATCTTGGAGTTGTAAGTTCAAGCCCCATGTTTGGTGTAGAGATTACTTAAAAATAAAATCTTAAAAAATACATATTTATGCCCTCATTCATGTGTTACGTTTTACATATATGCAAAGACATAAAACTAATTTTTAAAAAATGTTTATTTCTTTTTGAGAGAGAGAGAGAGAGAGAGATTGAAAGAGAGAGATTGCAGGCATGTGAGCTGGGGAGAGGCAGATCCCAAGCAGGCTCTGTGCTGACAGGCTCCAACTCACAAACCGTGAGATCATGACCTGAGCTGATGTCAGACACTTAACCGACTGAGCCACCCAGGCGCCCAAAAACTGATTTTTTTTAAAGTAACTTTGTTGGGTAGAAAATAAGGGTAGAAAGACTAACTTAATAAAGCAAGGGGTAAGATTACACAAACACATTTACCTTTTCACCTTGAGAAGGCACTACAGAAGAGCAGCATTTCCCAGGAACATTCTGGGGAACAAAGCAATGAGGGAATCTGCTTAATTACAGGATTTAGGCACGAGATTAAAGCAAAAGTACTTTTCTGACCTGAAAACCTGGGAGACATTTTTCCCGTAGATTTACGTAAAGAGTACATGGTATGAAATAGTGAAAAATGTCCTTGGCAACTTTGCTACAATAGACACAAAACTGACTTTCATGTCTCTGGTTCTTTGATGTCCTTTAGTAGAGGCCAGTGGTATAATACCAAGGCACACTCTACAAGGGGTCTTGTGAGACTCTGTTCTGGAGTCTCAATTTCATATGCAGTAAAAATAATGGCAATGGAATACAATTTGAGCTCAAATTCAATTTCAAAGCATATAAAATATGCTTAAAGCGGTTATAGTAAACTTTACCAAATCCCAAGGGGATGCAGGTTAAATACTGATGTGTATCAGAGTCCGTAAGGAAGGGAGTAGAAGAAGCAATAACCTTGCCTATTAAAGCACAGCATACGGGGTGGGATGTTCCGGGGACCAGGTTTTCCCTCAGGCAAATATGGTTTAGAAAAAAAAAAGTTCGAGTGAATTGGATAGCAGTAGAATTACATGGACAAGTAAACAGGTGAAATGTAAGAGCAATTAGAAAATGAATTGATACCAAAGAAGAGGGAGATGTTTAATATCCTTCCTCTGGGCTCCCACCAGGACGTATGAATCCCTTTATGAAATCGATGACTCAGCTGGAAGCACAGAATTGGGACTGGCGAGTCCATCATATTAGACATAAGTGCCAAAAACACCTTGATGGATTGATGAGATAATTTTGGCAAGATCAAAGTCAACAGAGATGAGATAAGGTCATATGTTGGATGCAGTAGGAGGGAAAATACTGTCCTGATATCCAGCCCCCCACCCACCCCCCACCCCCCGGCTTGTCTGCATCTTTCTTCTGATTTCAGAAGCACTGAGTGCCTGTTGTGTGCCAGGAATACGATGATACGTGAGGCACATGACCCGGTGGGGAAGACGTGTATAAAAACCTAGGCTGTGTGTACTGTTGGAATAGAGATGTCCATTGAGCACAACAGTTGTGGGTTGTGTGGCTGGCTCAGTCGGCAGAGCATGTGACTGTCCATCTCGGGGTCATGAGTTCAAGCTCCACACTGGCTGTAAAGCTTACTTAATTAAAAAAAATAATAAATACAATGGTTGTATGAAGCATGGCAAGTCTTCAGTTCCTTACAAGCTGAAGGGAGACTCCAATAAGAAGGAAACCCAAGTTAAAGAATAGATCTTTGCTAGTCCTAGGCCTGGGGGATGGGTAGAGGGTAGGGGTAATGCAGAGGGAGAAGAGCACAGGAGAGGTCTAGCCAGGGAGCTACAGAGGGAGATGTGTATGTGTGGGGAGAGGGGGAGGAGAGACAGCAGGACCTGGTATGAGGGAGGTGGATAAGGCCAGATCACAGAGGAACCTGGCTTTAAACTCTGGCAATGGAGGGAACCATCGATAAATTTCTATTTTACTAAGGAAAGGAGTAATGGGGTCAAAATGGCATTTTCATAAAAGTTACGGGGGGAACAGTGCTTCAACATGGTGCTGGGGTGATAAAGCAGATACCAGTTTGGAGACTCTCTTAGCTCAGCTGCCATAACAAAATAACACACTAAGGCGAGGCGTGGGGGAGCTTAAACAGCAGAACGTGTCTTCTTCCAGTTCTGAAGGCTGTAAGCCCTAGATCAAGGCACTGGCCAGTTGCAATCCCGGTGAGGATTCTCCCCATGCCTTGCAGATGGCCCCCTTCCCTCTGTGTCCTCACACGGCCTTTCCTCCGTGTGCATGTGGAGAAGGAGGGGGTGAGAGCTCTCTGATGTGTCTTCCTATAATAAGGACACTAACCCTATCAGATCAGGGACCCCCCCCCCACCCATGACCTCATCCAACCTTAATAACTTCCTTAACGGTTCCATCTCCAAATACAGCCACCCTGGGGCTTAGGTCCTCAACATATGAATTTGGGGGAGACACAAATATTCAGTCCCTCCCAGAGACTGTTAGAGTTGTTCAGTTAAAAGCTGATGAGGGCATAAGTTGAATAGTAGCCAAGGGGCAGGAGGGGAAGGATATTAGAGATGCTGAGGAAATAAAATTGGCAGTTCCTTGTGACAGTGGAGGGGTTTAGGCAGAGGGTGAGATGGAGAAGAAGAACACTGGTTAACTCCAACATGTTTTTGCTGTTGCTTCCTTTATCAGTGTATTAGTCAGGGATCTCTAGAGAAACAGATAGATCTAGATGTCCTATGGGTTCTGTTGCTCTGGAGAATCCTGCCATATATATATGTCTTCACAGCCTCCATAATCACACGAGCCAGCAAGAAGTCTCATGCTCTGCTGACTGCAGGCGAGAGAACCAAGAAAGCCAGTTGTGTTCATTCGACCTGAATCCAAAGTCCTGAGGTCCAGGAGCATCGATGTCTGAGGGCAGAAGAAGATGATGTCCCAGCTCTGCAGAACGCACATTCGCGGTTCCTCTGCCTTTCGGTTTGATGCAGGCTCTCCGTATATTGGATGATGCCCACCTACCTTGGAGAGGGCCATCTTCTTTACTTCGTTTACCTATTCGAATGCTAATCTCTGCCCAGAAACGTCGCCAGACTTCTCCGGAAATGATGTTGTTATCGGCTATCTGGACATCCCTTCGCCCAGTCAGGTTGACACAAAATTAAACCATCACAACGGGTAAGATGGTAATACCGCTAGGGAGGATGAGGACTGTGGGGGAGATTTGCTGATTTTCAGACACAGTAGGTAAAATCAGTTTACGACATGTTAAGTACAGGGGCGCCTGGGTGGCTCGGTCACATAAGTGTCTGACTCTTGATTTCAGCTCAGGTCATGAGAGTTTGACTCTGGGCCAGCAGCGCCGAGTCTGCTTGGGATCCCGTCTCTCCTTCTCTCTGCCCCTCCCTTGCTTTTGTGCGCGAGCTCTGTCTCAAAATAAATAAGTAAACTTACAAAAAAAAAAAAAGATACGTTAAATATGAGGTATCCGTGGGGCATTGTGGGGGAAAACGTCCGCTGAACGGTTGGATTTATAGGCGTTTGCTTCAGGGAGGCGTGATGTGGGCCGGAGATACAGGGATAGGGGAACCCATAGGGGATAGAGTCAGCATGGGTAGGCAGGTGGAGAGCAAAAAGAGAAGAGGACCGAGGATTGATTCTTGGGAAGAAACTGGGCATGGAAGGAAACACCAAAAACTAGTGCTAAATGTCTTATTGTGTCATTTTAAGTATAGGAGAAAAAATATACAGAAATACTTTTAGTTTAATAATTCATATTTTTCCCAGGGCGCCTGGGTGGCTCAGTTGGTTAAGCATCCATCTTTGGCTCAGGTCATGATCCCATGGTCTGTGAGTTCAAGCCCCGCGTCGGGCTCTTTGCAGTCTGAGCAGAGCCCGCTTCAGATCCTCTGACCCCCCCTCCCTCTGCCCCTCCCCCGCTCACATGCGTGCATGCGCGCACCCTCTCTCAAAAATAAACATAAACAAACTTGTTTTTAATTTACATTTCTCTACCTCAGACTCTCACCCTTATTCTTAGTAATTTTGTATGAGCACATGCCACCTTCACTGCTGACTCAAAGTGGTATTTTTGCTAATAAATGAGAGAACCCTCTGGAAGGTGCTGTAACGAGTAAAGGATTGTACTTAGCTGTAAATTTAACCTCTGTAACTCCAGCTGTAGAATGAAGTCATTTATTATAGGGAAAAATTGCTGGCTCTGGAGGAGAAGAACAAATGGTTGCCTCTTTGCCCTCGTTTAAATAGGATGATGGCCCTAGCATTGTTCCCTACAGACAAGGTCTGTGCTGTGGAGGCTACAGGCAGCCATTAATGAGGCCAACTGTCACGGGTTGTTATGGGTGCCAAATGGTTCCTCTCACAGGGTGGGAAGGGCTGTTCTCAGAGTTCCTGCCTGGGCTCTGGATCCAGGGGTCTGTCTCCAGCCCTTTTTAGGAAGGCGGAGCTTGCTTACAGATAAAAAGCAAACTAAATAATCAATGGGAGAAGAAACTACGGCAAAACTGAAGGAAATCTCTTATGAAGGAACCTAAACAGGAATGAAAAACGAATATCAAGGCTGAGTGTATATGGGGCGCCTGGGTGGCTCAGTCGGTTGAGCGTCCAAGTCCAACTATTGGTTTCTGCTCAGGTCATGATCTTGAGGCACAGCCAGGAGCCTGCGGGATTCTGTCTCTGTCTCTGCCTCTGTCTCTGTCTCTCTCTGCCCCTCCCCCACTTGTGCTGTCCCTTCCTCTCTCTCTTTCTCTCTCTCCCTCAAAACAAATAAATAAACATTAAAAAAAAAAAGATTGAGTGGGAACCTGGGTAGCTTAGTCGGTTAAGTGTTCGACTTCTGCTCATGACCTTCTGCTCAGGTCATGATCTCATGTCTGGTGGGTTCAAGCCCCACATCAGGGTCTGTGTTGACAGTGCTGAGCCTGGAGCCTGCTTCGGATTCTGTGTCTCCCCCTCTCTCCGCCCCTTCCCTGTTCCTGCTGTCTCTGTCTCAAAAAACAAACAAACAAACAAACAAACAAAACACACTGAGTGAGCCTACCAGTCTACAGTAGGTGATACCCCATTCAAATTTAAAAGAGAGAAGAGAAGAAGGGGCACTTGGCTGGCTCAGTCAGTAGAACATGAGACTCTCGATCTTGGGTTCTGTGAGTTCATGCCCCACATTGGGCATAGAACTTACTTAAAAAAAATAAGTAAAAGACCACCTATTCCCAATCACAGTAGAGAGAATGTAATTAGTGTTACCAATGGTATACATTGGTATATCAGGGTTACCATTGAGAGTGTAGTGAGCGTTACCATTGATATACAGGACGATATAATAGAAAGCATGGCAGAGAAAGTCAGTGGCTGGGGAAGAAGCCACCTTGTTTATCCCTCATACTTTTTAATTGTGTCTGTTAGTGATAGGCTTCCTGGATTGAGTCAAAGCTATAATAGAAATGTCTCTCTGAGAAGCTTCTTTGACTTGGATAACCTTGATTTTTTTTTTTAACATTTCTATATTTTGAGAGAGAGAGAGACAGAGACAGAGCGAATGAGCAGGGAAGGGGCAGAGAGAGAGGGAGAGAAAGATTCCCAAGCAGGCTCCACGCTGACAGCAGCAAGCCCAGCGCGGGGCTCAAACTCACGAACGGTGAGATCATGACCTGAGCCAAGATGGAGAGTCTGACGCTCAACCGACTGAACCACCCAGCCCCGCCCCCGCAACTTTTTAATTTTTTTTTTTTTTAGTCTAGAGGAGAAAGTCTAATAATGCCTCTCTCCACAAAGCAAAATATGAATCAGTTCTCTTCTTGTGTAAGGTTGTCATCACTGCAGATAAGTATTTCCACGGGAAATAAAAAACAGTGGCAAAGTTGCATGAATTTGGGAGCAGAAAAATATTGCAAATTCCAAAGAAAACAGGTAAGACCATTTCTATTAAAGTCTGTTGCCTTTGGGTTGAAGATTTTATCTAAGTTAGATATAAAGGATTAAATGTTATGAAACAGAAAATCAGGAATTAAACCCAAAAGTTATGCCATTTAACATGGAACAGCATCAAGTTTTTTCCCCCGCAGTTAAAGATACTGCGGTGGCATAATCACGTTAGCCTGAAGGAGCTGCTTTATGCATTGGGTAATCATCCAGGAACATGCGCTGTAATCAGAAGTTGTGATGTACTTGTATCCCAAAAGGTACCACCCACCTCATTAATGCAGAGGGCTTCAGAGAAACTCTACGATGGATGGAAACCTCATGCCACCGGGAAGCATACATTATAACAGCAAATACAGGTTGGGCAAAGGTGCGGAGAAGGCAAAGAAATACACCTCAACAAAGGGAAATGTTTAAGTGTGTTTTCAAGGGACACCTGGGTGGCTCAGTCGGTTAAGTGTCCGACTCTCGATTTCTGCTCAGAGCATCATCATCTCAGGGTCCTGAGATCAAGCCCCGCATTGAGCCCGGCTTTGGGCTCCGAGCTGGGTAAGGAGCCTGTGTGAGAGTCCGTCTCTCCCCCCTGTGCCCCTTCCCTGCATGCATGAATGCATACACTCTCTCTTTTTCTCAAAAAAAAAAAAAAAAAAAAAGAAAGAAAGAAAAAAAAACCTGGCTCAGTCAGTAGAGCATGTGACTCTTGGTCTCAGGTTGTAAGTTTGAGCCCCCATGCTGGGTGTAGAGATTATTTAAGAATAAAATCTTAAAATAAAATAAAAATGTGCAGATTTAGAATTTTCTATAATAATGGCATGGAAATGATCCTTGGTTCAGATGGAAAGAAAGTAAGGAGGCTTTTTTTTTAAATGTTTATTTATTTATTTGGGGGGGGAGGAGGAGGGGCAGAGAGAGAGGGAGACAGAGAATCCCAAGCAGAGAATCCCTGCACTGTCAGCGCAGAACCCGACGTGAGGCTTGAACTCATGAACCGCGAGGTCATGACCTGAGCCAACACCCATGCTCCACGGACCGAGCCACCCAGGCGCTCTAGGAGTTGTAATGTATTAGCAAGTGCAAAGGATGCTCTGTCTCCCTTTCTCTTTGCCCCTCTCCCACTCTCTCTTTCAAAAATGAATAAACACTTAAAAAAAAAAAGAACTGTAAGCAGACACTGATGGATTGTCTGAGGGTGGAATTGTTGGGATCGCTCTTGCACGAATATGGAAAAATGCTGCATGGGACACATGCGACAAGACAGATTTATATTATATTTCTAAATGTAGGGTAAGACATTTCCACCTAACCTACCCTTCAGAAAAGGAATTTCCCTTACACAAAGGTCCTTATGATACAATCTCTCCATTTCTCGCTTTACTTTGAATAACAAATTGCACGCGCGGGGAAGGGGAACCTTATTACCCTCAATCTCTGGGCCTCGAGCTAGTTTCAAATGCATCTTGAGGTCACCTAACTAACTAGACGTAAAGGAGGCTCAAACTATTTTATGTAGACTTATTATTTTTTTTAATAATTTGTTCCTAGAGACATGATCTCATCATGATCGAGTTTTGCTGTCTTTATAAACAGATCGCTCCAAGGCAAAGCGAGTGTTATGTTGTGGCTTGCTCAGCTACACGTCTGTAGAAGGCTGAATAATTTTGCTAATGTTATGTGAATGACTATTTGTGAAATAGGATGAAGTTTCCAATGTTAGTATCATGTGCTCAGAAAGAGCTGTTTTATTTTTTTTTAATATATATATATATATTAAAATATATTTTTAAGTAAGCTCTACACCCAACTTGAACCCACAATCCTGAGATCAAGAATATCACGCTCCACCGACTGACCTAGTCAGGCGTCTCAAAAAGAGCTATGTTTTAGGGGTGCCCGGGTGGGGGGGGGGTCAGTCAGCGGAGCATCTGACTTCAGCCCAGGTCATGATCTTGCGTTTTGTGAGTTCGAGCCCCACATCCGGTTCTGTGCTGACAGCTCGGAGCCTGGAGCCTGCTTCGGATTCTGTGTCTCCCTCTCTCTCTGCCCCTCCCGGGCTCACGGTCTGTCTGTCTCTCTGTCTCTCTGTCTCTCAAAAATAAGTAAACATTAAAAAATTTTTTTTTTAATTTACACAAGAGCTATGCTTTAAACAATTTAAATAGAAATAAAGACGATGGGCTCAGAAAGGGAGATAAATGAATCATGATGGCTATGGGGATGACAGAGGTGTGTGTGAAAAGGGAACAAAATTGTTTCATGAACTGTGGGTGATGAAAAAAAGAGAAATATTTCTAAATTCTTATTTCTAAATTTATTAATGTAACTAAAACATGCTACCACATTAAACAAGCAGACATGTGATCTAAAAGTGTGTATATTCAAGTTGGCCAAAAACCTTTAAAACAATCTTATGAGGAAAACGGGAAATTAGTTTATAGTATTTAGTCTCGTGCAGTACAGAAAGCAGAGAGATTTTCTTAACATTCACTGTGGCCTGGTTGAGATACATTAGACTCCTTGCTCTGTCTGAACCTTCCAGCAGTCTCCCAGAACTCATACATATTGACAGAAAGACGGGAGCACTGTTGATCAGGAAATCTGGTTTGTGCTATAATTCCTTTTTTTTTTTAATGTTTTATTTATTTTGGGGGGGGGCACGTAAGTGGGGGAGGGGCAGAGAGGGAGACAGGGGATCTGAAGCAGGCTCTGTGCTATTAGTATCCAGCTGGATGTGGGGCTCGAACTGACGAACGGTGAGATCATTACCTGAGCCAAAGTCCAACGCTGAACCGACTGAGCCACCAAGGCACCCCTCTGGGATAAGTTCTATAGCACAGCAATCTGTCTCTTTTTTTTTTAATGTTTATTTATTTATTATTATTTTTTGTTTTAGAGAGAGAAAGCGCATGGGCAGACGGGAGGGACAGAGAGAGAGAGAGAGAGAGAAAGAGAGAGAGAGAGAGAGAGTGAATCTCAAGCAGGCTCCATTCTTAGCAAAGAACCTGACACAGGGTTCCATCTCACCATCCTGGGTTCAAGACCTGAGCTGCAATCAAGAGTCGGACACTCAACTGACCGAGCCACCCAGGCGCCCCTAAGTTATTTATTTTCTAAAGTAACCACTACACCCAACATGGGGGCTCACCCAAACTCACAACCCTGAGATCAAGAGTCCCATGTTCTTCCCACTGACCAGCCAGGAGCCTCTAGCAATGTCTTGAGAGTTTGGGTAGCTTTTGTTTTCATTGCCCATCATACGTAAGGTAGATTATTTCTGGAAGTTCCAGACCTTTTCACCTGAGAAGAAAAGCTGAGAATCAAAATGAATTTTACCATCTACCTTTTACGACTTTAACTTTCTTTACATCTACTAGAAGTAATGAGCACTCAATCAATGCCCACTGTTTTTATTCTCAGGCTTACATGTGAATCACTTTCCATTTTTGATGGCATTTTATTTATATAATCCCATGATGTCAGTAGGGTTAAATTATTTCACCCGTGGAAACAGAGGTAAAAAAGGCCAAGTAACTCGATCGTGGTCACAGAGGCAGAGAGTGGCAGAGTCAGGTGAGATACACCAAACTGATGATTCCAAAATTCACATTTGTTTTTTTGTTTTTCAGATTTTATTTTATTTTATCTGCAGAGTAATCTCTACACCCAAGCGTCGGGCTTGAATTTACAACCCTGAGATCAAGAGTCATATGCTCTACTGACGAAGCCAGGCAGGTGTCCCCGAAAATTCACACTTTTTTTTTTTTTAGAGAGAGAGAAAGAGCAGTTGCTCCAGTGGGGGAGAGGCCAGAGAGAGAGAGAGAGAGAGAGAGAGAGAGAGAGAGAGAGAATCTCAAGCAGGCTCCATGCTCAGAGGAGTGTGGAACTCAGGACTCGATCCCATGACCCTGGAATCATGACCTGAGCTGAAACCAAGGGTTGGATGTTCAACCCAGTGAGCCACCCAGGTGCCCCCAAAATTCACATTCTTAGTAAAAAATGCCACTACCTCCTTAGAGGATGGAGATAAGCTGAAGAGGGACACTTAGTCCAACCTGGGGGTTCTGGAAGGACTTCCTATGGGAGATGATGGCGTAGAAGAATCTGAAAGGTGAGTAAGAATTAGAAATAGGAAAAAGGTGCATGAGTAAAACCATGTGTGTCTCAGACAGCATTGCTTAAGCAGGTTAGTATTATCAGAGTGTACAGGGTGAGTCAGTTGATGGAAAATATAGATTGAGAAGGAAGGGAGGCCTGCAGAGGACCTTATATGGTAGGCTATGGAGATGAGATTTTGCCCTAGAAGATGGAAATGATTGCAAACAAGAACATTAGTAACAAGAAGAGTACAAGTAAACTCAATAATTGGGAGGCCTTGCAAATAAATTAGGATAGCAGGCGTGCCTGGCTGGCTCAGTCAGTAGAACAAGCGACTCTTGATCTCGGGGTCGTGAGTTTGAGTCCCATGTGTTGCATGAAATTTACTTAAAATTAAAAAAAAATTTTTTTTGAAGAAATAAAATGGGATTTCAACTCTTCTGATGTCTTCTGGTGAAAGAAAAAGATGGGCTGCTAGTCTTAAAACATTTTGCAATACAGCGATTATTGTTTGGATATTGTTTGGATTATTGTTTGGATATCGAGAAGACGAAAGACGTTTCAGAACAAGCAAGTGCCCTTAACGATGTTTCTGACCATAGTCAGGCAAACTATAAAGTGCTTGAAATTGAATGTGGCCAGTATTATGTGTAGCCCCCAGCTTAAGGACTTTAAATTACTATCTCATTTAATCCCTGTAACAACCCCATGGAGTAGGTGACGACTTCTCAGTTTTATTAGGTAAATAAAATCATTAAAACTGTACCAAAGGTGAAATGACCTGTCCGAAGAAATTTAATTTAAAACACAGTATGAAAAAGACTCAGTGAGTTTACAGTGCTGGTTCATGAGTCCCTGAAAGTTGGTAAGCCAACGACAATGACTGGGGAGAGTTCACTCTTTCTGTGGGCAGATGCAAACATGAAGCGTATCAGGTTCCACAAAATCCTGCCCCATTCTTAGGAATTTCTTGGTTGGCTTTTTTTTTTTTTTAACAAGAAGGTAAGCTAATCTTTCATAAAGAGAATTATTTACCCAACACAGTACCAGTAAACTGATAGTCCAGATAGAAAACACTATGGGAAATTCATGTGAGCTACTGTATACACTTCCTAAGATGTAAAACCCATAAGGAAACCAGAGGTGTAAAGATAATTGAGTATCTGAACAATTAATAGTCAGCCTGGCTGTGCTGTGATTACAAGCAACCCTAAAATCTCAGTGGTTTATGAGAAGAGAGGGTTATATTTTGCTTGTACAAAATGACCACTGAGGCTTGGCTGAGGGGCACACTCTGGTACTCAGACTAAACCAGCAACCCTATCTCGAATTGTAGCAAATGGAAAAGGCACATGTGCAATCACGAACTGGCTGTTAAAGCTTAACACCCGGGGGCGCCTGGGTGGCTCAGTCGGTTGGGCATCCGACTTCCGCTCAGGTCATGATCTTGCGGTTCGTGAGTTTGAGCCCTGTGTCGGGCTCTGTGCTGACAGCTCGGAGCCTGGAGCTTGCTTGGGATTCTGTGTCTCTGTCTCTCTCTGCCCCTCCCCCGCTCACGCTCTGTCTCTCTCTCTCTCTCTCAAAAATAAATAAACGTTAAAAAAAAATTATAAAAGGTCTTCTTTTCTTAAAAAAACAAACAACCCCCCGAAGAGAGGAGTATAATTTCTGCTCACATTTCATTGGCCAGAACAAATCACATGGCCACATCTGATTCACGCAGAGCGGGAAATTTCATTCCTACATGTGTCCAAAGGGAAGATAACAAAAATTTGGTGAACAGCATTTAAGGACTCCCATGGTGAAATCTTAAGAGAAATAGCAGTGAGGGACACCTGGCTGGCTCAGTTAGTAGGACATGTGACTCTTGATTTCAGGGGTCTAAGTTCAAGCCCCACATAGGGCATAGAAGTTACTTCATTTTTTCTTTGAGCTTACTATAAAACAACAAAAAGTAAGAAAAAAGAAAGAAAAATAGAGGTGATAACCACATAAGAAGAAGAAAGTTCTGGATCGAGGAACGGCATTTGGGCTTATAATTATGTGAACACTTAATGACTTATTCATGATGGTGGCCAGGATGGGAATAAAGTTTAATATATAATTTTTAAAAATGTGTTGCAGTAGTTGGCCAATTTATGCTGTGAGAAGTTTGCTGGAAAATTCCACAGGGTTTCTCACTGGACGTGTTACTGACTAGGTCACACCGAGACATAACATGGTATGTGTTTATCAGTCTCCTTCATGGTCATCCAATGTTACGTGTACTTTAAAAAAAAAAAAAAGTGATTCGTAGGGGCCCCTGGGTGGCTCAGTCAGTTAAGCATCTAACTCTTGGTTTTGGCTCAGGTCATGATCTCACGGTTCATGGGTTCAAGCCTCGCTTAGGGCTCTGAGCTGGAAGTGTGGAGCCTGTTTGGGATTCTCTCTCTCTGTCTTTCATCGTTCTCTGCCCCTCCCCCACTCAAACTCTCTCATTCTCTCTCTCTCTCTCTCTCTCTCAACATTAATGAATAAACTTAAAAAAAAGTGGTTCTAATAGTCTTTCCTATTGCACTGCTGTCTGCTGGCATTAGACTTAAAGAACTCCTTTTCTTATGAACCTCTGTACAAACATTTCACACGTGAGATACGATTCTACATATCGCTGCTTCTATACTTTATTCAGTAGAATATCTAATTTGAAACTATTACATAAAAAATGAACTAGATAAACCTTTTTCATTACTGAAATAACCTCCATTCAGGGAAAATCTGATCTTGTATCAGAACGAAGGTTCTCCAGAAAGAACACATCCTACCCGTTGGAAAGCACATATGGGAGACGCTTGGTAGATGGGGTTCTTGCAGAGGCTAATTCTGAGACCAGGATTCAAGGACAAGTACTGGAGTTGATCTGGGATGTGAACCCAGAAATTACTGGCAGGGAGAGACAAGGAAGGAAGGAAGCCAACGTCAGTTTCCAACTGGTTACTGCTGTGGGCAGCCAAAGTTCAAAGTTGGGGATCTCAGGGAGACAGTGTAGGATACAACTGAGTATAGTCCTACCTCTCCACGTGAGGAAGCTGGGGAATTTTTATACCGATGCCCTGATTCCCCGAGGACCAGTCCGAGCGGCGTTAGCTGCCTGGCACAATTCTTGGCCTGTCCACCCGCACTGGCAAAGTGGGGTCTGGCAGCCCGTGGAACCTCTTCAATGAAGAAGTGGAGAAGGGAGAGAATTGCAGAAAGATGCCATTGGCCTGCTAATGGGAAGCCGGTGACATAGGGGTGGCCCCAAATGGAGCTCCAACACTGCCAGAGCAGAGGATACTTGAATTTCTTTTAAGTTTTTGTTTTTTTGGGAGGGAGAGGCCGGGGAGGGGGGCGGGGAGAGAGAGAGAGAGAGAGAGAGAGAGAGAGAGAGAGAGAGAGAGAGAGAGAGAATCCCCAGCAGGCTCTCCACTGTCAGCACAGAGCCTGTCGTGGGGCTGGAACTCATGAACCATGAGATCATGACCTGAGACCAAGAGTCAGAGGTTAACTGTGCCACCCAGGCTCCCTAAGGATACTTGAGTTTCTAAGCCCATTTGCTGAGACATCTATCCATCTTTAACCCTAGACACTAATTAATTTTTTTAAACGTTTGTTTCTGAGAGAGACAGAGAGAGTGCGTGCATGCAAGTGAGCGTGCACGCGGGGGAGGGGGAGAGAGAGAGGGCGACACAGACTCCGAAGCAGGCTCCAGGCTCTGAGCTGTCAGCACAGAGCCCGACGGGGGCTTGAGCCCACGGGCCTAAGATCGTGACCTGAGCCGAAGTGGGATGCTTAACCGACTGAGCCACCCAGATGCGCCAATGCTAATTAACTTAAAAAATATATTAGGGGCACCTGGATGGCTCTTCGGTTTAGCTACCGGCTTTGACTCAGGTCATGACCTCATAGCTCCTGAGTGTGAACCGCACAGGGCTCTCTGCTGACAGCACAGGGCCCGCTTCAGAGCCTCCGTCCCCCTCTCTCTCTCTCTGTCCCTCCCCCGCTCACGCTTGCACGTACTCTCTCTCTCAAAACTAAGTAAACATTAAAAACATTTAAATGTGGTGGCATATGAGAAAAGAACAGCACCTTTTTCAAAGGTAGCAGTGGCTAGGGCATACACAGTGTGGCCCAGGTGTGGGCTTTATTGTTGGGATGGGGGAGCTCTGACCTGTTAAGGACCAAAATTGTCTGGAGAAATCCCCCGGTTCCAAAGCAGGTTGGGAAAGAGAAGTAACTCCAAGAGCTGACAGCAGTGTTTCCTGAAGCAGGGAGAAGGCCTTCCCAAGGCCTTACTGACTTTTCACCCAGCCTTTATCCCGCAGTCCTGGAGAAAAGGGAGAAACAGGTATTTTCAAAGGATTGGTCATGTTTTAATAGGTTCAACGAGTACAACTGTAACAGTAAGTTGGGGGGTTGGGTGGTCTTTGGAAGTTCCAGAATATCTTAGTTGATCTACCCTACGACAAGTATTTCGGAAAGGCCGCGGAAGAGAATGGTCTCCAAGGCCTGACTTTTCATTATTTTCCAAGCAGCTCCCTGATGATAGCGAAAAGTAAGGGTTTGTCTGGGGATGGGGGTGGGGGTGGGGTGGGGTAGACTTCTAAAAAGAGAATTCTGGAAGTCATCGTAATTAAACAAAGAGGAAAAACGTGCCGGGCAGGAGCCAGGGAGGGGTGGGGGTTGGGGGCGAAGCTGCGGTGCGTTGGGGATTCCCGACCGAAGACGAGGCTTCTGGGCTGGGAGCAGGCGAGCGGCGGCCCCCGGGGCGCGGGGCTGCGTGAGCGGGGCGCACAGGTGCCCGCGCTGCCCGCAGGTGGGGAGGCCTCGCGGCTGCCCGCTGGGCTCCCCGGGCGGGACGGGGCGCGCGGGAAGTCACCCTGGCGCTCGCTCCCGTCCCCCCGGCCTGACGCCGCCGCCCGGCGCCTTCCCCGCGCCCGCTTCTCCGCGTGCCGCCTCCTGGCTGGGAACCCCGCGGCCCAGCGCTGCCCGCACCCCGGCTGCACACACTCGTTTCGTTCTCCCCAGGCAGCCGGGCACGACGCGTGCTCCTGCCGCCCGGGCCCCGTGGGCAGCCGAGCGCGCGGGGCTGCGACCTCGCGGCCGCGCTCGCCGTCCCGGAGAGGACGAGGGGGAGGGCATCTCTCGCCCCCCCCCCCCCCGGGTGCGACCGTCCCCGTTTCTGCCTCCGACCCCCGCGCCGCGCGCGCTAACTCTGGGGGAAGTTGTTGCAAAGTTTCCGAGAGCCGCGTGCAGGCGCAGCCCGGGGCGGGGTGCGGACGCGGGGAGGCGAGGACAGGCGCTCCTCGCGGCGGCTTTGTTCTGCTCCGGGGGAAAGACCTGGCGAGGAGTCGCCGGGCGGGCACCGGGACGCCAGCCGCGGCATTCCGGCCCCAGCAGGGGCTCTTGGCTCCCGGCGCCCTCCTTCGGGCGGCCCCTCGCCCCTAGCCCCACGGCGACCCTGCGCCCAAGTCCCCAAACCTCCTTCCATCCCCCCAAACTTCACCTACCCGCCCAGACCCCACGTCTGGGGTGGGGGAGGAAAGGTGCGCGACGGGCCGGATGCCTCCAGACGAGCGGGTGTCGGCTTTGGAATGTTTGGGGCTTGTTCCTTCGCCCCAGAAACTGCTTCCCCACGCGGCCCCCCATCCTCTCCCATTTCCCCCACCTCTCGGCTTTCCTCCTCTTCAATTCTAGTGAAACCTAGAAGAAAAATTAGCGCTGCTCAGAGTCCCCCAGAGAGCCAGTGCGGCGGCCCGTGGTGGGGATTGAGGGTCTAGGGATGGGGCGAGGTGAGGAGGGGGTCCCCGGTTCTGGAGGCCGGGGGACGACTGGTAAAGGGCCTGAGGACGGGTCTGCAATTGCGCCGGGCCCGAGACACCTGAATTGCCGGGGGCAAGGCAACGGGTGAGGGGACGCAGAGAGGGGATGCTCGGACGGTACAAGCCGCGCCAGGGGGTCTAGAGGATGGGGAGGCGGCGAGGGCCCCCGAGCCTGACCTTCGGGACGAGGAAGCTTGTGCAGGAGGGAAGGGAGCCGGTGGGGAGCGCGGGGCTCCAGGGTCTAGGGGAGCACGGCCGTCCCGAGAGTCCCGCCGTCGCGCTTTGAGGTTGGGGAAGTTCGGGGTCTGGGAAGTGGGCGCGATGCTCCAGGTGGGAACCCGCCCTCCGGGTCCCTGGACCGAGTTGTGCAGCGCCTGCAGCAACAGGTAACCCCGAAGGGTGGAGGCTCCGGGGGCACCCCGAGCTGGCTTTGTCCTGCGGATTAGAGGGCTCTCCTAAGGGACAGCGCTGGGGTGGGCGGGTGGGGCAGGCGAGGTTAAAAAAAACAAACAACAAACGCTTGGGGACCCCCTTGGAATTGTCGGGGAGTGTTGGGTGCAGGACCGTGAATCCGAGTAGAGGAACCGGGATGGAGAAGCCTGGGGTGCGCCCCACCTCCGATTGCGTAAATGCCTTTATCTCACGGGGTTGACCCCCTACCCTTTGCATCTCGTCTCCCGGGACGCCGGGAAAACTGACAGAAACTCGATGCCAAGTGGATTGTTCACACTGATTGGCAGGGAAAGTGCGAACAAAGAGGTGCGTCCCCCGGAAACAATGATTTTGGAGATTTTCCCCCCCGTAGACTCGTGCGCGCCGGGAAGGCGGGGGATAAAAGGGTGGTGGGCGGGAGGGGCCCGGGCCCGGCGTCTCCCGGGGGGAAAGTTTCCAGCGAGGTCGCGGGAGGAGAGGGTCGGGACAGAGTTGCGTGGAACTGGGGACGCAGCCGCCCCGGCCGCCTTGGAGGTTCCCGAGCCGGGCGGGAGATGCGGGGAGAGGGAGGGGGCGGGGAGGGGAGGGGAGGGGAGGGAGAGAGGAAGAAGGGGTGAGAGGGAGAAACCTGCCGCCGCTCGCCGCCTCTTTGTCTGCTCCGGGACTTGGAACAAAAGGGGGAACTCTGATGAACTCTCTCCTCCCCTCTCCCCCGGACGCCCGGGTATCTCTCCCTCTCGCAACTTTGCCGCCGCGACTTTCTCCGCTGTCGGGCCACACACAAAAGTGTCCGAGCGCCTCGCGGACTGCAGCAAGGGAAATGTCCCTTGGCAGTGCGACGAGGTGGGGACGAAGGTGAGTGGAAATTGTTGTCTTGTTTACCACCCGCCACCCCCCCCCCCCCCCAAACTCGCCCGGCTCCCCGCCCTTCCGAGGACGGAGGCGTAGTCCGGTGGCGAAGTTTGGCTGGTAAGTTGTACCTCCTTTCTCTGTTCCCTTCTCTTTTGTTCTTTAGCGAACTTGCACAGAATTGTTTTATTTGTTGATTTTTAATAGGCAGCAGCCAGACAGGCACTTCTCATTAACAGGAGAAGCTGAGGGGGTGGGTGGAGATGGGAGCAAGGGTATCTAAGGGGGACATTGCCTCGCTTTCTCCCAGTTGCGCACAAACGGAGTAAACTTGCTGAAATGCATGGGGACACGTCCAGTCTCCCTCCTCCCCACCGCCCAACGCCGCCCTGACTTGGGTCTTGGAAAAGAAAGAGACAAGGAGGTTGGGGGGGGGGGGCTTATAAGTTAATTGTCTGCGGAGCGCTGTGCAGTTCCAACGCACAATAGGAAAGCTGCAACAATAGAATGCAGAAGAGGTGTGGGTTGCAGGGGAGTGGACTCTTGAGTTGGTGGCCAAGGGGGTCTAGAGCAAACAGGTAAGAGTTCAGAAAGTTTTCTTCGGGGCTGGGGTAGGGTGGAGGAAGCCACAGGTTCCCACTGTCAGAGATACAGGGATGGAGGGATGGGGCTTGGACCACTAGTTAAGAGTCGGCCATCCTGACTGCCCTTTCCAGTTCCACGACCCACCCGGAATAACCTATGCAGTCCCTGAGATCCAGCCACTATCATCTCTCCAATTTACCCCCCCCGCCCCCATTTCATTGTGTTTGAATAGAAAGGGGAACAGGAGCCCCCCCCCCCCAAAGCTCCTCAGACCCAGCAGTCCGCCCAGCCTTTTGTGTTTTAACCTTTTGTTTCTGTCTGCCACGCCCGCCCAAAACAAGGACGGCTGTGGCTGCTTCTGCGGGGTGGACGCACAGCCCGATTCCCTCTGTATTATTTATAAGCAAAGGGAGGCTCCCTGACTTCTCTCCCAAGTAGCTGCACTTTGCAGCCTTTCTAGGTTGGTTCCTGCTCGAGGGAGGTGACTACTCTACAGCTAGTAAACACCTCTGATTACTCTGAGATTTCCTTCAGCGCGATCCCACTTCCCCACAAAAGTTGTTTATCTGTCCCGTCCCTTGGTGAGTAGACATTTAGGGACAACGTTGGGAGTTTGTTGCAAGTGGGCAGATGTGTCTGCTAGCTGTTAGGATGCGCTCAGATATTAGGAATGGGTGGAGCAGGCTTCTGGAATTCAACAATGCAAATTTAGGTCATTATCTTCAGGTATGTGTTATGGGATCCTTCCAAATACCAAGGTAACTTATCACCTTCTCCACTTTCCTCTCCTGTCCCCACCCCTGAGTTGGAGGTTTTCCTCACACCCTGGGACTTACCCGCCTTTTCTTTTCGGTTTGACGTGACAAATGAAACATCAAACTGAGTAGGCTGCTAATAGCTGGAGGAAACACCCGAACACAGTCTATTGTAACTTCTCAAAGTTATGATTTTGCATAGTATTGTATAGAATATCCATTATTTAAAACTTGCAGCTAGAAATGATTTAAGTGCCAACACTTTGTATATGAAATCTATTACGGCTGCGGTTACTTTTTTTTTTTTTTTTTTTTAAAGAAACTGAGTAGGTAGAATGACTTGGAAACTAACATTAGTTAATTTCAATTGTATAGGTGCAGTTATTATCATCAGCATCTAGAAAGCATCATTCAGGGCATTGACATCCATACTGCATTGTTCTTACTGGATCTTTCTATCAGTGAACATTATGGAAGTACCAATACAGCATCAAGTTATTCCTGGATGGAAAGTTTTCAAACTTCTTCATTTGGAGTTACTTGAACTTTAGGATGATAGGCTTTTTGACGATGCCTTCCCTATGTGGATTACTACAATTTGATCACTGGGAATTCTCTGCCTCAAAGCAGGTACGTTGCTTTTTTAAAATACTCTACACGCATTTGTTTTTGGGCTGGTGCTTCTGCCATTAGAGAATTGTCTAGCTGTTGCCTGATCAAAGTGATTTATGACTTTGGATTTCCTCGTGTTGAACTGGTTTTTGTAGGTTCATTTCATTTGGAATGATGATTTGGGTACTTCTGATGGAACTTTACTAATTTTACAGTGTGTTCTCCAACGTTAGCACACATAATGGATGTGGGTTATAAAGTCACTAAGGAAAGTTATATAACAATGCTGGGTCCAATAAGCACGTGTCCTATTTTATTTATGATCCATTTTGTTTTTAAATATGGCAGTGGGTGTTTATATATTTGCAGAACTTTTGTGGTTTGCAATATTTCTCTTTTACTTTGATATTTCATTTTGGTAAACAAAATCCAAAAGTGACCAGAAATAGATGCATTAATGATAGGGAGTCACTGTTAAGTACAAGTTCTATCAGAATGAAACTTGACTGTGTAATAACAACAGAGGCTGGTAAAGTTGTTTAATCTTTATAGTATACATCAAGTTTTTATAGTGTTCATTAAGAGTCTTATAGTCCTTCTTTTTAAGTCCCTACAATTCATTTTTGTTAATCTCTGTTAGGAAGCAGTTAAAAGTTCACATAAATACTGTCGGTAATAGAAAAAGTAGTTTGATACAGTATTTAATTTCCTTGTTTAGCAGTTGCTTGCCATGGAAAGCGAGAGTTTTCTTTGTTTAAAATAGGTTGATTTGAAATGATTTAAAAGTTGTCGGATTTGATACTCAAAAATGATTCAAGTTCAAGGTGGTTTAAAATCCTACAGATAGAGAATATCATTGATATATTACTGTATTGGGAAATGTTAAGGTCTGATCAGAGATGCTAATTGGGAATTGGACATCTTTTCATCCTGCTGTAAGTAAAAAAAAAATATTGTGATTTGCTTCTTTCTAGTTATGTAAACTTGGGCAAGCTCTAGTTTATTGTCCAATAAAAATGACGGTTAGGTTAAAGAAACTTTAAGAAATCTTTTGGCTTTAAGATTTTGTGATTTGTTGGTTGCTCTCGTAAGTAAGGTTTGTTTTTAAATTGTTGAACAATAGACTTACTGACATGGAAAACTTCATATATATTAATAATTATTTCATATGAATGCTTAATTCAGGGAGTATTCAGGAAATACGCTTTACATTTGTAGTAAAATATACTTTCAGCGAAGTTTGCTAGATGAAAATGTCCGATGTCCTCAAACATTTTTAAACAAAAGTTACCTGCCGGCATATTTTCGGGGGAATAAGGAGTGCAGTGTTGTTTCCCGGAAGGTATTTTACAAAAGTATTACAAAGGTCTAAACTGAGTATGTTTGAATTTGTTCTAATGACCACCCTGAAAGGGGCTCAGACATGGGCTTGGAACGAAACAGATCTGAGTTTGAATCCCAGCCCAGGTAACTACTCACTGTGATACATTGGCCAGGATATTGATTTCCTTGGGTCTCAGTTTCCTCACTGGTAAGTGGGGATCATAATACTTATCCCATAGAGTTATTGTGGGGAAGATGTTTTTTAAAAGCGTATATGTAAGAAAAAAACTGAAAGAGGGATAAAGACCTGTAAATATATAATAAGAGGTACTATTATTACCTTTCACAATGAATTAGTGGTGCCTTGATACTTCCAATGTTCTCTGTTGATTGACTGCCTTACAAGTTTCAAGCGACAGTAACCAAAACTACTTACTGAAATAATCAGTCAAGTGGGATAGAAGAAGATTTTACATACTCAAATGTTTTTCTCTAAAAATATGTTCTACCGGGGCTCCTGGGTGGCTCAGTTGGTTGAGTGTCTGACTTCATCTCAGGTCATGATCTCGCGGTTTGTGAGTTTGAGCCCCGTGTCAGGCTCTGTGCTGAGCCTGCAACCTGCTGCGGATTCTGTGTCTCCCTCTCTCTCTGCCCCTCCCCTGCTTGTGCTCTCTCTCTCTCGCTCTCTCTCTCTCTCTCTCAAAAATAAATAAACATTAAAAAAAAATGAAAATATGTTCTGTTTACCTCTTTTATCAGTTAAATGTGGATGAATCCACTTCAACAAACACTTACTTAAAAGTCTTACGTGTGTAAGCAAATTGCTGAAGGTTATGGCTTCAACTTGGAATATGTGGCTCTTCCATTTCCTTACACAAGTTTCTGTAAATGGAGATAATCATACGTTTCTAGAATTAATTTACTCAAATTCTCTATTTTCAATGCTATCAGTGATGAATAGACCTAGATATAGTTTTAAGATTTTTGTTCATCCACTTTTCAGCTGTAATAGAAAGTGATGGTTCAGTGGTTTCTTGATGGGGAAATCGAGAACTCTAGCACATTTTCTCACATTACTTTTTATAGAATGGTCCTTACTTAAATAAAAAAACTCTGCTAGTATAAACAACACTTAGAAGCATAGCATATCATTGTGTAATAACGTTTAAAGTCGTGGATTTTCATTTTCGAGATCTGTAATGTAGCAAGACACATTGCCTTCTCTGAGTGATTATTTAGTTTGAGGAAGATTATATTCATTTACCCTTAGGATGTTTCTGATGGGACCGTTAAGGTATTGCTTCCTCTCATTTGTAACTCTAGTTGCCTAGAAATGATAATACTAAGGAAAACATGGGATAAATTGATATTAAAATGGAAAAATGTGTCTTTTGAGATATATCCAAAACTTTCTGTTTGTGGACAACATTGATTTTAAGCATCAGATTAGATAGCATTCATATAGCAACTACTAATAAATTGTAATTACAGAGTTTACAAGGATAAGTTCCTTTACATTTTCTTTTTTTTTTTTTTTTAAGTTTATTTATTTTGAGAGAGTGGGGGAAGGGCAGGGAGAAAGACAAAGAGAATCCCAAGAAGGCCCAGCGCTGTGAGCATGAAGCCCAATGCAGGGCTTGAACCTGTGAGATCATGACTTGAGCTGAAACCCAGAGTCCGTACCCTCGACTGACTGAGCCCCCCAGGGGCCCCTCCTTTACATGTTCTATATAAAAGCATGTATTTAACTTTGAACTTTATAAGTCTAGGAGGTAATGGCTTGAACCTTTTGTTGTATTTTGAGTTATCGTTTCTACTTATTTATTTGCTATGAGTTTCTGTAGGTATACTAGGTGTTCCCAAGTTTACTTTGGTTTCTTCTTTGTGGCCTTACATTTGCTGATTGTTAAATGCCAGCCATTTCTAAGAACTTTGATGGTATTTCTGTTCTTTATTGTTGAAGATACAGGTGTTTATTTGAAGATACAGGAATATATTGATCGTGAGCCAGTGAAACCTGCTTTGGCCATTCATTCTTTCCTCATTCATTCTTTAAATAATACTTATTTAGTGCCTTGTATATGTCAAGCATTGTTCTATACACTGAGGATACAAAAAACAAAAAAAACTGTGTACTCTTAGAGCTGTTACTAGTAATGATAAAGTAGGTGTTAAAGGTGGCAGCTACTGTTGAGAAAAATAAACCAGAAAAGAGGAGAGAGGGAGTGGGAAAGAGGAGGTTGCGATTCTCAGGGGGTTGGCCAAGGAGGACCCCCTGGAAAAGGTGACACTTGAGGGATGATAAGAAGGAAGGGAAGGAATGAGCTGTGTGAGGTCAGCAGGGGAGCATTCCGCCAGAGGCCTGGCTAGTGCCTGCTTAATCAACAGAAAGCAAAGAAGGCTGGAGGGGAGTGAGCAAAGGGGGTGGTGGTGGGAGATGAGGTCAGAGGAAATAGGAATACGGTGGGCAGATCACATGGTTCTTAAAGGCCATCATGAAGACTTTGGCTTTTTTCAGGGAGGGGCATGGGGTACCACTGAGGGGTTTTACAGTGATTGACCTGATGTAACGAATGGTGACATAGAATGACTCAGGTGAGTAGAAACCCGGAGTGGACAAGGGGTAGAAGAAGCAGGAAGACTGTTTAGGGACCTATTTCAGGTATAAAGAGGTGATGTCAGCTTGGTACAGGTAGCATGGAGGTGTGGCGAGAAGAGGTTGAATTCTAAAGATATGTTGGCTGGGGGATTTTCTGGTCGGTTGGATAGGAAGTAGGAGAGGAGGAGGGGAGTCAAACGTGATTCTGAGATTTTTGACCTGAGCGCCCGGATGGACCAAACGCCCACGAACTGAGATGAAGTGCGGGCTTGGGTTCCAGGAGACCAGGAACTTAGTGGGACACATTAAGACACGTTTTAAGCATCGAGGCAGTTTGATACATGAGTCTGGTTTTCTGGGAAGGAACCTAGAGATGCAAATTTGTGAGCTGGAAGACATGAGATGCCATTCGAAGCCACAATCTCGGATGAGATCACCAAGGGAGTAACTATAGGAAGAAAAGAGGTCTAGATACGGAGCCCTCCGGATTGAGGAGTGGGGAAGAAGAGAAGGGTCAAGCGAAGGGTAGTGATTCTAGGCTGCCGCTGAGGTGGAAACCCAGTGAAGAAAGTGTCTCCAGCAGGAGGGCAAGATCATCTGCGTCAAGTGCTGCTGCAAGACTGAGCAAGATGACAGTTGAGAATAGGCCTTCGGGCTTGGCGTTTGGGATGTCGATGCTCATTGGCAGTCTTGCTGGACAGAGCAGTTTGGGTGAATGGTGAGAGGTCACATCTCTTTCCTTTTTTGTGTGGTCCATTACAGACCTTTAAAACCTCATCTACTCCAACTAGAATTTGTTAGTACTTTATAATTGATAAAATGCTCTCACGTATGTGATCTCTGCCAAGCCTCAGAGCAACCGGAGAGAAATGGGATGGTGACATCTACGTTTATCTTAGGGAAGGAAAAGTCAAGACTCAGAAGTGAAGTGATTCGTCCAGAGTCACCCAAATATATGAGATAGCTTTGTTTCAACCGCAAACCTCTTACTCACAATAGGGGGATGGTAATAATAATAAACAAATCCCACTACAATGGGAGGGAGGTGGTGATGGCAGGATGGCATCAGAGAGGAAGTGATTATCCTCTGGGGTCAGAGAAGACTTTTTCCAGTTGGGTTTTTAAATTTTTTTTTTTAATGTTTATTTATTTTTGAGACAGAGAGAGATAGAGCATGAACGGGGAAGGGTCAGAGAGAGAGAGGGAGACACAGAATCTGAAACAGGCTCCAGGCTCTGAGCTGTCACCACAGAGCCCGATGCGGGGCTCGAACCCACGAACTGTGAGATCGTGACCTGAGCTGAAGTCAGATGCTTAGCCGACTGAGCCACCCAGGCGCCCCATCCAGTTGGGTTTTTAAAAGATGAATAACATTTTGGCATCTAGTCGAAGGGGAAGGATATTCTAGGCTTGGGAGATATGATGTGCAAACATGCCGAAGGCTGAAGCATGGGGTGACAACTGAAATGTATTTGGGGTGCTTAAGCTATTTATTTCCTTGCTGATGTGGAGAGTGGGTGGGAGGCAGGGGGGAGTGAGAGCAAGGGCTAGTTCAAGCTTGGATTGAAATCGGGTTTTAATAACACAACTATTAAGTGCCATTATTATTATTATTATTATTATTATTATTATTATTATTGTAGAGTATTTATTTAAGCAGTCTCTACACCCAACATGGGGCTGGAACTCACAACCCTGAGATCAAGAGCCACACTCTAGAGTTCTATGGACTGAGCCAACCAGGCACCCCTAAATGCAATGTGCCTCATGCCATGCAAGATAGTTATACACAACCTAGTTAGAAATGCCCGAACATATGTACATCCCCACAAATGTGCTGTCTTAGTCTGGTCTGGCGACTGTCGCCAAGCACCACAGACTGGGTGGCCTATAAACAACAGAAACTTATTTCTGACAGTCCTGGACTCTGGGAAGCCCAGGATAAAGACACCGGCAGACTCAGTGCCTGGTGACGGCTGGCTTCCTGGTTCAGAGATGGCTATTTTTTTGTTTTTGGCTGTGCCCTCACATGGAGGAAGGGGCAAGGGATCTCCCTTGGGATCTCTTTTATAGGAAACCCGTTCATGGGAGGGCCACTCCGATGATCTAAGCACCACCCACAGGCCCCCACCTCCAAACATCATTACGTTGGGAATTAGGTTTCCATATAGGAATTTTTTTTGGTGAGGGGGAGGTGATACAAACGTTCAGTCTATAGCATGTATATTTTCAAAATTCTACTCATTCTTCAAAAGTAAATGAAAGTGTGAATCCTGTAGCACCAAAGAGGGTTTGGTGACTATATTTCTAGCCTGTATCCATCCGGATGCTTTTGGCTTCAAGGAAGAAAATAACCCCAAGTGGCTTAAAAAGTCAGGATTTTTATTTTAGTTTTTGGTTTCACAGAAAAGAAATTTGGAGCAGGGCTATTCCAGGACTGGCTGATTTAAGCAGCTGAGCAGCGCTAGGGTTCCTGGTTAGCTGACTTTTTCCTTTTGGTTCTGAGATAACCGTTGTAGTGGGAAGCATCATGTCCCCCTGACTTGGGATCCTAAGATAGGAAGGGCTGAATTCTTGGGTCCACACATACACATACACACACCCGTTTTTAGAACTTTCTATCATGTCTGAAATATCCCCTGTGCCCATTTGCTGTCAACTTCTATTCCCACCCACTGGTCTTAGGCAACCGCTAATGTACTTTGTGTCTCTTAGACTGGTCTTTTCTGGACATTTCACACTTAAATGGAGTCCCGCAATCAGCCGTCCTTTTGTTTGGCGTCTTTCGCTCGCTGTAAGGTTTTTGAGGTTTATCCATATTGTTGCATGTGCTGGGAGCGTGTTCCTTTTTATTGCTGAGGAATGTTCCATTGCATGGATATACCACATTTATGTTTCTGTTCACCAGGTAATGCACATGTGGGTGGTTTCCATTTCTTAGCTATCACAAATAATGCTGCGATGAACGTTTATATACACGAGGTTTTGCATGGACATGTGTTTTCATTCCTCTTGGGTAGATATGTAGGAGTTGAATTGCTGTTGCGTATGGCAAATTTATATTAAGCTTTTTCAGGAAGCGCCAAACTGTCTTACAAAGTGGGGATGCCAGTTTGCAGCTTTGAGAGTTAACCAACAAAGGACCAGAGTTCCAGTTTCTCTGCCTCCTGGTCTTTTATATCTTTTTAAGAATGAGGAAAACTTCCTGGGGCGCCTGGGTGGCTCAGTCGGTTAAGCGTCCCACTTCAGCTCAGGTCATAATCTCACAGTTGGTGAGTTCGAGCCCCGCGTCCGGCTCTGTGCTGACAGCTCCGAGCCTGGAGCCTGCTTCGGATTCTGTGTCTCCCTCTCTCTGTGGCCCTCCCCCACTCACACTCTGTCTCTGTCTCTCTCTCTCTCTCAAAAATAAAGATTAAAAAAGAAATAAAAGAATGAGGAAAACTTCCAAAGAAGTCGAGAAGACTTCCTAGGGCATCTATAGAAGCCCATGACAGGGGCGCCTGGGTGGCACAGTCGGTTAAGCGTCCGACTTCAGCCAGGTCACGATCTCGCGGTCCGTGAGTTCGAGCCCTGCGTCAGGCTCTGGGCTGATGGCTCAGAGCCTGGAGCCTGTTTCTGATTCTGTGTCTCCCTCTCTCTCTGCCCCTCCCCCGTTCATGCTCTGTCTCTCTCTGTCGCAAAAATAAATAAACGTTGAAAAAAAAATTAAAAAAAAAAGAAGCCCATGACAAAACTAGTCGCTAAAAGGGGGCATGAGATTCCTCGGAGAGGCTTGGGCTGGTCGGGTAACCCCCCGGAACCCAGGAAGAGACTCATAACGCGCATCGGTGCCCAGTGTTAGTACAAGATTGGATGGGGTTGGCTTATGTGTCAGTAACCAAGAGACTCAGCCATATGTCCGTGTGCCAGGCTAAAGACGTACTGTTGGTATAAACATACAAAGCAGAGCCAAGTGCTGTGTTTATGTGACAATTATGATTTAAAAGGTAGCCACAATCCAAAACACCAGTAATAAAGCCTATGGGAATTCGGGTTAGTCTCTGCTTATCTCGGTAAGAATTACTGGAAATTAACCTGTCCCACCGACTCGCAAAACAGGCACAGCCTTGGTGAGTGACTCTGTGGGCAGTTGCTAAGCCCCGACATTCCTTTCCTATGAAGTACCATGTAACTTTTTTGGCATTCCAGTAACAGTATTTTATAATCTTGGTTAAGTGCAAGTTAACAGCCACCAAATCCTTGGCTTAAGATATAGAAAGATATTTAGACTATGTTAAGTGTGGGACAACTTGGCAGCAGCTGAGCCAGGATGGGAAAAAAATAAAACCCAACCCAAGACTATATTTTCATAGTCTACGTTATTCTTTTATTAGTTCTCTTAAAATCTACTTTTTTTTAAAAGCGGTTTTTGAAACATTTTAGAGAGTGCGAGTGGGGGAGAGGGGCAGAGGGAGAGAGAGATGTCTTTATCTTTTTTTTTTTAAGATTATTTATTTTGAGAGAGAGTGAGCATATGTGGAAGTGGGGGAGGGGCAGAGAGAGAGAGAGAGAGAGAGAGAGAGAGAGAGACCCAAGTGGGCCCTGAACTGTCAGCACAGAGCCTGACACAGGGCTCAGACTGATGAACCATAAGATCATGACCTGAGCCCAAACCGAGGGTCAGATGCTTAACCAGCTGAGCCACCCAGGCGCCCCAGAGAGAGGATCTTCAGCAGGCTCCATGCTTGGCCCAGAGCCTGACGCAGGGCTCCGTGCTGTGACCCTGGGACCATGACCTGAGTCGAAATCGTGAGTTGGGTGCTCAACCAACTGAGCTGCCCAGGCGCCCCTAAAATCTATGTCTATTTTTCATTGTGAATTTTAACATGCAATCAGGGATAGGTGACCCCATATATGTGTAGGCTATTGATGCTACTACCCTCTGTTGCAAAATCCAGAACATGTGGGTCAGCATGTTTATTTCAGTTGAATGAAGGAATTTCAAGTGATTTCGGGCCTGAAAGTCCCTGAAAATCTGAAAAGCAAACATTTTGCTAACTTAGAAGGCGTCCACAAATAATTCAGAGAACGTAGGCATAGTCGTAGATAAATTATGTGGGAAATGGATTTCTGTGACACTCCTGCTTTTAAAATTATTTTTTGTTTTCTTCCTTCAAATCGTAAAGTAGGTACCAGTATAGACTATGACATCTAGAATTTTGTAACTGTTAGAGGCGCCTGGGTGGCTCAGTCGGTGGAGTGTCCAACTTCAGCTCAGGTCATGGTCTCACAGTTTGTGCTTCGAATTCTGTGTCTCCCTCTCTCTCTGCCCCTCCCCCACTCACACCCTGTCGCTCTCTCTCTTTCTCTCTCTCTCAAAAATAAATAAACAGAATTTTGTAACTATAGTCTTAATACTGATATTTTGAATTATACAGTGACTACTTAAAAGAGTCTCCAAACAATCCCAGTAGTTCTTACAATAATGGGTAATTGATTCTAGAGGTGGAAAAAGCCAAGAAGAGAACTTTAAGTGTCTTAGTTATTGATCTTAGTGGGTATAAGGTATACATCTTAAAATGTATAGTCTAGTGTTCTATTTCTCCGAAGAATAGTAACCATTACAGAAACCCTGCACATTTGTGTAGCAGGATCTTACATATCCTCTTTTAAAATTTTTATGTATTTATTTGACTTTTCTTTCAAATTCCATGTGGTAGGTGTTACTAACATTCTCATTTGGCAGGTGAAGAAACTGGGGCTCAGAGAAGTATCTAGCCCAAATGGCCAAACTAGTAAATAGAACAAGGCAAATCTAATTTAGAGTCCGGCAATGTAAACAAGGACAGGAGAATATCCCACTCGAGCAGATAAGTTTTCTGGTTTCATGTGGACATGGTTTACTCTTATCCTGCAAATACTGTGAATATATTTTGAGACCCAGACGTTTAATCAGGCTTAAAGAGAGGATGGTCTGCCCGGATGGTGCTTTTAAATTCCTGAGGGATTGTTTTAAAAGCAGTGGTTGAGAAGCCAGCATGGTGGCGAAACTGATCAGCATTCAGGAGTTTTATTTGTCAGATTTTAATGCGATGGCGTCCTTATTTCATGAATATCCCGACGATGGTGCATGACGACATTCACAGAATCCCCGTTCTGTAGCAAAAGAAAAAAACGGATTTTGGACTTTCTGTTCATCTCATTTCTTCTTCAAGTCAGATGTCCAAAGAAGAGCTTTGGGTGGCTTACAACAATAACTGAACCAAAAACCCTAGCTTCATCTTGCTTCGTCCCTGAGCTTAGGTGTCCCCCTGTGTCTCTCTCTCTGGCCCTCTCACCTCCCGACCCCACCCCATCTCCTCGTCTATCTGGATACACATGCAAAGGGATTCTGTACAGTGGCTTGCTCTTTGTAGATCTGTCCCCTATTCTGGGCTGTCTGCTTTGCTGAGCAGCTACTGTGGAGTGCGATGAGCCTCTCAGGAGACTTCTTGTCCTTTCGTTGGGGCTGAGGCCAAAGGTAGGCCCAAGCGACCTGGTCTGTGCCTTCCTTCTCCGCCTCAGGCTTGGGTCTTACTAGCTTCCTGGCTATTACCACTTCCATAGGGCAGATAGGATGTCTTTTCTAGAAGCCTGTGGCAGAGCGAAGCCTAACTCCACAAGCTCTGCTTCCTTTCTCCTGGGTCTGGGTGTATCCTGTTTGAACGTGGCCTTCTGATGCTGTGGGTTTGGGAGGCTTTTTGAGCCCCTGCTTTTCTAGACTGGCTTGGAAGGAAGAAGAGAACTTGAATCTCCCTCAGTAGTGCACACCAGTAGGTCCATTGCCTACCCTTTTTGTGGCTTTCCTTTGGTGGCCCTGCGGGGCATTTTGGACCGGACCTAGATCCTTACAGCTCCTGTTGAGGTCGGAAGGTGAACCCTAGCAAGTGAACTAGGCTATTAGAATAAAAAAAACCCCACCTAGACCCTTGAATCTCCTTTCATTGGGATGCAAGTAAGATGCAGAAGAAAGAAGTTGTCTCAAAACAGAAACACCCAGAGGTGGGCCGTGCGTGGCCCTCTGCCCTTGTGTCAATACCCTGTGTTTCCGCTCCTCGTTCTGTCTGCCTAGGGGCCACCACAGTGCCACCTACCTGCTCCGCGGCGTGACCTCTGAATCCCCAGGGTTTGTGTGCGCTCAGGCTCCCAAAGCCAGGGGTAGTTTTTGGGCTAGTTCTGGCTGAAGTCGATCGCTTTGGAATGTGGGAGTCCACCCAGGCGCTCAGAACCGCGTCAGGGAGCCTTGACCATCTTGTGGTCCCCGTGCTATTTTCTGACTCCTGGGCTCTGCGTCACTGTAAGTCATTAGCACCTACCGATTCAGCTTAGTTACACAAGTTCAGGGACTTGATGTACGGATGCAAATGGTTTCTCTTTGCACGTCCTGGTCTTTTGCGTTCCTTGGTTGTTTTGTCTCTGGCCTCGGTTGGGCCTGGTCCTCCTCTGCTACTGTTTTGTCCTTGGTTCTCCTCTTCCCTTCACAGTCCTCAGAGCTGGCCGGTTCCACTGCGTCTTTGCCAACCCCAGTGGTCTCAGCTTCTACCCCCTATTCTTAGGGAATAATCTTGGATCTCGATATGTTGCTACAAAAAAAATAAAAACAAAAAAAAGTCATACAACATATTTCCAAAATCAGAACTCTCCATTTGCTGTTATCCTGTCTGCCCTTCTCTCCAGGAGACTGTATTCAGGAAAATTCAGGAAAATACCTGAAGTTTGGGGAACTACAGAGCCTCTCAACCATCTAAAAAGAATTAAGTTGCCGGGGCGCCTGGGTGGCGCCGTCGGTTAAGCGTCCGACTTCAGCCAGGTCACGATCTCGAGGTCCGTGAGTTCGAGCCCCGCGTCGGGCTCTGGGCTGATGGCTCGGAGCCTGGAGCCTGTTTCCGATTCTGTGTCTCCCTCTCTCTCTGCCCCTTCCCCGTTCATGCTCTGTCTCTCTCTGTCCCAAAAATAAATAAACGTTGAAAAAAAAAAATTGAAAAAAAAAAAAAGAATTAAGTTGGGCTGAGCACCGTTTTCATGTCAAGTGTATCTTAGTGCTCTGATTCTGTGAAAACTGGCTGAATAATATATGTGGTCGGTGATACTTTATTAACCAGACTATTTGATGAATCCACGGAAGGGATTGTAACGAAGTAGCTGAAATAGACTAGCCTTGAGTGGAGTGATGAATAGTAGTCAGGCATTTTGTTTTGAGTTTTTGGTTTTTTTTCTTCCTTTTTAAGTTCATTTATTTTGAGAGACAGACCAGAAGAAGGGCAGCGAGAGAGGGAGAGAGAGAATCCCAGGCAGGCTCTGCGATATCGGCACAGAGCCTGATGTGGGACTTGAACTCACAAACCATGAGATCATGACCTGAGCCAAAACTGAGTCGGACACTTAACCTACTGAGTCACCCAGACGCCCTTGTTTTGAGTTTCTTTCTTTCTAAAAAAAAAAAAAAATCACATTTACTTATTTTTGAGAGACAGAGAGAGACAGAGCATGAGTGGGGGAGGAGCAGAGAGAGAGGGAGACACAGAATCAGAAGCGGGCTCCAGGCTTCGAGCTGTCAGTACAGAACCCAACACGGGGCTTGATCTCACGAACTGTGAGATCATGACCTGAGCTGAAATCAAGAGTCAGGCGCCCAACTGACTGAGCCACCCAGGCACCCCATACTCTCTTTGGTATCTTTTGAATTTTATTTTATTATTACTTAAAATTTTTAAAAATGTTTATTTTTGAGAGGTGGGGGGGGGGAGAGAGAGAGAGAGAGCAAGGGAGGGACAGAGGGAGAGAGAAGGAAACACAGAATCTGAAGCAGGCTCTGAGCTGTCAGCACAGATCCTAGGGCTTGAACTCACAAACCGCAAGATCATGACCTGAGCCAAAGTCGGATGCTTAACTGACTGAGCCATTCAGGCGCCCCTTGTATATTTTGTATTTAAACTATGTGACTACATTTATCCCAGTATAAACAGGGGGGGGTGAACGGAAAGAGGGAGGGGAGGGAGCGAGGAAGGAAACTATTAATTATAGAGATTCATTACATCAATTAAGTAATATTTTCAAGTCATATGCTTATCTAAAGTACTTTGCAAAGCTCTTGGGGTATAAAAGTACATAGTAAAAGGAACTCTTTAGAGATCCCTATGTGCCGGTCTTTAGGGAAATGGTCTTTAAACCTGTCAACAACCCCATAAAGCAGGCATTGTTATCCACTTTTTACAAGTGAAGAAATGGAAGCTGTTAATGGTAGGGCCGGGGCTGGACCCAAGGAGATCTTCGTGCACACGCTGTGCCATGATGCCACCTTAGTCCGCTTGGGCTGGTGTAAAAAAACTGTGCAGACCGGGCGGCTTAAACAGCAGACGTTATTTCTCTCCCTCCTGGAGGCTAGGAAGTCCACTCTCAAGGTGTAGACAGGCTCAGTGCCGGGTAAGGGCTCTATTCCTGGTGTGCGGCTGATTGCCTTCTTGCTGAATCCTCCCTTGGAGGAGACAGAGAGAGATCTGGTCTCTTCCTCCCCTTGTAATGGCACCAGTGCCATCATGGGGACCCCATTCTCATGACCTCGTGACCTCGTTCAGACCCAATTACCTCCCAAGGGCCTTACCTTCAAATAGCATCACACTGGACGTTAGGATGTCAACATATGAATTTGGGGGGGCGGGGGGACACAAACATTCAGTCCGTAGCACTGCCTCTTCAACACAGGCATCTGCAACTAGGCATCAGCTCACTGGCAACCCTGGCCTTGAGCAAAGCTGTCACGTGGGGGAGACGTGATGGCTACCGTCTACAGTTCCCACCCTCTCCGTCGCCTGCTCTCCCTTTGCCGTATGCATCCTCCATCTTGGCCTCTTTCCTTTTCTTTCCTCCAGAGCAGCTGAGTCTCTCCAGATGCTATTCCATCCGTCCATCTACAGAGCATTCACCTTGCAGCCCCTCATTTAAATATCACTGGGTACCCATCACTTGTCAGGACTGGGCTAGATGCTGGGGATACAAAGTTAAGCAAAACAGGGCATGATTCCTGCCATCGTGTAGCTTCTTCTTTTTCTTTCTTTAACCCTTTATTTGTTTTTGAGAAAGGCAGAGACAGCGCACAAGCAGGGGAGAGGCAGAGAGAGAGGGAGACACAGAATCCGAAACGGGCTCCAGGCTCCGAGCTGTCAGCCCAGAGCCCGACGCGGGGCTCGAACTCACAGACCGCGAGATCGTGGACCTGAGCCAAAGTCAGATGCTTAACCGACTGAGCCACCCAGGCGCCCCTATTTATTTATTTTGAGAGAACCAGTGGGAGAGGGGCAAGAGAGAATCTGAAGCAGGCTGTACGCTCAGCACAGAGCCCAACACGACTGTGAGATCATGACCTGAGCTGAAATCAAGAGTCGGACGCTTAACTGACTGAACCTCCCAGGCGCTGCACTTAACCTTCTATGGAGTCATGATCCACCCCCCTCCCCCGTTTTTTATAACCCACAGAACTTTCATTAACAAAATTCCACAGAATTAAGCTTTTGATAAACATACATTGTGGAAATAATGACCAAAGGGTGTTTTGTTTTTTTTTTTAATGAAAACTCAGTAACTTGACAGATGAATGGTGTAAACCTCTACAAAATAGTATTTGACTTTAAATGGTGGGCTTTCAGTCCAAGGGAGAGATGTGAGGAATTTTAGGCACTGTGACATGTCCTATAGTGTAACAATTTAGGGCAGCAGAAACCTTTCTGTGTCTCCCTGTGGCTCTGAGAAGACCCCAAGGCATCGACTACTATCACCTATGCGTGATCATAATGGACTAGAACAAAAATGTGGAGTGCAGTAAAATAAAGATGATGTAGGCATCCAGAATGAGTACCGTGGGGCTAAGAGTGACTGTCCCACAGTTTAGCCCCTACGTACGCTTGTCCCTTGGTTTCCTGTCATTTCAACGTGATTCCATAGAGGCCGGGTGGCCTTGGCTGTATAATGCCCCCCCACCCCCCGCCTCCCCCACAAGAGATCAGATCCTAATATCTGGAAACTCTAAGTGTTACCATTGTAAGGAAAATGGTTTTTGCAGACGTAATTAAGTTAAGGACCTTGACATGGGGAGATTTTCCTGGGTTATTCGGGTGGCCCAATCCTAAGCGTCCTTGTAGGAGACAGGCAGAAGGAGATCGTCCCTGCAGAGCAGAGGTGATATGAAGGTGATGGCAGAGATTGAGGTGATGTGGCCACATGCTGAGGAATGCCAGCAGCCACCACAAGCTGGGACAGCCAGGATTGGATTGTCCTCCAGGGCCTCCCAAGGGAGCATGACCCTGTCAACACCTTGATTTTGGATATCTGACCTCCAGAATCACGAGAGAATAAATGCCTGTGATTTTCAGCCCTGGGGTTTGTGCCGATTTGTTAGAGCCGCGTTAGGACAGGACTAGGAGCTGCACACTCTGAGGGCGGGGCTGTGTGTTCTCTGTCCTTGGCCTCTCTTCAGCGAGCAGAGTTCTGTCTTTACAGGTACTCAAACACTGGAGTACTTGAACGGACTTCTTCATTGGCTCAGCGATTCAGAGCCTGAAGATTTGTATTTAAAATTTCATTGCAAGAGAAGGGAGAGCAGCAAGATCTGATTTGCAAAAGAAGAAATTAATGCCCCTGAGGCTTAGTCTCCCGGATGAGTTTATTGCATCTGGAAGTTGGATTTACACCACCTTTCTATGTAGCAGTTCCTTCACTGCCCTGCAATATTAATAATACCACCAAAGAGGCTTCATCTAGCAGAACAAGAAAAGTGAGTCATTGCAGGCAGTGGTTTGACGTCTTAATTAAATACCACCTTGGTGCTGGCTTTCTCTTTGCTTGCACTGACGATATCTAAATGACAGTGGTCTGGGATCTCTAGATCCAGCATGAAATGTCTTCTGCTCAAATCCTCCATAAAATGTAATTTGGAACTTCTGAGCTTGGCTCTCACTGAAGCAGAACCCTCGTGTATTTACTGGGACTTTAGAGGCATGGGAACCGCAAGATCGCGTTCTTTGGGGACTGGAAACAGTTTGTTTTCACATATGCGGAAGCTGCAGAAAAAAAAAAAACCTGGAATCCTGGCTCCGTAGACTGGCCTGCTAATGAACATTGTGACATTATGACATTTCTTATAGACATTTTGCGTTTGCCCCATAGGGAGACAACGTCTTCTTGAAAAACCATGCCTCTAGAACCTCAGTTATCTCGTCAAGCCACGCAGGAGTTAAAATAAATTGCTAGAACATTTTACCAAATATTCTTAAACCGATGGCAATGGGTTTTGCCATGCAGCATTGTGGTTCTGTGTTGACGATTTTGTTTTTGTTGCTGTTGTTTTTTTAAATGTTTATTCATTTAGAGAGCTTGAGCAGAGGAGGGGCAGAAAGAGAGGGAGAGAGAATCTCCAGCAGACTCCACACTTAGTGCAGAGCCTGACTTGGGGTTCCGTATCCCAGTCTGGAGATGATGACCTGAGCTGAAGTCAAGAGGCAGACGCTTAACAGATTGAGCCACCCAGGTGCCCTGAGATTTGTTTTTCTTAAGCACTACCTGATTCCACATAGGAATATGATTGTTTACACTATTAGATTTTGCAAGATTTCGTCACTTTTGTCGCTTTTAGTAATAAAGCCTAGCAGATATTTACAATGTTATGGCTAAAGTGAAATTGCAGTTAATTTCTACCTTGGCTATTCAGGTGGATGGAGAGAGGATTTGATTTTGAAGAGAGAGCTTTTCCCTTTTTTTTAAAAAAAAATTTTTAATGTTTATTTTTGAGAGAGAGAATGAGAGAGACAGAGAGGGAGACACAGAATCTGAGGCAGGCTTCAGGCTCTGAGCTGTCAGCACAGATCCTAGGGCTTGAACTCATGAACCGCAAGATCATGACCTGAGCCAAAGTCAGAGGCTTAACTGACTGAGCCACCCAGGTGTGCGCGCCCCCCCCCCCCCCCATTTAAATTGAACTTGTCTTTCCACAATTATCTTATCTTATGGTTGAGGTTGAACTTGACATTAGACCATTTTAGGTTTAAGTTAACTCACCAGGGTTGCCTGGCTGGCTTAGTCTGTGATTAGTCTGTGATTCTTGATCTTGGAGTCATGAGTTCGAGCCCCGTGTTAGGTGTAGAGATTACTTAAAAGAAATAAAATAAGACGTTAAAGGGGCACCTGAGTGACTCAGTTGGTTAAGTGTCCGACTCTTGGTTTCGTCTCAGGACATGATCTCACGGTTCAGGAGACTGAACCCTGAGTCGGGCTCTGCGCTGACAGCATGGAGCCTGCTTGGGATTCTCTCTCCCTGCTCCTTCCCTGCTGTCTCTCTTCCTCACTCTCTCTCAAAATAAATCAACTTAAAAAAAAATTAAAAAACAAGTTAACCCCTCACATGTCCAATGACTGAATTCATTGGCACTGCTGTCTCTTGCCACACTTTAGACATGCTTCAAATATGCCATTTAGTTTATAGACTAATAGCAACAGCCTTGTTACCAAAGTATCAACCGTCGTGACTGGGACCTTGCTTGAACAGGTCCTTGTGAAATTCCCTAGAGACAGACCCATTGTACGAGACATCGTGTTGTTTTGCCTGGGGGGACATAGCAGTTGGTCAATAAATAATTATTCGGCTAAATGAAGTAATGATTGAATAATGATTGAAATCCCCAATTTGGGTGCCAGCAAAGCCTTGACCAGCAATTTTGGTGCCCTGAGCTCACAGATCAGCTTTGTAGCTGGTATCGTGGGGAGGCGGAACATGGAAGAATATTCTTAACTCATCCAGCGCTGCCCAAGGAGACTATAACGTGAGCCACAAATATGAGCCCGCGTAAGTGTGTAAGATTTTCTAGGAGGCACATTACAAAAGGAGAAAGAAACAAGTAAAATGACTATTGGTAATATATTTTCTTTAACTCTATATTAAAAAAATAACATCCAACATGCAACCAAAAATAAAAATTATTAGCTATTTTACATTCTTTGGTTTTTTATTTTTACTTATTTAAAAAAAATGTTTATTTATTTTTTGAGAGAGATGGAGACAGAACGCGAGCAGGGGAGGGGCAGAGAGAGAGGGAGACAGAATCCGAAGCAGGCTCCAGGCTCCAAGCTGTCCGTACAGAGCCCGATGCAGGGCTCAAACTCACAAACTGAGATCATGACCTGAGCTAAAGTCGGACACTTCACCGACTGAGTCAGCCAGGTGCCCTAACGTTCTTTGGATTTTAGTATATGCATTTGGTACTTATAGTACATCTCAATTTGGCCTAGCCTCATTTTAAGTGCCCAAAAGCCACATATGGCTAGTGGCTACCATATTGGATAGCGCATGTTTATACCATCTGGAGGCTCCTATTTTCAGTCATTGTTCCTGCTAACTAGATGTAAAATCTGGATTTCATGTGCTTTTGAGTTGGATACACGTATAGTCCTGTCCAGGAACTGATACGAGTTGTATCAGTTGTGCAACCCAAACAAAATTGACAAAAACAAAAAAGTTCATCCTTTAAAGACTTTGTAAAGTATGTCAGTCATTTCCTCTACATTTTAGGGTGCATGGCCAAGCTTCCATTGCTCTGAGATTCACATTTTCTCTTACGTTCTTGTAGGGCAACTTACTTACCTTTCCTTCAACCTCTGTTTTCTCTTCTGTAGAATGGGGATAATATTTTGCCTCAAGGTATAGCAATAGCATTTGCAAAGATTTTAAGGCTGAAGCAATGAGTACTCACCGTTGGCTGGTATTGGTTCTTATTTAGTTTGTTCTTTTGCACACAAAACTCCAGAAAAACATGGGCGATTTCTGCCCTATATTTGCTAATCTTTTCATAATAATTTTTTTCCAACATCAACTCCCTATTGTGGCAAGAACTTGATGTGATTATTTGATGAAAATAAGATAATTGACATTTTGCTTCAATGGGTTCCACATGGGCTGCTCCAAGTAGCTCTCTTGTACAGGGGGCCGTGTAGGATACCAAGAAAACACAAGACTGGCTTTTCAGGTGAGAAAACTGGAGAGAACCTTAGGTATCTTTCTTGAAGTATCGAACTAAAGTTGGAGACTTCTTTAATGCATTTCCATTAAACATATCAAAATCAAGCCGGAACCTCTTATCTGGTGGGGAAAAGAGATCATGATGGAGAATTGATTATAGATACATCTAGGCTGTTCATTCTGCGTAAAACCTTTTTCTCCCCCTGCTCTCTTCTGATTTTATGAGTTTTGGGGATATGAAATGTATGCTAGGAAAATATGTTTGGCTGTTTACCTTGCTTTGGGTAAGGGTGAAACAATGAGAAATTACTTGGAGGGTCGCCTGGGTGGCTGAGTCCCTTGAGTGTCAGACTTGGTTTCGGATCAGGTCATGATCTCACTGTTCGTGAGTTCAAGCCCCGCATCAGGCTCTGCGCTGCCGGTGTGAAGTCTGCTTGGGATTCTCTGTCTCTGTCTCTCCGTGCCCCTCCCCACCCCTCAAAAATAAACTTGAAAAATAAATAAAACGTTTCAGTTCATTAAAAAAAAAATTACCTGGGGGCGCCTGGGTGGCGCAGTCGGTTAAGCGTCCGACTTCAGCCAGGTCACGATCTCGCGGTCCCTGAGTTCGAGCCCCGCATCAGGCTCTGGGCTGATGGCTCAGAGCCTGGAGCCTTTTTCCGATTCTGTGTCTCCCTCTCTCTCTGCCCCTCCCCCGTTCATGCTCTGTCTCTCTCTGTCCCCAAAATAAATAAACGTTGAAAAAAAAAAATTAAAAAAAAAATTACCTGGAGATAATTAGCTAAAATGTCTTCTCGTATCCTACCAAAGCTCATATAAGCTTTGTCAAATACTTTTTCTCCTGTTTTTAAGTGATGTAAATATGTTTGTACTTCCTCTGGCATTTCCTAAGAATTTTTGCATAACTTGGGTGCCTTTATTTAGATGTTGTCATTGATTGTAATTCCAAGTAAGATGGTCTTCATGATAAAGAGTGGGTGGCCACCAGGCCTGTGTTCTTGGGAATCCGTTGTCCCTTTGCCCTTGCTTTTTGTCAATAATTAAACTGCGTTCTGATCCTCCTTCAATTGTTTGTGGAAAAACACCCATCGAGGGAAGTATTCATGATTTGAACAGCACTTGACAAACGCCTGAAAGACTTAGGGAGAATGGGAGAATGGGAGGATTATTGAGGCTAGTGTTTAGAGTCTTCTATTTTCTTTTTCTTTTCTTTTTTCTTTTCTAAATTGTTTTTTAATGTTTATTTATTTGAGAGAGAGAGAGAGGGAGACAGAGCGTGAGGGGAGGGAGGGGCAGAGAGAGAGGGAGACTCAATCTAAAGCAGGCTCCAGGCTCTGAGCCGTCAGCGCAGAGCCTGACATGGGTTTTGAACCCGCAGGCTGTGTGATCGTGACCTGAGCTGAAGTCGGACGCTCAACCGACTGAGCCAGGCGCCCCTAGATTCTTCTGTTTTCAACTAAAAACTTTTTTTTTTCTTAAGTATGAAACCTTGGCCCCCACACAGCTGACTTTGGAAAGGATGGTTAACTCATGGTTGAAAACAGAGCTCTAAAATGTGTTGGTAAAAGCAACATACCTTTGCTAAATATATTTTATTTGAGTGAATGAATAATGAGTGAATATAATGCATTTTTTGCTTTTTATGTTTATGTAAATTGAAAAAAAATTTGCAAATCTGACCTTGTATCTTTTTTGAAAGATTTTTTTTTAATGTTTATTTAAGCAATCACCACTCCCAATGTGGGGCTTGAACTCACTACCCTGAGATCAAGAGTTGCGTGTTTTTTTAAAAAATTTTTTTAAATGTTTATTTTTGAGAGAGAGAGAGAGACAGAGCATGAGCAGGGGAGGGGCAGGGAGAGAGAGAGAGAGACAGACAGACAGACAGAATCCGAAGCAGTCTCCAGGCTCTAAGCTGTCAGCACAGAGCCAGATGCGGGACTGGAACTCTCGAACTGTGAGATCGTGACCTGAGACGAAGTGGGATGCTCAACCGACCTAGCCACCAGGCGCCCCTAGCGGGGCATGCCCTTGATCAACCAGCTGAGCCAGCCAGGCACCCCGGGCCCTTGTGTTTGTGGGTAACTTTAGTTGAAATAGACCTGCGTTGAAATGGAGAAAAGGAAGCGACGCTTTGCTTTTCTTTTTAAATCTTGCTGTTAAAATATTTGGGTGGTCCAGATCACTGTGAAGGTAATGGTTTCCCTTTCCTCCGCATCACTGGTTGGCAAAACCATGCATTTGGCTGGTTTTTGAATAGGTGAAAGTTGACAAATCTAGTATATTTTCTTGGAGGGAAATCAGCGCGATCGTCCCTTTTTGCTATGAGGTAAAGGGCATTTGACCTCTTGTCTCTTCTTTTCTTTGACACGGCTCACTTACTGCGAATGTTGGAAACTCTGAGAGAGGATAAATTCTGTCTGGTTTTGCACTGCACTTTATCCTGTGTAGAGTGCTCATAGAAAGGGAACCATGTCTGCAGAACTTCTAGAAAAAGTTGTATCTCTGTGGTATTGAAGGGGTACAGGAGATGGGTACATATCTTCCCTCCTGTGGAAAGAAGATAATCACTCTGCAGTTTTCCTGTGAGTCAGGAAGCAGTAACAAAACTATAGCTGTCCTATCCAGCTTCAGAAAAATGAGGTAATTGGGGGGGTGGCTCAGTTGGTTGAGCCTCCGGCTTCGGATCAGGTGATGATCTCACGGTTCGTGAGTTCAAGCCCAGCATTGGGTTTGCTGCTGTCAGAGCAGAGCCCGCTTTGGATCCTCTGTCCCCTTCTTTCTCTGCCCTTCCCCCACTCGCCCTCTCTCTCCAAAATGAATGAACATTTATTAGAAAAAAAAAGAAGAATGAGGTGTAATTTCTCGGGTGGGAGGGAGAAGAAGAAAAAGGCTGGTGACTTGAAAGTCGAAATACTGGTTTTTGGGATCTACACCCAAATCTGGTTTTCCCTTTATTTTGTTCGTAGAGAAAACCTAATCGGTGGGAACCAATCATCTTGTGATTGTGCTTTTTAAACCTTGGCTTCAGTTTTTTAATGACAGTGGTTGGGAATACAGTTGTTGCCTTTTATCCTGGGTTCTCCGTAGTTTCAGGTATCGGACCGGAAGCAGAGTATCCTCCTTCTGACGTAAGGTCAGAAGGTCAATAGTAGCCTGACCCCACGTCACTCACCTTGCTTTATGCCATCATGGAAGCATTTCCTCATCTCACGTCATCACAAGAAGAAGCGTTGAGTACGGGATAATATGATAGTTTGAGCATGAGACCACATTCTCAAACTGTAAACAGTTTATTGTAATAACCATCCTATTTTATTATTATCATTTAATGTTTATTTATTTATTTCGAGAGAGCGAGAATCCCAAGGAGGCTCCGTGCTGTTAGCGCAGAGCCCGATGGAGGGCTTGATCTCACGAGCCGTGAGATCACAGCCTGAGCTGAAATCAAGAGTCGGACTCCCAGCCGCCTGAGCCACCCAAGCGCCCGTATTCTATTATTATTGTTAATATCTTGCAGTGCCTATGTATAAATTAAACTCTATCGTACCTATGTACATATAAGAAAAAACACAGCGTATGTAGGGGTTGGCATTATCCACACTTTGAGGTACCTACTGGTACCCTTGCAGCTGAGGGGGGACCACTGTAATTTCCCGCCTTGGACCTGAGCTCTGTTAATTATTTGATAAGAAACCTCTCATCGTCAGAAGAGCCAAGAGGCAGGTCTAGCTACTATTTTCAAACCCAGGAAATATTTATTATCTCAAATACTGTTCAACTGATAGGTTAGCAGGATCCCGGGATAAGACAATTTCCCTCATGATAATGAGACGCTGTGTCTCAATTACTTTTCCACAGGGCTTTTTGTTTTCATTTTATGGTTTCTGCTCCGGGATTTAAGACTCATTCGTTTACACTAAACAGTGATGCTGTTGAATAGCAATGTTACTTTTTTTAGCTGAGGGAAACTTGGTTTATTTCCTAAGTTAACAGAGTTCCGTTCTCAACAGTAACTCTGAGAGCCCTGGATATCAGTCTTTATTGAGCCAATAAAGTTTTATTTACTTGCTCTTAAAAGTTTGGTTTCCACAGTAGTGTGGATAATAACGTATTCAACGCAGATTTCAAATATCTTTCTTTGAAACGGGGCAAGGGCTGATTTACTTATTGGCTGTGAGTTGTGAAAACATTTCAGTTGATGTTTTTTTAACATTGCTTGACACTCTCAGAAATGGTTCATTCTGGAACAGGTCCTTGGATCGTGAAAGAGGGGGAAGAGGAGAGTGGTTCCTTCTGCCAATGCTGAGTGATTTGCCCAAGGGGGATGTTACAGTGTGCAGACAAGAGAGAGCCCGATCTGAGGCTCGAACTCATGAACCATGAGATCATGACTTGGGCTGAAGTTGGATGCTTCAGCGCCTGAGCCACCCACAAGCCCCAGATATCTACCTTTTTGAGCACCAGAGACTCGTGGTAAGATGCCTTGCAAATGTTGAATGGTCTATGAATACTATGTTGAATGGTCTATGAATATTATGTGTATCCCGATATGCTGACGTTACCGTAGTTACCGCGGTGCCCAGCAAAGCAAAGCACTCAAACTCCTTTCATTATTAGGGTTTCTCGGACACATCAAAGGGCCACCCACCCCACGCACGGGATTGCCTTCAGGAAGGTCCTGCCCTCTTGAAGATGACTCTTAGCATTGTAATGCTGCTGTTGTCCGGCTTAGAAAGTCTGTGTTCCTGAAATAGGAAATGTGTGGCAAGAGCGCTGGCTTAATTTTGATTAACATTTGATTATACGGGACGTATACATATGTAATGTTGTTTTATTTTTTTAATGGTTATTTATTTAATTTTATTTAAAATTTTTTTTTTAATGTTATTTTTGAGAGAGAGAGAGAGAGAGAGACAGAGCAGAAGTGGGGAAGGGACAGAGAGAGAGGGAGACACAGAATCCGAAGCGGGCTCCAGGCTCTGAGCTGTCAGCACAGAGCCTGCTGCGGGGCTCGAACTCATGAACCACGAGATCATGACCTGAGCTGAAGTCAGATGCTTAACCGACTACTGAGACACCCAGGCACCTAACTGTTTTTAATTTAAAAAACACATTGGTAAAGTTAAGTCTATGCAACTATCCAGAATAACAGAATGCTTTTACCCTTACAGCTCCTTCTGAAGAAATGACAACATGGGTGTGGGCTATCGGCTAGTGTTTGAAGGTATTTGAGTGTGTATTAACTGCTTCCGACATTGAAAAGTTTTATCCCCTAGGCAATTTGGAGTCTTATGTGTTATACTGGCATACTGGATGGTCTTTGGGAATGTGTGATAGTCTCAAATTCTGCAGAAGGTGGGTATTGAATATTAAAAACAGGGGCACCTGCGTAGCTTAGTCAGTTGAGCAACCAGTTCTTGATCTGAACTCTTGATGTTAGGTCTTGATCTCAGGGTTGTGAGTTCCAGCTCCACATTGGGCTCCGTGGAAAGCATGGAGCCTACTTAAAACCAAACAAAGCATATGTCTGCAAACATTTTACAATGTTGTGCTAGAGGGGCACCTGGCTGGCTCGGTTGGAAGAGTGTGTGACTCTTGATCTTGGGGTCGTGGGTTCGAGCCCCATGCTGGGTTGTAGAGATTACTTAAAAAAAAAGAAAAGAACTTGAAAAAAAAATTTAAATGCTGTGATAGAGACTCTTCATTTGTCATCCTGAGTATGTGGATCCGCAAATGTTCCTCCTCCTTAATTACATGGCTTGACATTTCTTCAAGGAAGGTGCAGTCGGTTACGAATCACGTCTTGCCATGCCGGAATGCCAGGCTTCTGTCTCCTAGCACTGAAGGTGAAGTCCAACAGGGTAGTTGCCAGGCTCATCACCAGGATTTTTTTTGCCTCCATCAGTTTGCTGATACAGCATCAGTATCAGAAAGATGGACCTCCACAACCTCTTTAAAGTGCTTTAAATTTAGACACACTTATGTCTTATCCAAGGATAATCCTGACAAATTATTGTAAATTATTTCTGGAAGCGGTTGAATTAATCCTGTACTATGCATAGCCAGGTGTATATTTTGGGAAAGATTTAGTGCGTCTTTGGTGCTGAAAGTGCAGCAACCAGACTGGAGACACTCACGGCGAGTCCGGGGTCCTTGCCCTACTGTGCAGATAAATGATGTTCACGAAAGGTCGAATTAGAGCTTTAAAATTCCTGATTGCTGTGCTCTGCTTTCTAGTGTGATCCTTTTTTATTCTGTCTCTGTGACTTTTTCCCCCTCCTTTTCATTTTCTCTTTTTAGTGGGAAGGTACAACCCCGATTCATTTATCTTCTGGAAAGAGGTATTCTTTGTGTTTTCATGACAGGTACTTCTCATACCCATTGTTTCTAGAAGCAGGAGGACTTTTTCATTTCTGTGCTTCTGGGGTCACACAGAGGCAAAGATAGGATGAAACAAAAGTGGGCCTGAGAGAGGAATATAAATTAGTGTTTCCACGTTAAAAAAAAAAAAGAAAGGAAAAGGCATTGAGCACACACCTGCAGGAGATGGTTTGATCAATGGAACAGATAAATTAAGTAAGTGCAGCAGCCCCTGCCTTAGAGGAGCTTATACGCCGAGGCTCACACGTCGAATGGGACAGAGCAGCCTCTCGGGAATAGTTTGTGACGTTTCAGTGTGACGTTTCTGAATTCCCCACGGTGAATGGTTTGTGTTCATCTGCTAAGGCTGCCGTAACGAAATACTGGTTTCAACAACAGGAGTTTACTTTTGCACAGTTCTGAAGGCTCGACGTCCAAGATCAAGGTGTCAGTAGAGTTGGGTTCTTCTGAGGGCTGGAAGGGAGGGATCTATTCCACGCCTCTCGCCCTGCCTTGGAGATGACCACCTTCCCCCTGTGTCTCGTCTTATTGTCTTGTGTGTGTGTGTGTGTGTGTGTGTGTGTGTCCAAATATCCTCTTCCTATAAGGGCACCGGTCATAATTGGATGAGAATCCACCCTAATGACCCTTTTAACTTAATTCCCTTAAAGACTCTATCTCCAAATATAGTCACATTCTAAGGTAATGGGAGTTAGGACTTCAACATGGGAATTGGGGGTCATAATTCAGCCCGTAACAAATGGTTGTGGTTATCCCTTGATACTAACACTCATACTTTGTTTTTCTCATTTCTTTTATTCTTTTTAAAACATTTTTTTAAATTTAATGCTTATTTATTTTTGAGAGAGAGAAAGTGCGTGCGTGCGTGCGTGCATGCACTTGAGAGAGAGTGCGAGCATGAGCAGGGGAGGGGCAGAGAGAGAGAGGGAGACCCAGAATCCGAAGCAGGCTCCAGGCTCTGAGCTGCCAGCACAGAGCCCGACACGGGGCTCGAACCCACAAACCACAAGATCACGACCTGAGCCACCCAGGCGCCCCTTGGGTGTTTTTTTTATTCATAAACTTTTTATTAAGTATAATATGCATAAAAAAGTGTATCATGTAAGTGTACAATTCAGTGAATTACCGCACAGTGAACTCTGTAGATGAAGGATGTTGATAGCTCCATTTCTTTGTGTCTTGTTCAGTTACTGTTCCTCCCAGAGGTAACTGCGGCTGAGACTTTTGGACACCATACATAGAAGTTTTAAAGAGTTCTCCATTGGGGCACCTGGGTGGCGCAGTCGGTTAAGCGTCCGACTTCAGCCAGGTCACGATCTCGCGGTCCACGAGTCGCGAGTTCGAGCCCCGCGTCGGGCTCTGGGCTGATGGCTCGGAGCCTGGAGCCTGTTTCCGATTCTGTGGCTCCCTCTCTCTCTGCCCCTCCCCCGTTCATGCTCTGTCTCTCTCTGTCCCAAAAATAAATAAACGTTGAAAAAAATTAAAAAAAAAAAGAGTTCTCCATTAATATAAATGGAACTGCACACTGTATACTCTATGGTATTCGGCTTCCTTTTGCTCAACATTTTGTCTGTGAAATACAGTCACGTTGCTGAGTGTAGCAATAGGTTTCCCCCCCCCCCCCCCCCCCCCCCCGCCGCTGTACAGTTTTCAATTATTTGAATAGTGCACACCTGGTTTATCCATTCTACTGGTTGCCTCCGCCATTTTGACCGTTAGGAATAGTGCTGCTGCGAACATTCTGGTAAATGTCGCTTATTAAACAGGTACGTGCATTTGTTTTGTGGGATGGAGTGGCTGGATCATAGGGCATAGGTTACATTTTAGTATATGCCTGCCAAAAGGACATATTTTTCTAAAAGGGCTAGTGCCAGTTGACCCTTCCACCAGTAATGTGTGAAAGTTCTCGTTACCACAGTGTTGTTAGTGCTTGATATTATCATCAAGTTTTAGATGTTAGGCATTCTCTTCGGTAGGGAGTGGAATCTCACTGTGATTTCATTTCAAATTTCCCTGATGACAAATGAATTTGAGTGTCTTTTCATCTGTTTTGACCGTTAAAGTATCTTCATTTGTGAAGCTGTTTAAAGTAATCATGGGCACCGAATCATCCCCCAAATCAAATTCCCCAGAACTCTTCTAATTCTTTAAAAAATTTTTAATGTTTATTTATTCTTGAGGAAGAGAGACAGAGTGTGAGTGGGGCAGAGAGAGAGGGAGACACAGAATCCGAAGCAGGCTCCAGGCTCCGAGCTGTCAGCACAGAGCCTGAAGCGGGGCTCGAACTCACGAACTGTGAGATCATGACCTGAGCTGAAGTTGGACGCAGAACCGACTGAGCCACCCAGGTGCCCCAGAACTCTTCTAATTCTTAAGTAGATAAATAATGTATTGATCTTTTTGTAAATTTAGGTTCCTTATTTCTAGGGTGAAGGACTTGGTTTTCTTGGGGGAGAGTCTGGGTTTATGCTTTATTAACAGAATCCTCATTCTCTCTCAGAAGCGCCCCAGTTTGGACAATAAAATTATGGTCACCCTATTTATATCCATCACCTTTCCTGCATTATTAAAAGCTTTCCTGTCTGAAATCACTCGTTCATTTATTCTGTCATTGTTGAGCTCTTACTGCATTCCAGGAGTGTGGTAAACACTCAGGAAAGAAAGATATATAAGGCATCCCCACCGTTAAGGTCCGGAGTATTGTGGAAGAAACAGGTAATAGAACCGCTTTACCTGATTTAATCATAGCTCTGTAATCATAACTCTGAATTCTATGCTGGATCTCTTTAAGAATATCTATACTAATGAAATGATTTGTTATGCCTATAGCTTGTGTTGAGGATTTATGATATATTTTCCACGACTAATAGTGACTTAGCGATTACATTTGGTCTGAATCACAGAAAATTCACTGTGTATTTTCCTCTCGCTTTGTGAAGGCAGTCGTTAAAAAAACACCCCTTTTGGCGCTGTGTTTGTCTCAAGATCTTAATCTGTGTTGCGAATTTATGGTCAGAGAATTCTGTCCGCAGCTTTGTAGAACTCGTGGTGTGGGCACAAGCCTTAAACCCTTGAGTTACGGTCAGAGAAACTTGTCTTAATGGGTTGAAATCATGTCTTAAAAAAAGTCTCTCTGGTCCCTATGTCTTCATTCAGTTGGATCCAGCTGTGTTAATAAGGCGATCTAACACTGCCCGTTAACCAGCAGAGAATACTGCCTTAATTTAAATGTCTCCTATTGTCCCATCTGCCCAGGTGCTTAGCTCTTACTCTGTGCTCACTCCCCTGTGTGATTGAACCGTAAACCCTGTCTCAGGATTGTCTGTTTACGTGTCCACCTCCTAGATTAGACGGCGATCAACGTGAGAGTCCCGGCAGCTGGCCTGATGCCCAGTATCAGTTAGCTGTTCTGGTCAGCGAATATACCTTTTGAACGAATGAGGATAAGCAAATCACAGAGCCCAAGCACAGTTCCACATGCAATGACTAGGAAACTACAGAGTACCCACTGCCCAGAGCTAGGCACTGCGCTGGGCCAGCGTGGCCCCAAAGACACCTGCTGACTGCTCGGTCAGACTTCGCGTTGGGGGATGAGAGCAAGCAGAAATGAAGGGATCACACGACGTAGTGTTCAGTTACAGATTGAGGTGTGTGTATGTGTGTGAGTGTGTAAGTTTATTTATTTATTTTGGGGGGGGCGCAAGCAAACGGGAGGGGCAGAGAGAGAGAGGGAAAGAGAGAATCCCAGGCAGGCTCCGCACCATCAGTGCAGAGCCCGACGTGGGGCTCGAACTCGTGAACCGTGAGATCATAACCTGAGCTGAAATCAAGAGTCGGAGGCTTAACCTCCTGGGCCACCCACGTGCCCCGAGATGTGTACTTTGAAGCAAAGGAGTGCCTGACACTCCTCTGACCCACATTCAGAACCTGGGAAGGCTTCCCAGGGAAAGTGGCACTAGAACTCTGAAGGATGAACAGGACTTCGGTAGAGGCAGCAGGTGGGCACGTGGGGAAGGATCTCCGGCCGAGGGAATGGCTTGTCCGAAGGCTCTGCGGTGGGAGGGAACGTGTGTGCCTTGGATCACAGAGATTTCCAGAAAAGATAAACCAGCGAGGCTATTCCTGGGCTGGCAGGCTTCACCGAAGATCCTGTTCTTTAGGAGCAAGGGCTTGCCTCTGAAAGGTCGTATGGGAAGGTATAGGTGCAGCTTTTCATTTTATGAGGATCATACTGCGCTAGAAACTAGCTTACTACCTTGAAAATGTAAATAAAGGGAAAGAATCAAACCTTTATCCTTCCTTTGCTGTATAATTTATATCTCAAAGCAACTGAACAGCTCATGAAGAGAAGTTTCTCTGTAGAAGTATTCTAGCTGGGACATGAAAGGGAATGGTTAGGATACGACCTACCACCATTTTGGGATCCTTAAGGAATCAGGTGCCTAGGCGATACTTATCAATAGCTGTTAACATTAGAAAAAGAGAGATGAGCAGACATGACATGATTCTTGAATATATATAGTACAATCGTTTGGTAGAATTGTCGAAAAACCACACCTACAGCTGACCGAGCTGGTAGACCCGATTAGCTTATTTTCGGGAACCGTAAGGGGACAGAGGGACGTACTTTGCACCACACGTGCCCGTGGAGATGCGGTCAGCGTCGTCCAGATCCCGGGAAGATCAACAACACAAACAACCCTGATTATTTCAACACAGAAATCGCAAAGGGGAGAAAAGGGATAGAGGGGATTAGAAACTGTAGGTTAAAAGACTTACATACATGGAGAGACCCTATTTGGATTCTGACTTGAACACACGAACTGTGAAACAAAACCACATTTATGGAGATTATTGGGATAATTTGAACACTGGCTGGATATTTAGTGTCATCGAGGGATTATCACGAATTGTTCCTGTATGATCACGTTATTTTGGTTATGTTAAAGAACAACAACAGAAAGAGTTCCTCTCTTTTACATACTGAAATACTTATCAGCGGGATGATGTGATGTCTCAGATTTGATTCCAAGGGGGAGTAAAAGTGGGTGAAGGTTGAAGCCGGGTTTCGAGTCAGTGGGAGTTCATTTTACTTTTCTTTCTCTTCCTGTTTATGCCCAACATTTTCTATTATTAAAAGTTTTGCGGGGCGCCTGCGTGGCTCAGTCGGTTAAGCGTCTGACTTTGGCTCAGGTCAGTGTTCGAGCCCCGCGTGGGGCTCCGTGCTGACAGCTCAGAGCCTGGAGCCCGCTTCGGATTCTGGGTCTCCCTCTCTCTCCGTCCCTCCCCCACTCGTGCTCTCTTTCTCTCTCTGTCAAAAATAAATAAACATTAAAAAAAAATTAAAAGTTTTGAGAGGTAGGAGGAGAAAAATAGAGAAACCACCCTTACTTTGACTTTTCTCCTTAAGCCCCAAATCCTTGGTAGGTCCCAGTTGAAATTTTATCGGGTGTTCACGTTTTAGTGTATTGCTATATTAAACCATTTTAGTTTTAATATCTTGAATATTAGTATATTTTAATGTCCATGGGCATGATTAATCTTTTAGAAAATTAATGCTGTTAATTGTGTAAAGTTTGGGTATTTAGGAGAAGCCTAATGACGGTAAGCAGCACTGAAAATCCCCCCGTCTTGGGGAGAAGCTACAGTTAATATTTTTGGGATATCCAGTCTCATTAAGGATGTATACATACTAAGTATGATTTTAATAAAGCTGTTTGATTATATGACAAATTTCCTGGTTCATATTTTAACGGTACATTGTGAGCCTTTCCCCAACGCATTAGGGATTCTGTTCTAAACAAATTTTAATGACCACTTAATATGACATCTTATAGACATTAATGGCAGAATTTATTTAATTAATTGCCCCTTGGTGAACATTTATGCTTTTTTAAAACAATTTGTTTTTCCTGTGTAAATGATGTTCTAATGAATAGCCTTATGTGGATATATCTGGGTGTATACCCTGATCATTTTCTTAGAGTAAATTCCTATAATTGAATAGCTGGGTCAATGAGCCTGTATTTTTATAGCAATTGATACATAGCCCTTCAAACTGTTGACACTGATTTGCATTCCCATTAGCTGCATATGAGAATGCTTGTTTTTTCTATGCCCTCATCAACTTCGAATATTCTCGGTAATTTTTTGTGGCCAATTTGTTGATGAAAAATGGTAGTAAATTGCTTTAATTTGCATTTCTCTGATTGCCATTGAGCTTGAACATTTTTCCTATTAATTACTGCATTAGTCTTTCAATGACCAGAGAGGCCCTTTGTGTATTTTTCTATTTGTGCATTCTTTTTATTGATTATACATTTTCTTTATATATTAAGGCCAGTATCACGTTGGTAGTCATATCGTAACAATTTTCTCCATATGCTTTGAAATTCAGCATGTGGAATTTCTGACATAGAGTTTTCATGTTTTTATATAGTCAAATTAATTTATCTTTTTGTTCGTGAGTTCTCTTTTTGTTTATTAAAAAGTCATATTCTATTTCAAAATGGCTGTCTTTGTCCTGTTTTTTCCCTATTGTTTCATTTCTCTTACCTTTGACTCTAATTCACATAGACTTTATTTTGCTCTATCACCATATTGTATTTTGTTTTATTGTTTACAGTAGGGATTAACATTATCTTTCTGGTAGTGACCATTTATCCTAGATATTGAACAGTTCTTTCTCTTATTTGAATTATTACTACTTCTCTCATATATGAAGATCTTTTATGCATGGGCCTTGTATACCCTCTCTATGCCATACTGTCCAGTCCTGTGCCAGTATAATCGTATTTTAAGTCTTGCAACTTTCCAAACTGTTTTAGCATAAAATATCAATTTTCTACCTCTCTCTTTTTTACTTTTATCCCATTAAAAAGGCCTTTTCCCTATCCTTTTAATCTTTCAGATGGCTTTCTCACTCCTGTTAAGATCCAACAAGAATTTTCTTGTGATTTTGAACTGGATGACATCAGACCTATTTGGGAGAGTTTTGATATTTACACATCATTCATTCTTTTTAAAAAAATTTTTTTTTTTTTAAATTTTTTTTTTCAACTTTTATTTATTTTTGGGACAGAGAGAGATAGAACATGAACGGGGGAGGGGCAGAGAGAGAGGGAGACACAGAATCGGAAGCAGGCTCCAGGCTCTGAGCCATCAGCCCAGAGCCTGACGCGGGGCTCGAACTCACGGACCGCGAGATCGTGACCTGGCTAAAGTCGGACGCTTAACCGACTGCGCCACCCAGGCGCCCCTACACATCATTCATTCTTATCCAGTAACAAATAATGTTCAGTGTTTTTTAAATGTTTTTCAGACATTTTTGTATAGGCTCTGCATTTTTCTTGTTAATTCCTAGATGTTGTATACTTGATGATGTAATTATGTTTGGGATTACAAAAATGTAACAGTATTACTGAGATACAATAATTATCTTTTTTTTTAAGCGTTTATTTTTGTGAGAGAGAGAGAGAGAGCAGGAGAGGGAGAGGAACAAGAGAGGGGACAGAGGATCTGAAGCGGGTCCTGTGCTCACAGCAGTGAACCTGTTGTGGGGCTCAAACTCGTAACCGTGAGATCATGACCTGAGCCTAAATTGGATGCTCAACTGACTGAGCCACCCAGGTGCCCCTGCTTAACATCTTTTGTCTTACTTTTCAAAGCTGATCTAACTGTTGATCACAGGAGTACACATACAACCTTATATTACTTTTAGTTTTCTGTTTTGTCTTTTTAAAGGTGATTCTGCCCACCTATTGTTACGTATTGTTTTTCAAGACAGGACACAGGATTACCATAACATGGAGATCTCTGAATTAGGCATAAGTAAACATTAAACTCTGGTCTCTGCTCTGTCTTCAACTGGCTGTGCGGTCTTATGTGTTAAAAGGTAAACTGAGGCATGTTAAAATTTTTAAGAGTGTAAGCAAAAATTGCTTTTTGAAAAATTTATTTATTTATTTTGACAGAGAGAGAAAGCGAGCATGGAAGGGGCAGAGAAAGGGGGGGAGAGAGAGAGAGAGAGAGAGAGAGAGAGAGAGAGAGAGAGAGAGAGAATCCCAAGCATCGTCAGTGCAGAGCCCCATGTAGGGCTTGAACTCACGAACTGTGAGATCATGACCTGAGCCAAAGTCCGATGCTTAACCTACTGAGCCACGCAGGTGCCCCCCAAATTCCTTTGCATTGGGCAGCATCTCATTCAAAGATAGAAAGGAGCTCTGAGAAGCTGTACAAAATGAGACTTACAGGCAGAGGGAGCAGAAACAAGGAGGTTACACTAGGCCAAAAAGTGGATACTTTCCCTTGGGGAAAAGTCTATCAGGCAGATTACTGACTTAGTGCTGATCAGGTGATTCCTGATTGATTGGTTGAAGATTCCACTCCTGGGAGAGCCAAAACTGTAATTGAGTCTTTTTTGGTGACATAGGGCTTAGCATAAGTGACTCCATGTTGGGTCTGTTGTCTTGTTTTTCATTTATTTTTTTATTGCCGCTGCTGTTGTTGTTATTATTATTATTTCTTAGAGACAGAACATGAGCAAGGGAGAGGGGCAGTGAATCTTAAGTAGCAAGAGAATCTTAAGAGCAAGAGAATCTTAAGTAGGCTCCACACTCAGCATGGAGCCCGACTAGGGGCTCCATTCCAAGACCCTGGGATCATGACCTGAGCTAAAATCAAGAGTCAGACGCTCAACCAACTGGGCCACCCAGGCGCTCCGATGTTATGTTATGCCATTGGCAAATCAGTTAATTCTGAACTTTGTTTTTCCTCTAAAGATCTTTATTTCTAAATATGTAACAAGCCCTCAAAATATGTCAGCCTCATACTTTGTGTATTAGAAGGAAATCAGAATTTCACTGGCAGCACAGCAGATGAAATGTTATAGAAGTGAAAGTATGAAAAATATTCTGTGTTTCCTCCTCATTCTGTTTGCCTGGTATAGGGTCAGTTTGGCATTTGAATTGCTCAGAATATTGGCTTTGTGTCCTAAGTCTACCAAGCATGACTGACTAAGAATACACATGACCTCACCCTGAAGAATTATGTCACCCCCTCCATTTTAGATGCTAGTTTTCACACTTGTGAGGGGGAGAACACATTTTTATTGTAAGGTTTATTTTTATAATCAATGACCCAACTTTAGCGTTTCGAATCTGGTAGCATTTTCACATAGGCTGTTTCCTTTCCAATGACACAAGAGAAGCGCTCACTTAAGTTGCAACCGGAAATGCTGCTTGATTATGGAAAAGTATGGAAAATGACTGACTTGGGGAATCCGTGCCATGGGCAGAGAAGGTGCTACTGGTGGTCCTCAGGATTATGACCTCCTGTTGATTGGTCTTCGTTTCTCCCACTGGGTATCTAACAACACTGTGGTTCTGAGAAGTAACTGAACTTGCAGAAATAGCTCATGAAATCATTTTCTATTTAAACGGTCTGCACTTTTTAGAATAAATACTCTTTAAGTAGCACGATATTAATCTAGGTCTTTGACAGCAACTGCATTGAGAAGGCAGCCTTTGCAAAAACACTTTTGTCACCCATCCAAGTATGGGTCTTTTATGACAGATTGTTGTGTATCTGAAGGAGCTATTGTGTCAACAATGAGCATCATAATGAGTCTAGAAATCTGACTCAATGGAACAAATGTATTTTAATGGCAAGCATTTTACTTTAAAAGGATGTACCAAAATAGAGCGAGAGTCTGAAAGCAAGGCATTATTTTATAAGGAAAGACTAATACATGGGTAGTTCCAGCTGAAGTAAGGATGTCACTGGGAATGAAAATTGACTTTGAGTGGATAAAATCACTCCCATCAGCAAACCACAAATGCTGTGGAAGAGTTACCTGCAGTGGCACAGGAACATTAAAAGGGGTGCAGATACCCAGGAATGTCCGTTACTGACGTTCACCCCAGGGAGATGCAGGATTATGTGGGGCATCAGAAGACTCCCTTCCTGTGGCACTGAGAACACCTGCCATGTTCTTCTGGGCTTGCAAGTTCACATTGACTAAAATGCCACACAGGCAATCCTAGAATAACCTATTTTTTCAGTGTTTAAATTCTACTTACTAAGTGTAATGTAATATTGACGGGCAAAGAGGTAGGTTTGGAGAGTAAGGTAAGTTTCCTAACATGTTTAAGATAACGCAGAAGTTGTATATTTGTAGAAGTAGGGACCAAACTTGAATGTAAAAGGTGGATGTTCTAGAATAACAGTTTTCATTGGTCCTGGAATTTATTTATTTATTTATTATTTATTTTGAGAGAGAGGATACACAGATGGGGGAGGGGCAGAGAGAGAAGGAGAGAGAATCGCAAGCAGGCTCCGCACCGTCAGCACAGAGCCCAGTGCGGGGCTCGATCTCATGACCTGTGAGATCATGACCTGAGCCCAAGTCAAGAGTTAGATGCTTAACCGACTGGGCCACCCAAGTGCCCCTGGGATTGATTAAAAAAAATTTTTTTTTTAAATGTTTATTTATTTTTTAAGAGATGGAGAGACAGTGTGAGTGGGGAAGGGGCAGAGAGAGAGAGAGAGAGGGGGAGATACAGAATCCAAAGCAGGCTCCAGGCTCTGAGCTGTCAGCACAGAGCCTGATGTGGGGCTTGAACCCATCAGCGGTGAGATCATGACCTAAGCTGAAGTCAGACACTTAACCGACTGAGCCACCCGGGCGCCCCTGGAATTGATTTTAAAGACTGTATATTTTTCTATTTTTGGTAAGAAAATTTATATTTTATGGGAATATAGTGTCACATGTTTTCTGCGTTGATATTTGTCAATTTATTAGGATCCCTAGGCTAAGATATTGGAAACGTTCACGTGTACTTACATACCAAAATTTAGGTATATAATCGACATGGAGATTGTTTCTTTATTACTCTCTGTGATAATCCACGTGGTTTTTTGTGTTACATCTGCTGGCTAAAAACAGTAACTCTATTCCATGAAAGGCCTTTTAGGAGACACAACCCCTTTGGCAGGTAGAATAGGGGAAACCAAAAGAAGAATGTGAGTACTGGATTGTCACCTAACACATTTGCTTTTCTGCGGCTCCTGGGTGGCTCAGTCGGTTGAGTGTCCGACTTTGGCTCAGGTCACCGTCTCACGGTTTGTGAGTTCAAGCCCCTTGTCGGGCTGTCTGCTGTCAGCACAGAGCCTGCTTCAGATCCTCTGTCCCCCTCTATCTCTCTGCCCACCCCCCAATAAATAAATATTTAAAAAAAGACAATTTTCTCTCTTAAACTTTTTTTTATTTCAATTTTTTAAGTTTATTATTATTTTTAGTAATCTCTACACCCAACTTGGGGCTCAAACTCATGACCCTGAGATCGAGAGCCGCACGCTCTTCTGACTGAGCCAGCCAGGCGCCCCAAGAGATTTTATTTTCTGGGCAGAGTTTCCTGTTGACTCTAAATCATCATTGACGTCCCTGACCATCTCTTCTTTCTACTTAGGCTGCTTCTGTGTTGTCTTAGATTTCTTTTGGAAATTCCTTACTTCATCAACGCACGGTGCTGTTCATTTCTCCCTCCTTTAGATGTCTCCTTTTTAGCTCCTAGGATCCTTGCCTAAGGCAGGGACGCCTTTTAGAAATTGTGTGGGATTTGCAGCTTCTTGGAGTGGCAGTCTGGGAAGAGATCCGTGGCTGCAAGAATTCAGAATACGCACCAATGACTGAGCACTGTCATGGGGGGTGGGTAGACTTCTATGCGTAGTGATTTCCCGAGGAAGGCAGTTTACCCGGAAGTGCAATCCTGGGTGCCCTCTGGCAGGAAGCATCTCCATGGTTTACAGATTTAATACAGAACAGGAGCCCCGTGGTCTGCTGAAGAGTGGTGAGGCCAAACGCCTTTCTCCCAGTCTTCCAGGTCGAGGGGAATGTGACCCACCTTTAAGAAAGTAATATGGAGCAGGGGCGCCTGGGTGGCTCGGTCGGTTGAGCATCTGACTCTCGATTTCCGCTCAGGTCATGATCTCACTGCTCGTGAGTTCAAGCCCCGCATCGGGCTCTGTGCTGATGGTGTGGAGCCTGCTTGGGATTCTGTCTCTCCTTCTCTCTCGGCCCCTCCCTTGCTCTCTCTCTGTCTCAAAAGTAAATTAATAAACATTAAAAAAAGAAAGTAATACAGGGCAGCTGCTTTGGTGCGAGAGGGAGGTGCTCTTAGCGTGTTGCTCTCGGGTCCAGCCGAGGTGCGTGCTGTTTCAGACGATGGACGGTGTCCCACCTGCGAAACGGTGCCTTCCAGTGAAGTGTTACATGGCTGTGGCCGCAGGAACCGAGCTGACCCTCGGGTGCTCGCAGAACGAGGGGGGGAAACATGAAAGAACCGCCCCCTCTCGGTCCCCACGTTCTGAGCTCTTCTCTCCTCCGTGTTCCTCTCCGGGATGTACAGAGGATCCAAAGAAGAAATTCTTGCCAATTGACAGAAGAGAAGGAAGGGCAGGGGTGAGAGACAGAACCGGAGAGTCAAGCCTTGGGGCCACAGGGGCGACCCCAGGCTGGTGAGGTCCAGGGAGGTGGCTCCAACAGTGGGGGGGGGTGGCCCTTGATGGGGGAGCGGTCAGGCCTGGTTCCCTGCAGAGCCCCAGAAGGGAGCTTCTCTGCACTGAATCCCAGACTGTATTTTAGCGAACAGAAGGGAGTCCTTTGTGCTTTGGCAAAGCCGCACATTCCAGAGTCGAATAGGGAGAGGTCAGATTTGTGAATGCCGGGAGGGGCCTTTTAAGGGAAAGGCGTCTTTGTTGAAAATGGAATGGGGCAGGGGTGAAAGGTGAGGTGTGGCAGATGCCGGGTGTTGTGTGTGGCAGTGTCCCTCCCGGTCTCTACCGGCTTATGGTAATTGCTCGATGCCCGGCTGGTGAGTGAATGCCAGATGACAGTATTTAGGGCATTGTGTGCATTTCACCGAAGGCAGATTAAACTTTGTCCGCATTATCTGGAGTGCCTTACCTAGAAAGGGGCCACTTTTCTTTAAAAAACATTTTTTTTTAAATCTTTATTATTTTTGAGAGAGAGAGAGAGAGACAGAGAGAGAAAGACAGAGAGCGAGCAGGGGTGGAACAGAGAGAGAGGGAGACACAGAATCCGAAGCCGGCTCCAGGCTCTGGGCTGTCAGCACAGAGCCCGAGGCGGGGCTCGAACCCACGAACCGCGAGATCATGACCTGAGCCGAAGTCGGAGGCTTAACCTGTCTAACCGACTAAGCCACCCGGGTGCCCCTAGAGGGACCACTTTTCTTTCCAGAGTGAAGCCTGCCTCCAGAAAAGAGTCTGTCTTCTTGAAAATGTCCTGGAGTCACTTTCCATAGTTGGGATTTTCTTTTTTGTGCTTAACTGCATTTAAAAGTGCCTTTTGCTGGTAAAGAGGACTCTAGCTGGGTGACCAGAAGACCAGCAGTGCCCACATCCAGGTTACACAAAGATAACAAAGTGCTTTTGGTTATAGTCACTCCCACCTAAGCTAAAACTACTCGTTGGCACCCATAGTGCCAATGGTATTTTAAAAATACCGTCGCCTGTAATTTTGCACACTAAATTTGCCTGTGTTGATACTGACATCGGTTAACCCAGTCTCTTTTTCCAATGCATTGCACACCCACACATTTGCAAGCAAGGACGGTGGCATGGGAAATATTTCCAGCCCGGAGACACAATACAGAGGAAAAGTTCTCCTTCGGGAAGACCGTTGGAAACCCGGACCGCACGGCTGCCTTCACCTCCTCCTGGCTTACCTTTTCAGTTGTTCAACCTTAAATGAATTTGCGCGGCAATGGAGATCTGGGGAAATTGGAGACAGGGCAATCGGGAAACATTTATTCACAACTCGGCAAACATCCATTGAACCCCAGTTATATGTTCGGCACTTTCCTGGGTTTGGGGGGTGTGGTTCTGAATAAGGAGACCACCCACCCCTTAGGGTAGCCGCAAAATGAACTTAGGCTTTGCCAAAAGAAGGATGCATATGAGAAGGCACTAAGTGTAGGAATTACTTGTTGTTGTTGTTGTTGTTCTTTTTTGTCTAGTTTTTGTACGAGGTATGTTGTATTTTTGTCTGATCTGTGCAAGGCACTTATTCCACTTATTGCTTAGAATGACACCGTGAGAAAGATTTTACAGATTTTGAAGGGAATTCTGCCTTTGGGGGTTTGGGTAACCTGTCCCTGGCCCACAGGTTAGCCCCAGGTCACCTTGACTCTTCAGTGCAAACCAAGTTGCTACCTGCTTCTGTATATCCTACACTCCCTGAAGATGCCCAGGGGATGGGTCATGCCATGCTCTAAGTGAGGGGAAAGGCTGAAATAGCAACATTCTAAAATCCTCCGAAGCCAAGTCCAACCCTACCCCGGTTTTCTACTTCCTTCTTGAATGGTTGGATACATACTTGCCCAGACCATGATGTTCTCTTATCATGAAGAGCTTGCATGGGGGAAAAAAAAATCTTTATTTTCTTGAGTTCCTGGTCAACCATAAGTCATTTTTCATAGATAACAAACATAATAGCCTGGTGTCAAGAAAAGGTACTTATTTTATTCTGGGAAGCGACCCTTGAAAACTTAAAATTTTCTTTAAATCATTGAAAAGGAATGGCATAATTTTCAGTAATCATACCTACTCGAGGTACTTTTTTTTTTTTAATTTTTTTTTCAACGTTTTTTATTTATTTTTGGGACAGAGAGAGACAGAGCATGAACGGGGGAGGGGCAGAGAGAGAGGGAGACACAGAATCAGAAACAGGCTCCAGGCTCTGAGCCATCAGCCCAGAGCCTGACGCGGGGCTCGAACTCACGGACCGCGAGATCGTGACCTGGCTGAAGTCGGATGCTTAACCGACTGCACCACCCAGGCGCCCCGAGGTACATTTTTTTAAGGATTCAAAGTTTGAGGGGCACCTGGGTGGCTTAGTTGGTTAAGCATTCGACTTCAGCTCTGGTCATGATTCATGGTTCATGAGTTCGAACCCTGCATTGGGCTTTCTGCTGTCGACAGAGAGCTTGCTTTGGATCCTCTGCTCCCTTCTCTCTGTCTGTCCCTTCCCTGCTCAAATGAACTTAGCCTTTGCCAAAGGAAGGATGTGTATGAGAAGGCACTAAATATAGAAATTACTTGGTTTTTTTCGTCTTGTCTTTGTATGAGGTACATTGTATCTCTCTCTCTCTCAATAAATAAATAAATGAACTTAAAAAAAATCTTTAAAAACAATTCAACGTTTGCTATTCCTGCACTTCTCTAAGGCAATGTGTAGCTAAAAGCTGGATAGATTTCATGTTTTGACAAACTAATGAAATGGCAAGCATCACCAGCAGAATACACTCACCAGGGGTGTAATCCCCATTCCGACTCTCCTACCAGTGTCTTGAGAGACTTCATCCCTACTCGTTGCGTGCACTGTCAGAGAACAGAGAGGTGCTTCATCTATAAGTCAGTAATACTTGAGTGTATTTCCCTTGAGGGAATGATACGCCAAGTTTCCTATTACCTACTCCTTTAAAAATACACCACCTTGGGGTACCCGAGTGGCTCAGCTGGTTGCTGACCTGACTCTTAATTTTGGCTCAGGTCATAATCTCATGGTTTATGGGATCAAGCCCCACATTGGACTCTGTGCTGACAGTGCGGATCCTGCTTGGGGTTCTCTCTACCCACCCCTCTCTCTCTGCCCCTACCCTGCTCATGTGCTCTCTGTCTCAAAATAAATAAGTAAACATTAAAATAATACACTGTCTTAAGCACATTTCAGAATTGTGACTCCATGGTACACTTTGATTCTGTTATTGGAAGTAAAAAGGAATGTATCTCTCACACACAAAATTGCAAGACACAGTTGAGTGTGTGTGTGTTATCGCCGAACAGAATAGATTCAACGCATCAGTTTTAGCTGCCATGGACTCTAGAACGTGGAATCCCTTCTGATGGAAAGAAAGGATGTACACTCTTCTTGGGGGACTGCCTCATATATTTACTGTACAGCTTCTTGTGTCTGGGGACCACTCCTCAGAGCCCCACCATCTGGGGGGGGGGCAACAGCATCTCAAGTCTTGGAGAATCTGTCCGTTAATGGTCTTTCTCTGACTGGATGACGCCATTGTGGTTACTTGTCCTCTGTCTCCAATCAATAACCTCTCATTGTCCATGATCCCATCTTAAGGAGGTTGCAGTGGCTGCACACGCTGTTCCATTTTCATTTTGGAAACGCGATGGCTGGAGAACTCTGTCTGGAAGAAGCAGTGGGAGTTCGAGTTCTCCAAGTCCCTTTACGGAGGGAGACCTGGAGTTTGTGGATGGAGTCGGCTGCCCACATGGCAGCTCCAGGGGCTGGCATAGCTCCCGGAGTCCTGGGTCCTCTCTCTCCTCTTCCCTATTGCCTCTTTTAAGCTTCACATGTAAAAGAATAGCAGGGGCTTTTTTAAAGAATAGCAGAGTCTATGTGGGTACCAGGAAAGGTGTGTTTGGCCATCAGTAAAAATCCAGGATCCTCAATGGTGTTCATCATACAAGGACGATTTGAGGTCACAAATTGGTCTTTTGGCAAATGAAAGAAAAAGAAATCTGGCGGGTAACTTCCTATGTTTCTGTCTGCTGGAATTTTTTATGCTTCGGTTGATTTTTTTTTTTAATGTTTATTTTACTTTTGAGAGAGAGAGAGAGAGCATGCGTGAGAATGAGCAGGGGAGTGGCAGAGAGAGAGAGAGACACACACACATAATCAGAAGAGTATTGGAAGCAGGCTCCAGGCTCTGAGCTGTCAGCACAGAGCCTGATGCAGGGCTCGAACTCACAAGCCATGAGCCGAAGTCAGGTACTTAACCAACTGAGCCACCCAGGTGCCCCTGCTTTGGTTGATTTTTTTATAGACACCACTTTTTGTGTATAGTGTGTTGGGGGAGGAGAGGGGGTTCTTGCCTTTTACCGATGCATTTCAAATTTAGAGAAAACAAAATAGCCTGTGTTTAAGTCGTGTGGGAACCTTTCTTGGGAAGAAATGGAAACGTCGAGGGAATGTGTTGTAAATTGGAGGAAGAAGGAGGTTTAAGATTGCTTGGCCTGGTGAGATCGTGTGCGTTTGGGACTGACAGTGACCCAATCCAGTCTGGCAAGACTGACGGATGAGCCTACCCCACGGGCCACTTTCTCCATGTTGGTTTTTGGCTTGGGATGTTGGCCGGAGGCTAGGCCTGGGCGTGTCGGTCTTCCCTTTCCCCTGGGGTTCCCGCTGGCCTCCATCTTGGGGCCAGCGGTGGACACGGTGGAGGAACGGGGGAGCATTCAGTTCTTGGGCTACTTACTGCATTCTTTCAGGGAGCCGTGTCTCTGTGCGGCAGGTGTTAAAGTGCGGATCAGGGGTCCTTTCCTTTTATAACGTGCACTTTTGTGCTCCTTTTCTTTTCTTTTTTCTTAATGTTAATTTATTATGGAGAGACAGAGAGAGACAGAGCATGAGCATGGGAGGGACAGAGAGAGGTGGAGACACAGAATCCGAAGTAGGTTCCAGGCTCTGAGCCGACAGCACAGAGCCCGCCGTGGGGCTCGAACTCACAGACCGCGAGGTCATGACCTGAGCCAAAGTGGGACGCTCAACCGACTGAGCCACCCAGGCGCCCCTTGTGCTCCTTTTCACAACCAAGAAAGCACACCCCACCTCCTTCCAGTCTGTTCTATTGATCTATTGATTTGCCTTCCTAATGTTGTCTTGTGGTTTCCAGCCCTAGGACACTCCCAGGGCTTTCTCTCTGTAGGCCCGAAACCCACTCTCGCCACCCTTCAAGCTCACCCTGACTGCCCCTGTGGAAACACCTGAAAACCCTCTTGAAGGGCTGTGTGGCCTCACACACTTCTGTCATCTGTCCCCCTTCAGGTGTCTGTGGAATGTGCATGATCACGGCACCCACCCTGTGGGTTCCTGAGGGTTGTGGATGAGGCAAGTACAGGTAAAGCACCTTAAGGCCAGACACACAACAGGTGTTTTACCAGTGGTAGCAGTTTTTGTTGTCACCGCGACTGCTCAGGTCCCCATCCGTGCCCTCGGAGAGGCTTGGGCTGGTGCCAGCATCCGGGGGGAATGTCCACCGTGGCCTGAAGCAGGTCTTTCCCAGCAGCCTGACTGGCTAGGAGGCCCTCCTCCCTCTGAACTGCCCAGGCCTCCTCACTTGGGCTTCCTGCCCACCCCCCCCCCCCGCCTCCCCTCCCCCTTGCTGGGATGAATCCCCTTCCTGTTCTCACACGTCCTAAATTTGAATAACTCACCCCTTTCCACGTTCCTTCCCGATCCGTTGCCTCCTTTTCTTTGTGGCCTCCTTCTCTTCTGCCTTTTTCTTTCTCCTTCTACCTCTTCCACATACCCACTCTGGGGTTTTGTCATTAAAACAGCTCAGCCAGCGGGAGGAGGGTCGCACTTTGTGGTAGTGTTCCTACGTCCACCAAGACCGAGAGTGTGTGACCGTGAAGATGGAAAATTTGCATGAGCAAGAAGGGCAGGCTGGGAGGACCCTGAAGGTATCTCCCCTGACAGCTGCGTGAGAGTAATAAAAATACATAAAAACTAAACTGCTAAGCACAATTCAGTGCTAGAGAGAGGCTACAGTTATAGCAAGAGGATAAATAGAAGTATTTAGGGTGAAAATCGGCGGCCCTAGATTGTGCTTAATGATGTCAAAGAAGCCTCCTCTTTAGTTGGTGGGAAAACCATATTCCGAGTTTAGAAACTTCTACCTGATTCTCTTGACATGTCCATGTGTGTATGTGAGGACTCATGGATGTATATTTGTATTTTATTTTATTTTATTTAAAAAAATTTTTAAGTTTATTTGTTTTGAGAGAGAGGGAGAGAGAGAGAGCCCCAAGCAGGGGAGGAGCAGCAGACAGAGAGAGAGAGAGAGAGAGAGAGAGAGAGAGAGAGAGAGGGAAGGAATCCCAAGCAGGCTCCGTGCTGTCAGCGCAGTGACCCATGCAGGGCTCGAACTCACAATGCTCGAGATCATGACCTGAGCTGAAGAGTCAGATGTGTAACCAGCTGAGCCACCCAGGTGCCCCTGTACATTCATATTTTAAAATAGAGCAGCTTACTACGAACTCGCTAAATTTGTAGAGTGAATACATTTAATCTTGGGGAGATACTGTACTAACACATATTGAGTGTTCTTGTGGAACACAATATATCATTTTTGAATATGCTGTTTCCTTTTTTGTGGCTTTTTCTACTCACTTTTCTCCAAATTCCCTGTGACTCTTTATTAATAACGAAGGAGAATTAAACAAGGCCCTGGCATCCTGATATATTTGTTCAAGATCTGGTTCATAGCATTTGTGTTCAACTGGTTTTGTGTGATAAAACCCTGCATGCTCTTTTTTTTCTTTTTCTTTTTTTTTTTTAGCGGCCTCATCTAATAATTGGTGAGGCGTTGAGGTTTGCAGTCACAAAATATCCAGAGTCGGAAACGTAAAAAGTAAGACTCCCATAGCATCGCCTTTTAAGATGTCTGGTAATCATCCCTTCTTTTTGAACCAGGTGGAATCCTCACTAAGCAGATTGGGGACTTTTCTGTGAGGCTAGGAAGGGGTTCCTTGGGCCCAAGAACAGATGCTCAGAAATCAGCTTGTTGGCCTCCCCAGATACCATTGGAGAGTTCAGGGTGAGTGTTCATGGGGAAAGGCATGCCTTCCCCTCTCCACCTGCCCCCTTCCTTTCTGCCTCTAATGCCCATTGATGTGGAGCTGGTTGAGAGTGGATAAATAATTGATTTCATAGTATCAGCTTTGTCAGAAACCCGTAAAGATTTCTTTAAGTGTTTGGGTCTAAAATCTTTCTCAATGGAGCCCTAAATTATTAATCATGTGAAACTAGTATACATTTCCTGCCTGTGATGTATACGCGGCTGTAGTTTGAAACTGACTTATTTGTGGATCCCTTTGCCAGTTCTTCCTCTTTTTCTGGTCTGAAGCAGACAGCATGGAGGAAATGGAAGCTTCTAGGCATTTTTACAACCACTACCAGATACTTCTTATGGCCCTGATAAATTCAGTAGGCAGAATACAAGTCGTTAGTCTCTTGGCCCTCCGTTTTGTAATGTGTAAAATCGGGAGACCCGTTGAAGATCCTTTTAGCTTTAAATTCAGTGATTCTCTCATTTAGAACTTGTGAGGGATTTATCATATTTATGGGAACTAAAGTTCAAGTCACTACAAAGAGGCAGCAATCAGGTTATCAGTCACCTGGTTGTTTTTTCCAGCCTAGTCTCTGCCCATTCAACCCTTGTTGTAACCACAATGTGGCAAGTTATGATGTCCCATTATTATTTCTTTCACTTGAGAATGCTTCAGCGATATAGATCTATCACAGCAGTTGTTACACTGGTGAGTTTCCCCATATCCATCAGAAGAAGAAAATCCATCACGCTTTTGACTACTTTTCCTCTCCAAGAAAATGATCTTTAAGAGAATGGCACGTAATATAGACTTTACTATTCTTAAGGCATTGGAGAAAGTGCATGTGAAATAAAATCAATACATGATGCAGTAGTTTATTTAAATTTAAAATATTGAATGGCAAAACATTTTATCAAACACTTTGGAACCAAACACACACAGCGGACTTCCATAGAGTGAAAGGGTAGGTGGGATGCAGCAGAAATATGGCGAAAGCTACTGTGTCTGATGCCTAGTTGTGGTTCAGTGACTGTACAGCCTCAACTCCGCTAACAGAGTGAGGCAGATTCATACAACATGAAGAAATGTTTTACGGGGCCCCTGGGTGGCTCAGTCGGTTAAGCGTCCGACTTCGGCTCAGGCCGTGATCTCACGATTCGTGAGTTCGAGCCCCGCATCGGGCTGTGTGCTGACAGCTTGGAGCCTGGAGCCTGCTTCAGGTTCTGTGTCTCTCTCTCCCTCTCTGCCCCTCCCCTGCTCACGCTCTGTCTCTCTCACAAAAAAACTTTAAAAAGGAAAGTGTTTAGGGGCACCCGGGTGGTTCAGTCGGTTGAGCGTCTGACTTCGGATTGGGTCATGATCTCACAGGTTGTGGGTTCGAGCCCTGTGTTGGGCTCCGTGCCGACAGCTCAGAGCCTGGAGCCTGCTTCGGATTCTGTGTCTCCTTCTCTCTCTGCCCCTCCCCCGCTCACGCTTTGTCTCACTCTGTTTCTCAAAAATAAATAAATGTGGGGCGCCTGGGTGGCGCAGTCGGTTAAGCGTCCAACTTCAGCCAGGTCACGATCTCGCAGTCCGTGAGTTCGAGCCCCGCGTCAGGCTCTGGGCTGATGGCTCGGAGCCTGGAGCCTGTTTCCGATTCTGTGTCTCCCTCTCTCTCTGCCCCTCCCCCGTTCATGCTCTGTCTCTCTCTGTCCCAAAAATAAATAAACGTTGAAAAAAAAATTAAAAAAAAATTAAAAAAAATGATTATTGTTGGGGTGCCTGGGTGGCTCAGTCAGTTAAGCAGCCGACTTTGGCTCAGGTCATGATCTCGCGGTCCGTGAGTTCGAGCCCTGCAGCGGGCTCTGTGCTGACTGCTCAGAGCCTGGAGCCTGTTTTGGATTCTGTGTCGCCCTCTCTCTGATCCTCCCCCGTTCATGCTCTGTCTCTCTCTGTCCCAAAAATAAATAAAAAACGTTGAAAAAAAATTTTTTAAAATAAATAAATGTGAGGGGCGCCTGGGTGGTGCAGTCGGTTAAGCATCCGACTTCAGCCAGGTCACAATCTCGCGGTCCGTGAGTTCGAGCCCCGCGTCAGGCTCTGGGCTGATGGCTCGGAGCCTGGAGCCTGTTTCTGATTCTGTGTCTCCCTCTCTCTCTGCCCCTCCCCCGTTCATGCTCTGTCTCTCTCTGTCCCAAAAATAAATAAAAAACGTTGAAAAAAAATTTTTTTTAAATAAATAAATGTGAGGGGCGCCTGGGTGGCGCAGTCGGTTAAGCGTCCGACTTCAGCCAGGTCACGATCTCGCGGTCCGTGAGTTCGAGCCCCGCGTCGGGCTCTGGGCTGATGGCTCGGAGCCTGGAGCCTGTTTCCGATTCTGTGTCTCCCTCTCTCTCTGCCCCTCCCCCGTTCATGCTCTGTCTCTCTCTGTCCCAAAAATAAATAAACGTTGAAAAAAAAATTTAAAAAAAAAAAAAAAAAAAAAAAAAAATAAATGTGAAAAAAAAAGTAAAGTGTTAAAAAAAAAAGAAATGAAGGTTTTAGGGTTTTATATATATATATATATATATATATATATATATACACATATATATATATATATATATATATATGTATATATATATAAAATCCCATCTCCATAATGTCAAATTAGGTTATAATGATGATGACCAGGCAATTTAGAGGAACACAAGCAGTCTTATCTTCATATATTTTTTTTTTTTTTTTTGCGTTCTGCACTCTGTTTCATAGGTATAGGTATAAATTGTGTGTGACTGTTGTGTCTTTTTAGATATTCCTTTTTTTTTTTTTAAATGTTTTGTAGCAGTTTATATAGCATGGAAATTACTGGTCCTTGAAATTTAAAATAATTGGCCAATAAAACCAAATGGGCATTTGGTCTTTTTGTTGGTATAGATTACTTTATATGTTCCTTAATTCCTTCTCTATTACTGTTGTACTTTTGCGAATTGAAATCTATACAGCCACCAGGGGTATTAAGATTTTAAAATGTGATGGGGCGCCTGGGTGGCTCAGTTGGTTAAGCGTCCGACTCCGGCTCGGGTCATGATCTTGCGGTCCATGAGTTCAAGCCCCATGTCGGGCTCTGTGCTGACAGCTCAGAGCCTGGAGCCTGTTTCAGATTCTGTGTCTCCCCTCTCTCTGCCCCTCCCCTGTTCATGCTCTGTCTCTCTCTGTCTCAAAAATAAATAAACGTTAAAAAAAAGATTTTAAAATGTGAATCGTTTTGCAATATACATGTATTGACTCATCATACTGAACATCTTACATTCACACGATGTTATGTGTTAATTATATTTCTATACAGCTGGAAAAAAAATTTTTTTACCATGAAATCCTATGTTAGGTAACCTTAAATGGTAAAATTTTAAACACGTAGTTATTTTAAGTTTTCTTTGTGTTTTCTGTTTTTCTCTGATTAGGGTTGCGTATTCTTCCCCCAGAAGATCCAACTTATAGATTCATTTATTTTTTTTCTAAGGCCTTTGGTTTTCTCTTTACCTTTAAAATTAAAACATATTTTTTTTAATGTTTACTTATTTTGAGAGAGAGAGAGAGAGCGAGAGAGCGAGCGAGAGAGAGAGCATGAGCAGGGGAGGGGCAGAGAGAGGGGGAGGCATAGAATCTGAAGCAGGCTCCAGGCTCCGAGCTGTCAGCACAGAGCCCCACATGGGGCTCGAACTGTGAGATCATGACCTGAGTGGAAGCCAGAGCCCGGTGTGGCCCTCAAACTCGCGAGTTGAGAGGTCATGACCTGAGCCGAAGTCGGACACTTAACCAACTAAGCCACCCAGGTGCTCCGGGAGGTTGGAGATCTTAAAGTCAACATTTAGCTAGGTCTGAGTTCTTATAACCGCACGTGCTTTCTTCTCGCTTTCTGCTCCCTAGCAGTCTTTGCGAGAAGGAAACTTCTTCTAGGCCTTGGAGCCCAGTGGAGTGATGATAGCAGCATCAGGTTTCCTTTCTCCTTCCGATGCTGCAGACATCTCTTGTCCCCTGTTCATGCTTGGAACTCGGGCACTCTCCTGGCCTGGTAATGGATTCCCTAATTCCGTCATAGTTTTCCAGGGGACTCTGGCAAAGTCCCTCTGTCTTTTCTGACATTCCAGGACAGCTTAATTTGCCTTGTAATGAGCTTAGTGTATGGCGTCTGGCAATGGGGTTGGTAAATGTTATTTGTTCTTCTGTGTGTGGGACTTATTCACTTTCCTAAAAGCAACGGATGCACGGCTCTTCATTTCAGACCGGGCTTAGGTTAGGTGTAGGAATGGGGTGGAGTTATTTGCAGTGGCATTGCAGGTTTGAAAATTGGGCACCTAGGCAAAATATTCTTGAGGCCTACTAAGAGAAAAAGAATGTTCAAGAAAGGCTTTTTTCTGGGCCTCTCATCTTGCCTCTGACATCCGCTTCCCAGCATAACGTTTTAGTTTGAAAAAAGAGTGCTCTTTTGCCTTGATCCACTGTTTTCCTATCTTGTGTGGCTCTCCTTGCAAGAAGTAGGTTCCTGGGCTCTGAAAACACTCTGCTGGATAGATTCTAATAGTATTATTAGGTGTGGAGAAAGGAGACCCGAAGGATGCGGATTTGGGTCACCCCCCTGGCAGGCTGTGCATTTTCTCAGGCTAGTGTAGTTTCTTGCTCTGGTGCCATCTGTGAATGTCAGTGAAGGCCTCCCTCTTTCACTTCCAACCCTGTAACTCAGGAGGTAGATTGCAAAATGTTGTTTTGGAATGTAGCCACAGTCCATGGAAGGGTTGAGAGTGTCAGGTTATGATCACCCCTGCTCCCTGTCTTTGTTCCCCATGAGATTTCCCCCCTATTGATATGTTTCCACGGGAGTTTATAGGCGGCTGGGAGTGAAAAGTCTGAGACACTTTACTATTCTATCAGTTCTCCTGAAATGTTGAAATTTTTAAAAAGGATGGTTTCACCAGTTTGCAATTTGTGATCATGTAGATGTTGATAGGGAATTCTACCCAGCTTAAAATAGTGTCTTTCCTATTTGAATTTGAATTTGAAATTAAAAACTTTTTTTATTTATTTTATTTTATTTTATTTTTTTTAATTTTTTTTTCAACGTTTATTTATTTTTGGGACAGAGAGAGACAGAGCATGAACGGGGGAGGGGCAGAGAGAGAGGGAGACACAGAATCGGAAACAGGCTCCAGGCTCTGAGCCATCAGCCCAGAGCCCGACGCGGGGCTCGAACTCACGGACCGCGAGATCGTGACCTGGCTGAAGTCGGACGCTTAACTGACTGCGCCACCCAGGCGCCCCTAAAAACTTTTTTTAAATGTATTTTTTCAGAGGAGAGAGAGGGAGAGAGAGAGAGAGAGAGAGAGAGAGAGAGGCAGAAAGAGAGAGGGAGACACAGAATCTGACATAGGCTCCAGGCTCCGAGCTGTCAGCTCAGAGCCCGACACCAGGCTCGAACTCATGTCCCTGAGATCATGACCTGAGCAGAAGTGGGATGCTTAACTGGCTGAGCCACCCAGGAGGCTCTGAATTTGAAATTTAACATAAGAGAAACATACAATTAGAAAGTGCCCATTAGAGTTTAAGATGGGCACTTTTTTAGTATAGTATCAACTTTTCAAATGTCTTCGTTGTGTTACTGTAAGGGATGCCATAGTCCTCTTTACTGTTCTGGGATTTCCCATTCTAAAGCAGATCAAAATAATTACCTTCTGGCATTATTAAACATCTTGGATTAAAACTCAGAGTATGTAGGGGCACCTGGGTGTCTCAGGACTCACGTGAGTCAGAGGCTGAGTGAGGCTGTGTCGCTTCAGTGTTTCCCCAGGGGGGCCTGGGGGGCCTGGGAGGCCTGTACCGCTGTGTGCTTTTCCACGGGGTTGGTTGGAGCTCTTGGGGTCCAGCCTTGGTCACCTAGGTCCTTCTTTGCTATCTCCCTGGCTTCCTTTTGTGTAGAGTTGTTTCTCGTATTATTTCCTTTCCTTGAATGCACAGGGGATGGTGTCTCAGGTTGCAGGAACAAAATAGTGTAGACGAGGTGACTTAACAGAAATTTACTTCTTACAGTTCTATGGGCTTGCAAGTCTAAGGTCAGGGCATTGGCAGATCTGGTGAGGGCCTGCTTCCTGGGTCACGGAAGGCTGTCTTCTTGATCTGTCTTCACAGGTTGGAAGGGGTGAGGGAACTTCCTGGGGTCTCTTTAGAAGGGCATTAATCACATTCCCGAGGGCTCTACCCTCATGACCTAATCACCTCTCAAAAGTCCCACCTCCAAATACCATTTCATTAGGCATTGGGTTTCAACATATGAATTTTGAGAGGACACCTTGAGTCTATAGCAGATGGGTTCATATATTGTGTTATTAGACCTTGCTGACAAAGCTTGGAATAGAGAGCAACGACTCACAGATGGCTAGACCCAACAGGGGATTTTACTGTCAGCCAGTCCTACCCGGCCATCTCCCTGATGCAGAGACTGAGGTCTAGGAGGTTTTGGTGATTTCTACGGGGTAACCCAGTGGGATTCCTTTGAGTTTCCCATCCACTGCCCCTAGTTATTTCTGTGTCTGGGTTTGTACTCGCAGCTGGATTTCTATAGGTCATCACTAAGTGTGCCGAAACCCAGAACGTCCACCTTCTCCATAACTACGTGAGCTAAAATGGGGCTTCTTGTCCGTCTTTTGTGGTTCTTTTTCCTTTCCTTTCCTTTCCTTTCCTTCCCTTCCCTTCCCTTCCCTTCCCTTCCCTTCCCTTCCCTTCCCTTCCCTTCCCTTCCCTTCCCTTCCCTTCCCTTCCCTTCCCTTCCCTTCCCTTCCCTTCCCTTCCCTTCCCTTCCCTTCCCTTCCCTTCCCTTCCCTTCCCTTCCCTTCCCTCCTCCCCTCCCCTCCCCTCCCCTCCCCTCCCCTCCCCTCCCCTCCCCTCCCCTTCTCAGTTCTTTTTCAGCAATCTCAACACCCAGCGTGGGGCTCAGCTCACAATCCCAAGCTCTTCCGACTGAGCCATCCAGGAGCCCCATCCTTTCCTGTTTAATTCACTTGCTGTGGCATATGTTGGGAGTCTATCGAACCTTCTTAAATGAACACTGTTGAATAATTTCAAGTATTCATATTCATTAGTACTCAGTAAGTACAATGTTGCCCGTGTCCCTTAAAGTGTACAACACATAGAGTTTGAGGACTTGGCAGTCAATGTACTGGTATTTCGAAATTTATTTTGTTTCCAATTAATAAAACGTGAAAAAAAAAGTAAAAAGTCCTGTTCTGAAAGTTTGGCTGAAGTCCTAGAATTTGTACATGCCTTTGCAATAAGCTCATAGTATACTGCATTATCTAGTACCCTCAGCCCCTGCTCTTGGCGTCTTCAACTGACAAATTAGAGATTAAAGGACGAGGATTTCTCTTCTCCTGCCAAAGGATGGTAAATATTTTAAAATAATTTTTAAAAGTTGTGGTCAAAGGGGTGCCTGGGTGGCCCAGTCGGTCAAGCGTCGGATTTAGGCTCAAGTCGTGATTTCATGGTTCCTGAGTTGAGCCCCTGTTGGGCTCTGTGCTGACAGCTCAGAGCCTGGAGCCTGTTTTGCATTCTGTGTCTCCCTCTCTCTCTGCCTGTCCATTGCCCGCTCTCTCTTTCTCTGTCTCTCAAAAATAAACATTAAAAAAAAATTTAAAAACTGTGGTAAAATATATAACATGAAGTTTACCATCTTAATAATTTAATTTTTTACATTTATTTATTTATTTATTTATTTAAATTTTTTTTTTAACGTTTATTTATTTTTGAGACAGAGACAGAGCATGAATGGGGGAGGGTCAGAGAGAGAGGGAGACACAGAATCTGAAACAGGCTCCAGGCTCCGAGCGGTCAGTACAGAGCCCGACGCGGGGCTTGAACTCACGGACTGCGAGATCATGACCTGAGCCGAAGTCGGACGCCCAGCCGACTGAGCCACCCAGGCGCCCCTAAATTTATTTACTTTTTAATTTACATCCAAGTTAGCATAAAGTGCAACAATGATTTCAGGAGTAGGTTCCTTAATGCCCTTATGCATTTGGCCCATCTCCCCTCCCACAACCCCTCCAACAACCCTCTGTTTGCTTTCTATATTTTAAAGAGTCTCTTCTTTTTTGTCCCCCTCCCTGTTTTTATATTATTGTTGCTTCCCTTCCCTTATATTCATCTGTTTTGTCTCTAAAAGTCCTCATATGAGTGAAGTCATATATTTGTCTTTCTCTGACTAATTTCACTTAGCATAATACTCTTCAGTTCCATCCACGTAGTTGCAAATGGCAAGTTTTCATTCTTTTTGATTGCTGAGTAATACTCCAGTGTGCGTGTGTGCGTGTGTGTGTGTGTGTGTGTGTGTGTGTACACACCACATCTTCTTTATCCATCCATCCATCGATGGACATTTGGGCTCTTTCCATACTTTGGCTATTGTTGCTAGTGCTGCTATAAACATGGGGGTGCATGTGTCCCCTCAAAACAGCACACCTGTATCCTGTGGATAAATGCCTAGTAGTGCAATTGCTGGGTCGTAGGGTAGTTCTATTTTTAGTTTTTTGAGGAACCTCCACACTGTTTTCCAGAGTGGCTGCACCAGTTTGCATTGCCACCAACAATGCAAAAGAGATCCTCTTTCTCTGCATCCTCACCAACATCTGTTGTTGCCTGAGTTGTTCATGTTAGCCGTTCTGACAGGTGCAAGGTGGTATCTCATTGTGGTTTGGATTTGTATTTCCCTGATGATGAGTGATGTTGAGCATGTTTTCATGTGTCGGTTGGCTATCTGGATGTCTTCTTTGGAGAAGTGTCTATTCCTGTCTTTAGCCCATTTCTTCACTGGATTATTTGTTTTAGGGTATTGAGTTTGATAAGTTCCTTATAGATTTTGGATACTAACCCTTTATCTGATATGTCGTTTGCAAATATCTACTCCCATTCTATTGGTTGCTTTTTAGTTTTACTGACTGTTTCCTTTGCTGTGCAGAATCTTTTTGTCTTGCTGAAGTCCCAGTAGTTCATTTTTGCTTTTGTTTCCCTTGCCTCCAGAGACGTGTTGAGTAAGAAATTGCTGCGGCTGAAGTCAGAGAGGTTTTTGCCTGCTTTCTCCTCGAGGATTTTGATGGCTTCCTGTCTTACATTGAGGTCTTTCATCCATTTTGAGTTTATTTTTGTGTCTGGTGTAAGAAAGTGGTCCAGATTCATTCTTCTGCATGTCGCTGTCCAGTTTTCCCAGCACCACTTGCTGAAGAGACTCTCTTTATTCCATTGGATATTCTTTCCTGCTTTGTGAAAGATTAGTTGGCCATACGTTTGTGGGTCCATTTCTGGGTTCTCGATTCTGTTCCCTTGATCTGAGTGTGTGTTCTTGTGCCAGTACCATACTGTCCTGATGATTACAGCTTTGTAGTAGAGCTTGAAGTCTGGGATTGTGATGCCTCCTGCTTCGGTTTTCTTTTTCAAGATTGCTTTGGCTATTCGGGGTCTTTTCTGGTTCCATACAAATTTTAGGATTATTTGTTCCAGCTCTGTGAAGAATGCTGGTGTTATTTTGATAGGGATTGCAATTTCATTTTCTTTTTTTAGATAACTGTTATTTGTTTATTTTGAGAGAGGGTAGGCGAGTGGGGAGAGACAGAGAGAGGTGGAGAGAGAAAATGCCAAGCAGGCTCGTGCTGTCAGCACTGAGACCAGCATGGGGCTCAGTCCCACACACTGTGAGATCATGACCGGAGGCAAAACCGAGAGTTGGATGCTTAATCTCGTGAGCCCCCCAAGTACCCCCAGCTTAACGATTTTAAAGTGTACATAGTTCATTTATACTAAGTACATTGACAGTGTTGTCGACCCTCCACCACCTGTCTCCAGATCTCCTTCATGTTGAGAAGCTGAGAGTCTGTATATTAGGGTATTTTGTATATACAAATAAGTCTATGAAGCTGACGTAGTAAATTTCTTATGGTAGAAGGTGCAATTGTGACGGTATCACTATTTTGATTTGTAGTCTCCACTTCAGCATTTCTATGCCTTTTCAGCTAATGTTTATATGGCGTTTTATTGCAGATATTCTCATTGAATATTTAAAACTTACGAGAGGTAGACATTCATATCCCCCTTTTATGAATGAAGAAATTGAACTGGTCAGGCACCTGGGTGGCTCAGTGGGTTAAGCGTCCGACTTGGGCTGAGGTCATGATCTTGCAGTTTGTGGGTTCAAGCCCTGGGTTGGACTCTGTGCTGTCAGTTCAGAGCCTGGAATTGCTTTGGATTCTCTCTCTCTCTCTCTCTCTCTCTCTCTCTCTCTCTCTCTCTCTCTCTCTCTCTGTCCCTCCTCTGCTCACACTGTCTCTCAAAAATAAATAAACGTTAAAAAAATTAAAAAAGAAATTGAACTGGTGATAGAGGAAAGGTAAGGACGCAGTCAAAATTCCACTTCAGTGCCCTTGCTCTGAAACCCTCTCTGTGTCCATTCGACCACACTTCAAAAGACTGTGACCAACATTTGCTTTCCTCATTTATCTATCCTACCCGTTTATTTTGGGGGGAGGCTGGGATAGGTGTTGAGAAGGTGTATTTGTGGCATTTTGTTGTAAGTTATGGGTCTTGCTCTAACAGTAGGCACCCTTGTCCCTCAAGGTGGGCATCTCATCAGATTGGGGACTAGCAGGCTCTGCCCAGATGTAGCAGATGTCTATTCAAATATTACTGTAAAAACTGCCTGGGATTGTATTTAAATTGCTTCCATTCTTCACTAATTAAATTGCAGATTGTTTCTCCTGGGGCTTTTGCAGGAGTCTGGGTTTCTTCAATTGTTTGTGTTGGTCAAGGACAAAATCAATCTTTTGCATTGTAGGTTAGTGAAAAAATCCCGCTGAATGGGCTCCTTAAGTCCACAATCCTCCTACAGCAGATCTATTTAAAAAAAAATCAATGTATTTTTTTCTTTTTGGCAAGATAGAGCATGGGCTTTTGTTTTATTTTCTATTTGTGTATTTTGAGGCCTGAGCTTAAAATGCCTGGAGGGGTCTTAGATACAATGGAGGCCCATGTGTTCTGTTGAATGGGTCAGCTCCCAAGAACAGGACAGTAGAATTCAGATATTTTAAAACCACACATGTGTCTCCCACCTGGCTGCCACAGTTTTTAAATCTTTAATCAGCCCTGTGAAGAGGTTAGGCTGGCAACCATTTTGGCCTAGAACTTCATCTTGGC